>NW_009649473.1:1787054-1843135 GCF_000708025.1 Charadrius vociferus | reverse complement strand
TATTGGTTCATAAATCAGTGTGAAATTATTTAAAATATCAAACTAGGTAATTTGGTTATGAGTTCTAGCTAGAGCATGAGGTTCTCGAGGCCTGAAACAGTAAGATGTTAGGCTTTTATTTTTTAAGTCTTCACTGTGGGCTAGTTTTGACTCCATAGGGTAAGATTACTAGAATTCTAGTTCAGGACATATGGATCTGTAGCTGAGCATGGAAGAAGCAGCAGCTTCTTTCTCTCAAATATTGATGTACCTTGATACTACGAAAGTCAAGAAATAAGTCAAGGGCTGCTAAAGTACTGAAATATTAGTAAATGTAATACATAACTCTTTCTACTAAGACACCTTGAGTAATTCAGACTGCTGCTATTAACATGCTAATAGCATTAGTAAAAGCTTGCAATTGGTTTTGCACCCATCGCTGCCAGAATCATGAGGGTTTGTGATTAGAGTACCCTGTGCGTTCACCCAGTGGCTCAAGTTGGAACAGCCTTTTCATGCATTTAGATCCACTGAAAGTAGCACTGTACAACACACTGAAATGGTTGAAATATTGCTTAATTTTCTGCCATTTGTTAATTTAATTGAATTTATTAAATATTTTGTCCTGCTTGTGGAAAGTGCAGTGTTTGCTGCTTGATATACAAAAAAGGCTTTTTATAACTCAAGGAAAATAAAGTTGAGGTGGCAAGTTTTGCCCAGTGGTGTCAGGAGTGGAAAGTATGGACGTGGCTGCCTAATGTAGGGCTGTGAATTTTCTTCTGTGTATTACCATTATGTTTTTATATTGGGAGTGGGTGACATGTTATTAATGGATGTTACCTGCACAGTTAACTATTGAAGTATCCTCAGTGCTTGTGATTTTTCTCATAAAGGCCATGTTACAAACGAATTAGAGTTAATATTTTCAGAGGTAGACTCACAATTTCTCAAATGTAGGAGAGTGGAGGGCCTGGGAATCTGGGCTAGTAGAACTTGTACTATGCATTGTCCCATGTTGGCCTACGTTACTTGTCATGAAAGCACTACACCTGATGTAAAGTTACTATCTAGTACCAACATACAGGGACAATCTCCTGGATCAAAATTTTCTTTTAAGACTCAGACCTGTGCATTTGAGAGTGGTACATCATAATGTTTCTCAGCTGCAAGCCAAAAGCATGATGGCAGTATTTATTGTGTTGCTAATGTGTGAAGAAGGAAGAATTGGGTCTTAGAGGTACAGTTTCCTCAATAGAAGTCTACAGGTAAGGTAAGAACTTGTACAGGACCCAGAAGAGTAAGTGCAACTATAAGGGAGAGTTGCGAGGGTAAGTGTCTGTAATACACTGCCTTGATTTTAAGTATGGAGACCTATGTGAACAGACTTCTATCAACCTAAATGCTGAGCACTTGCAGGTAAGGCATCTTCCACCTACCTGTCATGCATTTCTACTTTCATGCCTTGCATCCCACAAATCAACTCTGTGTAAAGAAGCTGTTTTAGGACATGTTAAGTATTTTATTTTTTTTTTAGACCTCATTAGACCTCAAACCAGTAAAACTTCATGTCAGTATTTCTTCTTGGAATTAAACTTCTGCAAATACCAATGTGTAAGACTTTGCAGGATTGAGTTTTAATCAGTTATTGAATTAATGTGCCATTTACATAAATTAACTATACCTGGTTTGTGTTTTGAATCTGCACACGTTCTCATACCAAATGTACATTTTTTTTGGCAAGTTGTTCAGTAGAAATATAACATATCATGGTTGCCTTATTAGCTAAATGCTTTTCTCCATTTGCCTGATACTGTGCTAACGCTGTTGAAGCAGGAGCCTGATCTTTGGAATGTTTGTGGTTTAGTAACTTATAAAGAATTAACAGGAGCCTGATCTTTGGAATGTTTGTGGATTAATGTGCATGTGGTTTGAGGATTGCATGGTTTAAAATTTTAAAAATAGATCCCAAACCTCACATCAATATAAATGTCTGAGTATTTTTAATTGAAGTTTTAAGTAAAAAAAAAAAAAGTGCTACAACACATAACAAATAACACAGTAACTTTTCCAGGTCTTGGGGACTTGAGGGAGCACATCATGTGAATTGTCAATTCAAAGAAAGCTTACATCAAGCAGCATGGAAAAATTATGAGACATGGTAAATGTTACAGAGAAAACTTACTCTTATAGCAATGAGTCAGTCTCAGAAGAGCAGTGCACGAAGGTTGTGCGTAGGTACATTTTCCTTCTTAACTGCTTGCCAAGAGTAGAAGCTGGAGAAGCATTAGTAGCAATATGTCAGTACGTTGGAGTTAGGGCTCAGCACTCTCAATGGCCATTTAATGAACTACATTGATGCTTTAAGGGTCCATGTTGCCAGAATGATCGTGTATTCATGGATACATGTGCTGCACAGTTGTTACGGAGAGCTACTTTGACCTCCGGCATCCTGAATTTGCTGCTGTCTGTGGAAAGTTGCATGTGCTGCTGCTTCAAGCTATCACCTGCCCTATTATAAATTTTCCACAGCTTTCCGGACTTCTCTTCTTGTGGGGAAAGGCTTTTATTTCATCCCTATGTAGGATTTCCAAGTGATACATCATTGCTACTGTTTGCTATGTGGTTGCTACTGCTTATGAGACACCTTGTCTAGCTGGGTGCTATAGGATTGTTCATGTGGCCATTTTAAAGAGGGATCCCATTTTAGATGTACTTAAAAAGCTGGCCACCCACTTCTGTATTGGGCAAATGCATCCTTTTTTCCATGTTAGTATTCTTTGTATTGCTGTGCCACCTAAGACACACAGTCACAGAGACAATCACAAGGTATGTGATATTGTACACCTGCCTACAAAACAATTCTTTTTTGGTACAGGAATACCACACTTTCTATGATAGTTCTTTTAACTTACAATGTATGACCTTGTTTGCTTGTTCTGAGGAATATGTAACAGCTTCTACTAGGAAGCCAGTTGTCATCCTGCACTGTCTCATGCTGATCTTTATTTCAGGTACCAGTACACAAGAAAATAACTTCCTTTCCAAAGTCTCATGGTGATCAATTTGAACTTTCCCATCTCTTCTTTAATTAATAGCTGTTCTAACTTAATCTATGCAGTTCCCTTGTATTTAGATATGTGTTTTCAGAGAGGCTTCCTGGCTTGTAGCACTGCAGAACAAAGAGATTGCACATGGTAGCTCTTCTGTGATTTTTCTTCTCTGTGAACTCAAGAGATACCTGATTAGCAGAAGTCAGGATACCAATAAAAAGTCAACTTGCAGTGTTGACTCACACGAATGTGTTTTCATTTTTCACTTTCAAATTAAATTCCGTGCTTATGGAATACCTGCTACTCTGTAGAGCAGAGCCATTAAACAAGAGCATGTAGTTGGAACAAAATGTGCGGTTTCCAACTAATGGAGGGAATGAAGTAGGCTTAACTGTACACGTACCTGCAAGTAAATTAGAGATTCAAAAGGAACAGGAAATTAGAAGGAGGAGAAGAAATTAGCTGAATATTTTTGGGTTTCCCTACTCGTTTTACACTTTTCTCTAGAGTGTATGTATGTATCCCTACTTTTGAGATACCTAAAATATGTGATATATTGATGACTATGTTGTTTGTATGCAACAGTGTTTGCATTTGGTAGTTATTAATCACTGTATTATAGCAGGCCCTAAGAGAACACACCAGGATATCGATATTCTTGTTCCAAGTAGTATTTCTACTAGCAGTAGCTAGAAATACTTGTAAATAATCATGTTAAAAAATAACTTTCATCTACAGAAGGGAACTACACAGTTGTTTACCTTCCCCACAAAATCACCAATCTGGCACAAAAGGTGGAATATGGGAGTGAGCTTTAACAACCACAGTGGAATATGATCATCATTAAATAAGATCCCCTGCAGGTAAAATGGCCCGTGTTGGAAAGTGTGTTCCTTAGCTTAGTTTTAAACCTATACTTGATTTTCATTTGTTCTGAGAGGCCCTTTGAGAACAGACTGTAAATTCATGTACACATCGTTATTTTTATTGATATTTGAAAGAGAACTAGTCAATCTTTTTGTTGTGAGATGATTTCTGGAGACAGTGAAGAAAGCAGTTGCTATGCTTTTAATTTCTGTAAGCTGACATTTCAAATTAAGCCAAATTCCTTGGTTAAAAAGTGTTTTATTGCATTAATTAAATGGCTTGTTGGAGATGCCACGTTGTTGGATACCACTTTAGGTAACAACAAATAAATAATGAAGTGAAAGAGTGAAAGCAATGGCATTGGAGGAGGGGAGACTTTCTGAAAAGGGAGGAGGAAGAAACACTGTTTATGCACTGTTGGGAGAAAACTGAGGCTTTTATTTTGTAAATATCTGCCTGTCATCCATTTCCAAATGAGCTGGGGATTTTTCTGCTGTTAAACCAATATGAAGCTAAAAGGAAAACAGCATCAAATGTAATAAAGCAGCTTTTTTTTTTTTTTCAGGTTCCCAGTGATAAAGAGAACAAACTAATGGCCTAAGTTGTAGACTGGGATTTCCATCTTTCTGCATTAGTATTAGGTTTTTCTAGATACTCCATGTGCTAGTCAGACAGTGATAAATGAAGATACTTCCTTTTTCCCCGAGAGCCTTAAAAATTATAGACATGGAATAGAAATATGCAAAAGCTGCATGTGTGCATGCTTTTTTCTCTGTAACTCCCTGAAAGAATAGACTGACTTATTATGATTTCTGCTTTACTTGACAAGAGAATGTGCTTTAATCAGCTTCATTTGATTGTGAATCAAACAGGGGACACAGGTCTTAAACTACAATTTCCTCAAAATACTGTGTTAGGGAATGATTTAAGTAGCTACCCCTTAATTACTATAGAATAGGGTAAAAATGGTTTAGAAAGAATGCTTTTGCAGAACAGAACTATTTTTACCGAGAGTGCAGATGTTACCACTCCTATGTTTCTGTGGAGGAAAAAATAATCCCAGGCACAATGGGAAGGAAGCCGAGCTTCAGTATCTTAACCTGAAGTGGTGACCAAGAGAAACAAAGCAGAATGAAAGTGCTAAGTGCAATCCAATGCCCGTGGTCTTGAGCACAGTTTGAATAGCCAGGTTGCTCTCACAGTAACTATAGCTACCTCATTTAATACATGGTCCAGCCAATCCATTTACCTTCTGCTTCTGCCCAGTAGCTTTTGTAGTGTTACAGTCTCAACATTAGCAGTTACTAGTTCCTCACATGTTTTGGCTCTTTCCTAGCATAAAGGCTTTATAGTGGTAATTGCTGTGAAACCTTTGTGGTGCTACAGACTAAAGTACTACAGCAAAGAGCAAAATGACCTTTGAGAGCAAGGGTTGGATTTGGAATCAAGTTTTAGCTGAGGTGCTTTCTGCAGCAGACCTCAGCACTAAACATTGATGATAGCAATGTATGTCTATAAAGGACCTTGTCCCAAGATAAGTCACATGTTAGTTTGTTTCTCTTCAGCAATGGGATAATAATTGCGTTCTAGAAAGCGACCCATTATATTGGCATAATTGCAGTCTGATGTTAAATCAATCTGAGCTCTTTTAAATGAGTATTATTTGATATGCTGCTTTAGTATTATGCCACTTGTAAAGCTGAAAGAAATTGCTGCCTGTTAGTGGTCACTTATAAAGAAAACTACACCCAAGTAATGAATGCATTATGTAAGCAGCTTATATGTATTCATATCAGGCTCTGACCTGAAGTATGGAAACACTAATCCATATCTTTAGTTCTGCCTTGTAAAATGATTCTCTGGCTGCATGGAATCGGGCTCAAATGAAGAACTGACTTGCAACCTATGTATGATGCACTAGTTAATTTTGTATGATAAGGTTGTGCACTTTTTGAAAAAAGTAGTCATGTCCCAAGTATCCTGTCTAAGCACGTGAAAGGAGAAAAAGGATGGTCAGTCTGCTTTCATCGCTTCAGCTAGGAGCATGTTGAATGGGAATACATGAGCTAACTACACCTTTCACTGCAGTGTTTCTAAAAGGCAAAGTTCAGCACTGTAACTTCTGAAGCAGAAATTATTTGCACCCAGTTCGAAGAATATCTGATACTTGTTTTCCCAAATATGCTTTCCAGGGTTTCACAAGGCTGTTCATGTTCACAAGGAGTTTGCTGGTCCTAGAGTCCTCCTGGCCTGCTATAAGATAGTCAGTACCTAGTTTAAGAAAAAAAAAAAAGGGGGGGGGAGGAAACTTCAGTCAATAAATAGAAGAAAACAGGACTAAATGCAGAATTTCTCTATTTCATGAGCATCTGGCATGTAGCATCTTAGCCAACTTCATCCAGTTTGTGCATGTGCCATCTTATGTGTAAACATACTGTCACATACATATTAACAATGCTGACTCTTGGGCACACAGGTTCAATGTTGGCATATGATTACGCTCAGGAATTACAGCTACAAATTGATTTAGCTCCAGTGGCCTTACCGCTTCCAAATTCAGCACCCCCATGTGCAGATGACCAGGTTTGAGTCTGATCTGTCTGACCTTTGTTTTAAGTCACTGTAACTCCATGTGCTTCAGTACCATTACTCCTGGCTTGTATAGGTATGATGAGTAGCAGAATTCAGTCTGAACAGATGTGGAAGCTGGTATTACATATCAAAACAGTAAGCCAGACTGCCTAGGTTATAACCTTAAGATACAGGTAGCAGAGCCTCAAAAAAGAGTTCTGTGAACAAAAAAAGTGGGTAACTACACATGGACACAAGAAACAAATACTGCTACTAATCATGTCACTGCCTTAGATATATAAGCAGTCTTTGTGTTGTATTAACTGCATAAATTCCCTTATTGATCAGAATTTAGAGAAACAGAGGTACACTCATGGCCAGCTATGTGTCAGGTTCTGCCCAGAGGTCTGCAGGCTGCTACTTGTGCCTTTGTCCACTCCTTGGAAATTATGTGCTGGAAAGTAACTGTTAATGCTTGTATGGAAAGGAAAGGAAAGCTGGGTGTAAAAGCCCCAAGAAGAGCGAAAAAGTGAGGCTTCCACCATGAGTCAGGGCATGCTGTGATCTTGGGGCAGGGATTCAGTCAGGCAATATCTTGAAATCTGCAGAACTGCAGTGATTGGGATTTCTCCATAGCTTTAAATTCTATCAAGAGGCAATGGCATAACATCTGTATCTCTAGCATCTAAATTTCTGAGCCGTATGTCTTCAGTCCTGTGTTTCTAAAGAGGTGCAAAGTAAAGCTAGAGAGGTACAAAGGAGCAAAATATCCTGTGATATTTTCCCTCTCTAAATATGTGTGGGATCAGATGTAATCTCCTCATATTTAAGCAGTGTTTTATTAACATCTGATTCAGGGCTCCCACAGTTTCACAGGGAGCACTGGTAAAGGATTATGCACAAGTGTGCCACTGGAGTTTAGGTACTAAGGAAAACAACTTACTCATTTGGACTACATTAAGCCAAAAATTTTATGTGCAAATTCAAGAACTGCCCCGAGAAAGAGAGCTCAGCATCTATATTACACATCAGTGCAAATTCAATATGCAGTCTTTCACTTGATGCGGGTAATGGAAGACAAAATTTGTTTCTGAGACAGTACAGGTCATTTTGCCATAATAGGAAAAATTCATACTGAGTTTGATTTGACATAGCCTTTCCTAAAACAGCTGTCTCTTGTATGTGGCTAATTTCAGCTGAGAACTTGTCCTAAAGGTTAGATAAAACCTTACATTTTAAGTGAAGCACAAAGAATTCCTTTTACTCAGTGGATATGCTTCTAATCTATTCAGAGGGAAAAACATGGGGTAATTTTTCTATTGGGTGCTGCTTTTAGAATCATGACAAGTCACTGTTTTCTGTGGTATATGGTTGAATAATGAAACATGATCCCCAGCATACACTACCGATCACCCTAATGATACCCAAAGTCTTTGTCTTGTTGGGATTTGATTGCAGAACATGGTCCCAACAACTTGGAACTTCCAGTGATATGAAGAAAAGCTATGAATAATCAAAATCTGTCAGAATTAGACACCTAGCATCTACTTAGGCACCTAGGGACATGGTTTAGTGGTGGACTTGGCAGTGTTAGGTTTATGGTTGGACTCTATGATCTTAAAGGTCTTTTCCAAACTACATTATTGCAAGATTCTGATATTTACCCAGAGATTTTAGCTGCTGTTCAAGTAAACATATTTTTCCCTGTGGTCCAATAAGTAGTATTGCAGGAAAGGCAGCAATAGGGAAGGTTGAATTAAGGAATGTATCTGCTCAGCCACTGATAATATTACTGAGCACTGAGCTTTGCAGTCTATAGTGTGATGTTTCTGCCTGCAGCAGAGCTGGAGAGAAGGAGCTTGCTGCTTTCCACTACCCTACTTCTCCACTCCACTGCTGCAGGAAGGTTCCCATAATTAGTAGTGAACAAACACAGATCATTCTGATACAGTGTGGTTAAGGAGCAAAACTAGAGGCCTGTCCTAAACTGGTTATAACAAGAGGGGCTTTATTTACTTAAAAAGATGTTTTTTCTAATTATTAAAGATTGTCCTGTCTTACTTGGTTTGAAATTAAATTCATTTGGATTTATGCTTTCAACTCATGATTGGTTTCCAATATACTGCAGGCTGTCAGCTTTAGGCTTTGATGGAACAAGCCATTGCATGCACTAGAATTTACAGTAGAAGAAGGAATTAAGACTTACTTTTCATTATTTGAAACCATTACAAAGACATAGAAGAAATTAGATTCCCTCTACTTCCTAAAATTTTCACAATAATTTCTAGTTTTTCCAAAAAGAAGTAAAGTGGGATGTGAGAATACAGAGTGAAGAAGAAAACTCTTTGGACCTAAAAATACAGAGGTGGCTTTTTTTCTCCCAAACATTCTTCTAGTCACTGATATTCTGGAAGATTAAATAAAGTCACTGAAAGCAAAAAACTTCTCGGGAGGTTTGGGATTCTTGGTAAAACTTTGTTCCCTCGTAACAAAATGCTTTTTACTGCAGCTGTATATTGACTTCCTCTTTGGTCTGGATGAGTCAAAGGACTCTGCCCAAGAAAGACTGATGGAAGTGTTGAGCAGCCATAGCTAATGTTCATAATGAGTTGTCACTACTGTTTACAGGGGAAAAATATACCCGGTAAGCATTTTGTCCTTACCAGGATTGAGAATGGGACATGTACATCCCCTGTTGGTCCAGGATTCTGGGTAAATGCTTCTGTTGCTCCGAGCAATTTTCACTTTTCCTGATTTCAGGACCTTCTTCACTTTCACAACAACTTCTGCATGGGTCCCTTTGTCATGAGCTGATAGGATTCTTGCTTTTATCACTACCAGAAAACATACCAAGATAGAGATGAACAATAAATTTCTAAATTAATTTTCATTTATGCTGCTAAAAGGTAGAAATTTAACACCTTGAAAGAAGACATGAAAAATACTGCAGTTGTACAGAAAGTGTATTCCAGTGTTTGTCCATGGCTTTTCTAAATAAATTTGGAGAAGAAAAACTAGATTTTTCTATGAAATAGTTAACTGATGCTTTCATCATGTTATTTAGCAACTACTTTTTAATGGGCTGATATCAAATGCTTGGAAATCACAGGAAAACGCTTGTATGTATACATAGGAAGGCTGGAAAAAATAGGTCAGCAGCTAACAGTCTGATTTTAAATGCATTGATTCTAGGCTTTATATTTTGCCGTTTGAAAACTTGTGTTGAGCTTCAACGCTGGCCTCTCAAAAATTTTGTCCTATGGGAAGGGACTGTCTGCTCTACAGGAAGGAAGGCCGGAAGTTTCCCATCAGACTGCAGGCACGTCACATGGCTAAAATTCCATGGTTGCAGAACAAACCAGAAAAAGCATTTTTGTTTTGTGGCCTAACATCTGGTTGCCATGATAAATTTCTGTTCCTTTAATTTAATAGGATCCCATAACTTTTTGGCTGGGCAGTCTCATCGAGATCGGCCCCACAGGCAGGCTTTAGTGTGTCATGACACAAGCTCAAACCTTTGGATCCCAGAGCTTCCCTTTCTTGCTTCACGTGATGGCATGAACCTGGTGTTCATAAACCACATTATTAAATACATTCCTGGTAAACAAGCAGGGCCATTCGAACCTGCATAATGAGTGCAAAAACAATGGCAGTTTAGATGCAAGGTTTCTATCATTTATTCTTAATGTAGAGGCCAACTATTCCACTGAGTTACAATTCTGGCACTCCTGCTGCTGTAAAGAGGGAAGCTAACTGGGTGGAAAGGAGACACCATGGAGCCTTGTATGAAAAATGCGATTCAGTTCTGATCAGAAGTTGAACATGTCACTAAACAAAAAAGGCAGAAGAAATCCTACCTCTTATTTCATGACTTAGCTGGTCCTGTCATTTTTCATAGCTATCAGCTAATAACATGCATAGAGAGAACATTGTGAAATTGTCATACCTCGAGGGCCTGTTGTCCACTTACCATAAGCATATTTCATTTGGCAGAAGTCAGCGACGCTTCCAAGCACCTTTTCTTTGCATACACACTTTTCTAGCAGGGGAACCACAGAACACAAAGGGTTGGAGAAGAGCCAGGACACGAGAGAGAAAAGGAAAGCAAATGATACTCAGTTATAAAGTTATATGTATATACCTCCCATAATACGGATGGACTTTTAAGATTAAGTTTGAGAGTTAGTTATTTGCAGATCTGTTTCTTGTTAGATGATACAATAATTGTTCTGAAATCTGATCAGTACTGTCAAGTAAAATGCAGCCCTCATGGGGCCTATTGTACAGTCAATAAACCGATACTAAGAGAGATTTGTAAGAATCAGATCCAGGTGTAAATCATGTAAATAACAATACCCTTGTTTGATCCCATAAGCTAAGAAATGCTGATCCTGCTGGTATTAAGGTAATATCCCTCTCAGAAAAGTCAAGATATGCAATAGGTGGCACTGTTACCTCTGGGTCTTACAAAGCCAGTGATGCTGATAAGTGCTGACCTTCATATGTGGGAAGCCAAGCTGAGAACTCTTTAAGCATTAAAGGCTCCACCTCATTGTATAAGTATATAATTCTATACTTTGTAACTTCAGCTGGATACAGTATTCTTTACTTTCTCCCCTGAGCTGTTGCGCCATCAGGAATATCTTACTCTTAACATCACCCAAATTCCACCCCAGAGATGGTGCACTTCAGTGATGGCTGACATGGTCTTTTTACAAATAACACTTGAAGTTCTGAACAGCAACTGAATGCTTGAGAAGGAGCTGCGTAAAACCGTAAGCATTATGACTATAATTCTGACAACAAAAGGAGAGTATTTTATCCACACAATCTTATTCATGACTTACTGATTTCCAAACCCAAACTTGGATAGTACAGTTGGTTTGTAAAATAACAATGTAAGTGTAATAATAACCTATATAGTTCACATTAGCAGATGTTGCCAGCAGATGGGGGACAGACAAGCTGGGGATGAGTGGGGCAATTTACATTGGTAGGAGAACAAAGAACTGGCACTAAGTTAAGTTACTATATGTTTCCCAGACTGTGGGTTGTACCTGGGTGCCTCAGTGCAGAAAATCCCTGCTCGTGGTCATTCCATTTCCACTCCTCTTCGCTCTCGTTGGTTGGCATTTGCACAAGGTCAGGGATTCGTCCCCCAATGGGGATGTTAAAGAACGGCTCATTGTCATAGCTGGGGGGACACATAAAACAGAAGACTTGGTTAGGACAGGAGGTGGGTGGGAAGCGGGTGTTTGTAGCATGGGGCTGTATCCAGACAGATGAGCTTGCTTTTTTCAGGTTGGGGGTGCAAATAAGAGCAAGAGTTCATGCCATACAGAGAGACCACAAGAGCTAGGCTTTTATTTAGGCCTTACCACTGCTGACTTAACATTTTTTAAACTAACTATGTATTGGGCCTTTTTTGCTTTTGTTTGTTTGCTTTTACTGAATTAAGTAACTTGAAGTTAGTGACCACTTGCTGATGTCACTAAGGAACTTGGGTCACCTGCAGGGCCCATTAAACAGCAGTCACTCAGCAAATCATAGAATTTCTGTACTGATTAATGCATGTTTGGGGTACAGATGCCTGCCCTCTAGAAACAAGAGGGAGACCTTGTAGTTCATTTTCCCTGGGCACAGATGAGAGACAAGCTCTCCAAACTCTTCCATCTATTTCCAAGGCAAACAGGTGTATTTAAAAATGCTGTACGTATTTCCATGGAGTTGTGGAGTTGGCAACTATTACTGCAAAAAGGCATAATTTCAAGGTTGCCTTGGATAATACAGTGGACTTAAAAGTGGGCCAGCCACCAAATGGAATCTAAAAATGATTGTGTACCCTTCAGCATCCTCCAATTACTGTCATTGCTGCAGTATTTCAGTTAATGTTTGTGTCATTACACATAATCCCATCTCAAAGTGAACCCAAAGGAGGGCTTCTTTACCCATTGAAACAGTTTCCAGTGTGCTGGTCGCAGTCTCTGGCACAGTCACAAGGGCGACAGCCATTTTCTCCAAAGCCCCAGTAGCCCATGAGACATCTATCGCAGTTGGGGCCCGCCACACCTGGCTTGCAGTAACAGAATCCCGTCTTGGGGTGGCATCGCCAGCTTCTGCTGAAAGTCGCGTTGGCTGAACCCATTGGCTGGCAGGCGCAGGCTGTGGAGATACCATAAGAGGTGACTGAGATTATGTGCCCAGGGGTCATCTGGTTAAGTGACAGTCTTTCAAGGCTGATAAACTCGTGCCCTGTTCCTTATGCTCAGTAGTTTTATGTCAAAATTGGTAAACACTGCATTGTCAGCCTACATTTGCAATATTATTTTTGTTTCTTTTTAACTCATTAAGCACAGCAAAACAAGTACAACTGGGAACCATTTATGTATGCAAGTCAGTTCTCTACTACACAAATCTTCACAATACAGGGTTTTGAAGTGGTGGCAGCAAGCCTCCACTGTGTGTTTATTTTTAAGGGGGCTTGCAGGTGATTCACTTTTAGGCGTTTTGCAAAAAGATTCAGTAGCATGGGTGAGGTAAAAGGTTATAGCTATTGCCTATGTTGCCTTTCCTATGAACACAGAGATCACAAAGCTACTGTTTCCTCTGGGGCTAGGTGCAGCTTATGCGGGTGGTTCAGATGACCTGAAACACTTTTTCTATTTCTGCCTCCAAAAAATCCATAGATTTCCTTCAGTGCGAGTTCTAAGGGACACATCTCACCATGCAGTACTGTATGTGTGTAAGGAAGCTGATTACTTTTTCTGTACAAATAAATGAGCAGATTTGTTATAAGGAAGGCGGACAGAATGAGACAAGATCTCTAACCTTGCTAGATGTATTTTATATGTAGCTGGAGATGAGAAAATAGGAGGAAAAAACCCAGATCTATTGCTAATTTGACATCAGCCTGGCAACTCAAGGCAACTTGGCAGTAAAACAGATAGTTACAGCTCCTGTGGGCAACTCTGCCTGCACAGACAATAAATTGTCATAATCCCACACCACCAGTACATTCCCAATGCGACAGCATCAAGGAGTGTGGTGGAAAGTAATATACAGATAGTAGCGCAAAGCCAACACAGTTGACTCCTCTCCATCAGGGCAGAGGCTAGCTGAGATAGTCAAGCCTTCTGCCAACAGCTCTGCAGAGGTAAAATACAAGCAATAAACATTCCCACTCATTTCTGATATTCAAACAAGTCTGATTAAAACGAGAACTGAGCTGAACTCCAGGCCTTCATATTTCAGCTCGTTTTTGTATTAACAAAGCAGCATGCCCTGGCTTTTGCTTGTAGCAGAAGCTGAAAAGGAAATGCATCACTACTTCATCCATCTGGAAGAGGGCAGAAATAAAAATCTTGTGGCTAAGACCTGCTTTAACAGAGATTTTCAGTTAAATGTTGGACACCCAAGGTGTTTAGATAGCTTGGATCAGGGGCCAGCCTTTTGGATGCTTATCTGAACCAAACATGATCTCCAAAGCTTTTGAAGTTTGCCCATCATTGCTTCTAATCAAACTACTTTTCTTCATGAGCTCACAGATAAGAGACCAAATGAACACTCTGATTCCACACATCATTTTCCAAGAGGAAGGGGCAAGTATATGACTATAAAGAGTGTTAAGTGTAGCAGAGACAGATTCACTTTCATCTGCAACCTCATCTTTGATACTCAAGAAAAGAAAATACCTTTTGAAAATAGTACTAGAAAAAGAGTGAGCAATTTTGTTTAAAGGGCATTTCTCTTATGATCTGCTTACTACATAGTTATTTTTTCACCATGCCCTGTGTTCTTTATGCCAATATTTTTAATAATATTATTACACTCTGCTGTAGACGGATCTCAGTCTGTTGTTTTCAAGGGACACTAGCACAATAGCCTAAGGACAGAAAATAAGCGTGCTGTCATGGGCAATGTACTCAACACAATGAGCTGGTTGGCGGATGGCAGCAGGCTCGCCTGTTTGCCACAAAGCAGTCTTGACTTTGGGAGCAAACCCAGGGATTTTGCTGTCAGTTCTGGAGAGCAGGTGTAACAATGAAGTGCTCATTAGCGCTGACAGTTTCAAAGGCAAGTTCTGATTTGTTGCTGCTCAACTTGAATTATTTTTGCGCAGATTTTTGCAGGGCTGACTACATCATCCTGAAAGAGGAGACACTTAGTTCCATCCATCACTGAAAAAAATGGATGTCATAGATTTGGGGATAAGGAGGGGAAACACCCGCTTCCTTTACTGCAGGCAGGTCTGAGCCACAAGAATTAAGAGGTTGCCAACATCTGGGCTGGCTTGCATCCAAATTCTTATTTCACTGTAATATCTCTGTATGTAGGATCTACCTGTGGAGTTTTCACATTAAATATCTTATATTTTCTTATATTTCTGCAACTTCTGGGTCTCTCTTTATTCCCATCTTGTTTCCAGTTTTCAGGTTTCATCAGTTAGGGTGATATAACAGATAGGTAAATCATTAGCATCATTAGACTCACTGAGACTAGATCCTGATTCAGGAAGATGAGACCTCCCATCCTATCCCTAAGGGAAAGTGTTACAGGACAGTGACTGACAGCGTTGGCAGAAGCTGATGAGGAGGTAGGAAAAAAGTGCCTCTTCCCCCCCACCTTATTTTGGGGCTATGATTCAGGAAAACTAATGTTCCCAAATGAACTGTGGGGCATATTCCCCAATTAGAAACTGGAACAACTTCTGGTGGATGAGAAAGCAAGCTGAATCAATAAATGTACAACACTTTCAGATGAGTTATACAAGTGGCTTGCAAACGCTTTACTCAGTCTGTGTTTATTTAGCATTTCAGCTTGGGTGTGTACATTGTCTGGCTTCCAGAGTATTACGGCCAAAATCCCAGTTGTGCATCTAAGGTAACTCCCAAAATAAGAGCCCACATGTCACATGCTGAAGGGGCAGCTGTTGATGGCTGGGTTTTATCTGCTTAATAGTACCACAGATTTGCAGATAAACCTCACAATTAAAGACACATAAAAGCAAGTTTCCAAAACCTCATGCCTTTACATTTCCCAATATTTGACAACACAGCCTCTTCCCCTGCTGATTTTTGCTTCTTTTCTCTTGGCAAACCCTAGTTTTCTCTCCATCCGCCTCCCTGTCTAACAAAACACCAGCCGACATGACAATGGCCTTGTTTGTCAAAGGCATCATCAATTATGTTAGGGACGGTGTGCAGACAGTTCTGGCTCAGAAATGGCTGGTTTATTTGGGTTCTCCCCTTGACAGCAGTGTAATGAAAAATTTCATCATTGTACTTTAGAATTGGCTATCAGTCACGAAGTATCACAAAGCATCCTCTTGCCTTTTAGTCTCACTCTTACACTAAGTTTGTTTTGTCAGAAACTACTGTAAAAAGGAGACAAGGAATAATGAAAAATGAATAATTCATACAACAGTCTCCACTCAAGTCCTCAATAAATCTGTCTGCCCTCAGCACAGCTGTCTTTCCCATGTAATTAGACACAGACGTAAAATATAATATGGGTTGTAACAATATGGTCTAAACTTAGAGGAAAATAGCAAGTGCACCAAGTAATTCAGTGGACTTCGAGGTACCTTGCCTTAAACTTCTGTCTAATAATAATGCATAAGATATAGCTGTGAGCAGACTGTGGCTATTTGATGAAAAACAGGCAAAATGAGAAATGAAACACAGTCTTTTGAATCTGAAATATATACATGTGCATCTTTGGAGCATATGACCAAATCAGGGCAATTTTTAAAGCATGTCAGATGTGGGGATTGACTCAGCCAATAATGCTTCTTAAATGAAGGAAATAAGATAGACAGCTGTGTGTGTGGTCAGGCCTGATTAAGACAGACTGAACCAAGATGTGGTCAGGCCTTTGTGATATTACAATTAAAAGTTCACTCCCTCTGCTCAGAAGTAAAAGGATGGGAAGCAGAGCTTTTCTCTGTGTGTGTGCGCGTGCATGTGCATCTGGGCACATTTTAATTTTCAACCCTTGTGGTTAGAGCAAAAAACCTTTTTTTCCTGGACACCATTTTTAATGGGTCTACATGCCTGCATTATTTTTTAAGCTAAGCAAAGGGTGAGTACAAAAGATGGTGCCATTTCAGAAGGATCCCTTAAGCCTCCAAATAAGCCACAGGAAGGAGCTAAGGATACAGCAGCTTTTCTAACCATTGGTTAGGAAACGATTAGGCTTCCGAGTCTAAGCTCCTGTACAAGTCTGTATCCAAACTACTTAATCCTGTGTTGTCACCCCCAATAACAGGCAGGTGTGTGCCTTGCTCTGGGGCTCTTTTCATGCCTTTTTAAAAAAAAAAAAAAAATAGATCTAAGCAGAATTAAAACAAAGGTCTGCATGCGACATGGCTCTCATTATCCCCAGCAGCTAGGAAGAGGAGAAGCAAAGGGATTAGAGGCAGGCTACCTCTGCAGACAAAAAGAAATATCAGATTCACATTTACATGTAAAATTTCAACAGTTTTGTTTTTTTTTTTCAAGGGAATGTCTTTGCAGTCTCACATTGGAGGGTCAGCAAAGGGTGGTTTGGATAGTGCCAGGACATCCAATTGTTATACAACTTTTTTTTTCCCTAGCAGTGATTAAGAGAGAATGCTGTTCATTATTATGACTAATGCTTAAAGACTCTCTCTGGGCCTGGGCAGTGTCCTGTTAACTTTCTGTGAGCCTGAGGGGGATGTCACAGCTGAACCTAGACTTTGCTCTGGATGGCAGAGCACTCTTCAAGCGTGCTTTCTCAAAGGGATTAGCACAGCATTTCATTCAGCTTTTTCATCAGATTTCCTTTCCCAGCTCAGTATCTACTGTACACAAAGGTCAAGTTTTGATCTCCCATTGTGGGTTTTTTTTTTTCCTCTGAGTTCAAAATGGGAAGCTGAGGACCAGGTTGCTCTCACCAAAATCATCCATCCAGTTTGCTGTTTGCAGTTCATTACTGCTTTTCAGCACTTGCCCAGTGGGTGGGTTTTTCATTTAGTGTTGTTAGTCTGGCACTGTTTGCGTGGTTTTCTCAAAGTGAGATGATGCCTTGGAATTGGTACATTTAAATCCTCACAAGCATGCTAGTGCAAGTGGCACCTCTTCAATTTATGATCAGCAGGCTGAGGTACGAGAGAAATGTACCTGGTGGTCTAATTGTCTAATTTCTTACATATTAGCAATGCTCAAAACAGTAACTGTTTTTTACTGAATAACCAGAGTTGTTTCAAGGGTCACACAACCTGAACAATTTACTCAGACCACACCAGATTAAGTTTAATAGCAATGCAAGTTTGGCAACCTAAAGGATGGAGAAGAGGGCCTCTATCTTACATCCTGCATGAGACCTTTCAGTTTAATATCTGCTCTGGGCATAAGGAGCTGATGATGGTCCTGGAGGTGAAACCTTCCCTCTATCAAACTGAGTCTGTTCTAACCAAAACAACTCAGCCTGTCTGCACTGGTGTTTCTGGTTTTGCTGTCACTGATAATAACCAAAGCAGTGAAATGTTCCCTGAAAATTCTCTGCAGGGGTACAGCATAACATGAAGTGCACACTTATACACTGCCTGCAAACCACACGGGGAAGTGTTTGGGGATCAGTTCTTTCATCATACAACACACTACCCTATTAGGGTAATTTGTCAAGTGTCATTGTGTGAATTCTCTTCCTCACCTTAAATAGTAGAGAAAAGGCAGACTAACCACACACCCCCAGGTTTCTCTTAACTCTGTAGTTATATGTGCAGTGTCCCTTCTATTTCCACACAGGTACAAGCACCATGCACACATCAGTCTGCTGTAAAAGCTGAGGCTCTCTAGAGTGAACTGTAATACCCTTTCCTTATATCTTGATATGGCAAGCATCCATGCATGCCTTTACATGCTTGTGAAAGGTCCCATTGATTTGAATCATGCACAGAGAGGGTCATGCTCACCTATTTGCAATAATGCTGAATCAAACCAGTTAGATTCATCTCAACCACCAGAAACTCTAGTGCAGGCTAGTGATCCAGAATACCTCTTAAGCCAAGGAAGAGAAATAGATATCCTCTAGAGGCCAATTCAGCTCATCTATCTCAGGCATCTATGTTAAACTGCAATAAATAGTTCCCTAGAGGTCCCACTGTTTCTCCACTGACTGTACAGGGACCCTAGAAAAGACATGTAACGTTCAGGTGGCTAAAGTGGGACAGCAGCTATCTGGGCCTGAGCATGCAAGTCAGAGTGGAAACAATTGCATTTGGGGGCCTTCTGCTGGCAGCAGCATGTTCCCAGGTGAAAAGAACATTATTGTGCTTGACTGGCGTGATAGGAATAAAGCTCTTTCAACAAGGTAAATTTCTGAACAGTTTTTCTTTTGCTATGCAGAGCATTAGCAGGAGGTACTGAGAGGCCTGTAACCAGACCAGACAAAAGAGGCAGAGGTAGAGTCAAGGTCTGATTTCATCCAGGCAGACTGTTCTAGGGTTTCCACACAGATAGGCTGTATTTTCAAACAATGTTTTTTCCCCTTCACTGCTCTCCAGTGCTCCTTGACTTTAGCGGTTATCTAATATTACACATGATGTTGGTTACTACACCATCACCCTGCTGTTAAATACAAGAGTTCATACACAGATTCTTTCAGGTACTATGAGATTGAAAACTAATCTTCTGGCACAACAGTTTATTCTCATTCCAATATTTTCCTGCAGCAAATCTGCTCAGAGTAGAAACAGGACTAGAAAGGGGCCACCATAGAACACTATGGGGTACAGGGTGAGTTAGATAAGCTCACCCCCAGCCCTGCCTGCTGTTCAGTGTTCTGTGATGAACAGTGTGAAATCAAAAAGAAGGGGTTTTATGGAAGCTGTCTGTGCTGGCACTAACATCCAGTGGAAAGCATACAAAAGAGCAGAAACATAGGGTGTGTTGTGGACAGAAAGTTTAAGCATTATCACAGGCAATACAGTCGTAGTGAGAGGAGTGTTTGTAACCTGAGTGTTTAAGAGGAATCTTGATGAAGAACATCAAAGGGTCAGGAAAACTTCAAAAGCACATGATGCCAGTGGGCATGAGTACAGGTGACAGAGGATGAAGTTCTCTGTGCTGGCAACTGATGTCTGAGCTATGGGGATGGAAAACTATCCAAAGGGAGAAATGATGTGATGTATAGTGTTGGAAATAGCAACCTCCCAAATAGATGCCAGATGGGATCAGATGTGTGAAGCCTGGCAGGATACTCAGGAAATGTTTACACTAAGTAAGGGAGATCTGGGCTATGTTCCAGACTGGCTGGGTGCAAACTACCTTGATCCAGAGGTTGTACACCCTCAGTGTACAACCATTAGTGCCTCTATGCCTGAGTTACTTCCTAACACATACTGCTGAAGTGTTAATGAGGCAATTAATTTGGGCAAAGCACCCCATAATACAGGTGTAGAATCCAGAGATAAGTCTGCATGAGCTCTGATCTGTTTGTTCCCAAGTGGATATGCACGGTCTCGTGCTTCCTACACCTCCTGCAGCCATTATTATATATATTTATCTGCACAGATGTTGCACAATCAAATGGAATTTAACAATAGCTTATACATAGGCACACACAGGCTTAAGAGGTGCAGAAAAAACCCCAGCTAAATAAAATATGCTTCAAGAAAAAAGGAACCATATTATTTTAAATGCAAGCACAAGAAGAACATACCTTTCCCCAGAATGCAATGCATTTGGAGAACTATAGCAGTTAGCACAAACAAAATGTGTAATACCAGGGGGATAAATAGACATGGAAAATTAGGAAGATGTCCTTCGCTCAGAAAACTGTAGTTTAGGAAAATAATACAAAGAAAGGATAGTAATACTCTCGTGTTACTTCTACAGGAGTTATTGATTCTGTAGGAGTTAATTATTTCTTTCTTTTAATTTAATTTAATTAATTTAATTCTTCCACCATTCATTGATCTTACATCAATGTTACATGTTACTGCATGTAACAATAGTCACTTACGTTTGCAGACCTCTGTAGAAGACATGGGTTTCCCTCTATCTCGGTAATACCCTGGTTTGCACCTTTGACACCGATGTCCCTCTGTGTTATGCTTGCAGTTGTCGCAGACTCCACCACTGCGTTTTCCCGATGCCAGCCAAACACTCAGGTCAAAATGGCAGCTGTCAGCATGGTTGTGACAGCGACACTCTGATGAGAAACAGGAGAACACGTTTCAGGCTTATATAACAGACATAGCAATACTATTCAAATGGTATCATTTTCCTACTGTGAATCATGGAGGAAATATCTGAGTGTAACACATTTCATCTGCCTGCAATCCTTAATTTTCATAATAACTAGAAATTGCAACAGAGAATGAGAGTCCCAGCAGGTTCTGAGAAGCCTGGCTGGTTGTGAGCTGTGTGCTATTCTTACAGTAAGACAAACCAGTCAGATGGTATCATAAGCCCTGCACAAAACCCTGGAATAGTAAAACACCTGAGGGGACGTAGCTGCTCGAAGAACAGATTTCTGCCTTGTAAATTCCACTTCCCAATAGCCCAAATGGGTCAGCTGCAGTAAACCAACATGCATACTGGAGTTTTCCATCAATGACCAGCTTCTATCATTACCAGTTTCTCTAATAGCACCATTAGTGTACATCGACAGAAGTCTTCGTTAGGGAACTTTGCTTGCTGGCATGGTGAGTGGTTATCCTGAAAGCCTGGATCAGTAAACTCCCTCCCACTTACTTTTGCATTCATTTGGCACCCCTGTTTTTCCATCTCCTGGCTTCCAAGGCTGATCATTGTACAGTGGTGCACATTTCTCACAGTGGTCCCCTGCTGTGTTGTGTCTACACACACACTTTCCATGGACCTATCAGGAGAAAGAGAATACATTCAAATAGCTACAAGCAAGAACATGGTAGAGTGCCCAACAGCCTCACGAGGAGGTGGGACTTCTCCTGCACAACTCCCACACAGCTGCCTGGCTCTTTTAGGAAACCCACAGAGCCTGGAGCTTAAACGTGTAGCTTTATGTCTTCACACAGTCACTAATGATGTAATGATAATTTTTTCTGTCTTCCAGTTTAAATGCACGTGGCAACAATTTCTTTTTAACTCTCCAGTTGGCTGTTTTACTACTACATTGATGAACAGCTCTAGATTATTTAAATTGGGTAAGCTAACACAGCTTATTTTGATTTACAAGTTCAGGGCAAGAGCATGCAAATAGCCTGAGCAGGTAGTCACCTCCAGGCAGTACCAAACACACTCTTGACTAACAGAGTGGAGTCACAGGAGAGCAGTCCAACAGAGGATGCTGGACCCTGTCTTATTTGATATTAACAGTCATCTGGAAGAGAAAGTAAATATAGGGCAATGAAATCACCATGAATTACTAAATTATAAATTGTTAGAAGAATGGGCAAGTAATCCTGGACCTCCTAGCACAGTTAAAAATGTAGAAAAATATTAAACCTGGAAAATACCAACCAGTATACCCATCCAAACCGCATATTCTGTGAGAGGAAAGCACTGATATTTGCAGAGACTTAGGTACAGTAGGCACCAACCTACCAACTTACATATGAATATAAAATAGGTTAGCAGAAAAGGCCCAGTAAAATTTGGGGCTGTGTGTCTCAGAGCACTGTAACTCCAAGTGGATAAGAAATTGTACCTGCAACGCTGTGTTCAGTTTTGAACATCTTATTACCCCATAAATGAGAAATCGGAAGGTGTTCAACAAAAATGAGCAAAAGCTGGCACGGCTGAAGAATGGGGCTGATCTACAAGCAATAAGGTTTATATGAAACCAACCTAAGCTAGGAAACAACAGTTTACAAAATATTTGAGGGGGAAACAAAGAGAAGTGCAAAAAGTCTTGACTAAAACTGGCTGAATAGTAGAGTTCTCTCATGTGACTATTTACTTGAAAAAAGAACTTGCTTCCTCTGTACTTATCTGCCTTCACTGGAACACAATAATTATTTTTAATCATGGAAATATTCTAATATATATCAGTTTTGGAATCAGGTATTCACACCAGAAACCTGACCTTGGAAACTGAGCTAGTCCAGCCTTCAAATGGAAAGTTACTATTGAAACTGGTTCAGTTCTCAAGTCATTTCACGCACCAGGAATATAATAGCCAATTCCACTATAGATTCTGATTTGGTGCACCAGATTCTGTAATATTGAGCCACATTCAAGAAGTTGTTTACAAGAGGGGTTTTGTGTTGTGTTTTTTTGTTTGTTGGTTGTTTGTTGGTTGTTTTTTGGTTTGGTTTTTTTTGTTTGTTTGTTGGTTGGTGGGTTTTTTTATATTAAGAAATAGGATTCCGATGTCTGTTTGCAATGCCTCAGAGAAAGGATTTCCCAGAGAAACTATTTGAGGAAATACCCAGCACAGGGAGTAGGAGAAAAGAAAAGATGGTACCACAGGTCACGTTCTACACTCATCACAAGAGAAGCTGCTAATTAGTGGTATATATTTCATATGCAAGCAGACACTTGTACTAGAGCAGGACACGCACAGAACTCAGGGGCAAGACCCCTCTCCCTCTGTGGACCGTTGAGGATGCTAAGCTCTGTAACCACTGTCACAGCTCTGGCCCACTGCACGTTACACAAAAAGCAGAGGCTGAAATTTCATTTTGACTGGGGTGTGAATTGAATCTAATCCTTTAATCTCACCACTAATGTGAGTTATGTTTCTCCATAGTCTTTCCTGAAAGTCAGTCTTTCCCGTTGCTGTCCTCCCTTCCCCCATCTCGCGTAGCAGGTAGCTTGGGATCAAGAGAGAAATGTTCAAAGGAGCAGTTGCGTGAATGCGCTCCCCTGCCCCCAAACTCATCTCCCTGCAGCAATTTGCTCTCCGCTCCCCTGGTTTCTAATCCTCCCAGACCAGATATGTGATGTAGCTAGCAAAGGGGATAGGCTGCAGCTGATGCCATCGCCCCTCTATGGCCAGCTGGCAGATTTGCTGCTGCACAGAGCGGTTGGCTGCCTCCTCACGGAAGACTGAGCACAGACTTCAGGGTATGCATTTCTGTCAAAGCTCAGCACCAGCAAACCTCAGGAGGATACAGCGGGTAGCACAGTATGTGATGCCTCTCCAGACCTTTGTACGAGAAAGTCATCCATGTTCAATGCGCTAAATAGGATGACAAATTACAGAAACAAAGACAAAAATACTAATAAGCAACAGCGTCAGGCTTCTCCCTATTTGGGTTTGGCTCTTCAGGCTTATAAATTCCCTGTTGTGGACCCTGACTTTTTTCAGAAGGCGTAGAACAGCAAAAAGGACCAGGAGTGAGAAAAGATAAAATGAGCCTAACCCAGAACCACGGATTTTAGTGTCCCTGAACTTCAGGCTCTATCTGAACTTTACAGTTCATTCCAAACTGAATCAGAACCAAAATCTTGGATCCAGTCACTTCTTAGGAAATTGCTACTGTATTTCAGTGCAAAATTTTTAAGTTGGGGCATTGTTTTTTTATTGATATATACACAAACTGTGCATTCACTATACAAAAAATTACATGAAAGAAACACTGAGATTGTACAGTTGGGAAATGGCAGAATTAAACCATGCAATCTTGTTTTAGCCTTGAATGACATGATCAAATATTCATTATTCCACAAGACCCTGTGCTTACAGTACACAGCACAGATGGTGTGAACACTCATGAACAATTATTCAGAAAGTAAACAGGAAAATTCAGTAAGAAAGGAAGAGTCTGGCTGTTCTTTGGAGGTAAGGAGATGTGTTAGTTTCGCTTATTGCCCACTGGTTTGTTGCAAACTCTAGTTTGTGGAGGCTATCTAGGAATGGCATGTTGTGAGTAAGACAGAGGCGTAAAGGAAGCTTCCTGCCTGTGATCCCTGCTATTGAATGGTTTACCAAATATGTGTGAAGGATGACTGGCTTAGACAAAAAGGCTGAAAAGCCAAGCAGCCAGCAGAGCCACTGAGCAGGCAGAAGTAAACAGTGAAGTTGGCATGGAACTTTTTTAGGAAGTGTTAGGCATGAGGAGTAACTTTTTTTGTATAGGTCTAAGAACAAGGAAAAGAGAATTGATGGGTATTGGGGCAAAGGTAAAGGATAATGGAAGAGAAAGCATATGTCACCTGTGGATGGATATCTCATGGAAGATTTTTTCCATGGAGAGTAATCTCATAGATGGCATTCATAGGTGAAAACAGCTAAGGAGGAGAGTGTAACATGAAGTGATAATGAAGTACAGAAAGGAGTTGGAGAGGAGAATAGAGCAGAGACACAGCTGAAGTAGCACACACAAGAAAGGCGATGGATGTAAGCAGCCATTGCAGAGAGACTGGTTAATGCAGGAGAAACTGAGCTGTAGAAGAGACCTGTTACACTTAAGCCTGAGGTGAAATAAGGGTAGGTGAGGTGGCTGCAAGTAATGAGACAAACAATTTGTTCTATTAGAGAGGAAGAGATATGAGAGGCAGCCAGAGGCCAAAGTCCAGGAAGGAACAAGAATGAAATACAGGATGCTGTCAGATAAAATAGGAAATGGGATATCTGCTTAGGGAAGGAAGAATGCAAGAGTCACACTCGACACCAACATGAAGAAAGCAGGTGTGTCCCTGACTTGTTATTCACTGCTGAATCTCTCACAAAAGTGGGTCCAAAAAATTAGAAGGTTGTGCTTTCTACCAAATGCAAGACCTCAGGGTGCAGTGGATCCCAAAGATGATCCTACCAAGGTAGAGAAAAATAGCCAGAGAAGTACAGATTCAGGGGAACTGCACTGATATTTTTCTATGCCCTAGAAAGCCGGGTCAGAGTTGCAAGTAGATAATGATGATTAAGGAGATGATTGTCAGGGAGCCACAGGGACTGATTGCTCTTTAAGGGTTGGAGAGCAATAAGCTGGTGGTTACCACAGCACAGGCTGTGCCCTTACAGAGGGGACACCATCCTGAGCACAGCAGGCAGAGCAGGGAGCTGGTGCCACAGTCCACTGACAGCCCCAGACACAGCAGGGAGATGGACCAGGGACAACTCAGAAGCAGCAAGAGACAGGCCCAGAAACAAGCTTACAACATGGGTTCAGAGTCCTTCCAGGAGGCAGAATGAGAGACAAAGGATCCACCAGGAGGGAAGCTACCTACAGCACAGGCCCAAGGTCCATCCAGGAGGCAGAGGCAGAGGCAGGGATGCAGATAGGCACATCTACAGCACAACTTAAAGAGGGACTAACAGCCCAGGGCTGAGCTTAAATGGACCCCCCGGGCCAATGGACAGGGAGGGGGTCCCAGGTGAGGCTGGTCAGGGCCATTAAAGTCCTTTTAGTGCCTTCAGGACCCTGATAATAATTCTTTGATTGCTGCTGGATTGATGTCATTGGAAGCTTTAGGATATTCAACTACGAGGAGGCATCTGAGGAAAAAATACTTCAGCTTTCTTGATTTGGAGCTGGCAATCTAGGTGGAGGGAGCTTGAAAGTAATGTGTGAGGAGCAGAGGCTTACATGAGATTCATGCCATCAATTAGGAAACCTAGCCAGTTTTCAGCTGAAGCCCTATTAGCTTATGACAGGGATTTATATGAATACATATAAATATATTGGGGCAGCAGGAGAAAGACCGTGATCCAGGAGATTTCTGTCTCACACCTCTTATATTTCACTTTGTCCTCAATGTTCAATATGTGACACTGCATCACTTGACATATGCTAATCCCTAGATACAAAAGTATTTAGGCCTGTATGGGCTTTTCCTCAGTGCTTATTGCCGCAATAATTGAGTACTTCAGAAATATTAAGGAATTTAATTTTATGACACCTCTTTTCATCTGCTTCTCCTCATTTCTGTGATAACTCTAGTTGTCTCCAAGGATCATTTCCATTCATTGGAGCATCATTGTATTGAGAGTTCAATTGCTCTGACAATTTTTTTTTTGGAAACTGCATGTTTTCTTCCAAAGTTATTGTGGGGAATGGATCACAAAAAACAGATGCACTGGCAGGCAGGCAGGCAGACTGTGTATAAGCCTCATATAAGCCTCCTCATTCCATAAAACCAGTCTGAGGTACTATGTGCATAACCTGTAATAGATTGTATTCTTGCAGTCCTGCTTTCGGAGTGCATTCAGCCGGCGTTACTCATGTCACTAATGAATGGTATGAGCTTTGAAAGATGAAAATCGCTGCTTTAAATTCTGATGCTTTGGCTGCATCGAGCTTCCAGTTTTCTAGTCAGCTTTTGCAAAGTGTAGAAGTTTATAGACTGACATACTTGCCGTTAGAGGTTATTATTAGTCCGGGAAAGGAACAAAAATGCTATGCTATACTCTCAGTCACCGTTGTATTGGATTTAATGACCACTTTAAAGCAAGTCTTGGTTTTGTGTCTTGGTATAGCAAGCTATATTCCCAGGCTGTGGTTTCATGATGTAAAGTCTTTAGGGACAACCTTGATTTGAGACATTTCTGCTTTCCTTACTACTTCTTTCTGTGCTATCACCTCCTGCATTGTGCCTTGAGTCATGTGTAAATTGGGCTGTGAAAATAAACCATGCTAAAAAAAACTTAAAACCACTTTTTTTTTTTTTTTCCTTGGCACTAGTATTTTAAGTCTGGATTAATTCCCTCATCTGCTTCACGGTACAGTCGTGCTGTTACAAGTCTGGTATTGCTGCCAAAGGCTTTGATTTGTACATCTACCACCTGAGCAGCTTTGAGTCAGGACGTAGAGGAGGTTATAGCTTCGTGGATTTTAATGCCAGGATGATCAGTTCCAGTCATTTAGCTTGACCTGCTATACTAAGCCATGAATTTCATTCAGTAGTTCTTACATGGGGCTCGGTAATTTCTAGTTGATTTATAGCAAATAGAGTAAAACCACATTCTGCTTTTATACAACAGTTCCAAGAAATTACATGATACTTATTCACCTTTGACTGCATAAAGTTGCTTCACCTGAATTCTGATCTGCAGCTGAGAGAGTGGACATTTTCCATCTGTTTGTCCTGCAATTTTTTGATTTTTTAAATTCTGTTCAGCTTTGTATAATACCTGAAGCCTCTTGCTTCTCTCTGCCCATTTAGTTTCTTTTACCTTTTGTCCTTTCAGTAAATGTTGTGGTTGTTGCTCTTTCTCCTGGGCTATTCTCAGTCTATTTTGGGGCTTTTTTCCTAATGAATGAAGGTTAAATTTGGAAGCCTTCCAGAACAGAGCAACTGTTGCTGATTCAGAGAAAATGTTTGTCTTTGGGCTCTGTATTCACTTTGTAATGTTGCCAGAGAAATTTTGGATACAGCAGTTTGCAATGACATCAGAGGCTAGTCCCTTACCTGCTTTTAGTAAAATGACTCTCTGTCATTTTGAGTGGTTAAATACAAAACAGTGTCTGCTATTCCGCTTTATTTCTCTTACAGTTCCGATGGGGTCTGTTGTCTCTCCAAATGAAGAGATGTAGCCATGCAGATTTATAATAAATCCTTCAATATCAGGTCCTGAGGAGAGCACATATGACTTTTAAGAGGCTAAACTAAATTTAGCTAAATTTCCTTCAACTTTTTCAAATTCAGAAAGACCAAAAAGAATGGGTGGCTTTCGAGTAAGTTCCAGATTATAGTGCCTGCTATGGGTAGATTGACAGTTCAAATTCCTGCTCTAATCAGGAATGAAAATTATTTTCCTATGTCACTTGCTGGTTTCTGGGAAAAGCTCTAATAAGTGCATGTGTCTAAAAACTAGTACGCATATGGGCGTTTTCTGAGGGAACTGAATTTCTGGCTCATACTTGGTCACTTTGGTAAATTAAGTCTGAGGGAACTTGGCAGGGATAAGTAGAGCTGGGACACTTGTGGCAAGGCCACCTGAGCCCATACAGGTTTTGATCTCCACAGCAGTGAATGAACAAGCTGCCACCGGTTCCAAATTCCCTAAATAGATAATGGCGAAGAAAAATCAGTGATAGTGTTTAGTTGAATATTCAGACTGGCATCACTAAGCCCCTTTTTGAACAGTAACAAAAGAACAGAATAAATAGACCGGAAGAGGTACAAAATTCATGCTTCATGTGAGGGAATATAACTCAGCTTGTGACAGTTTCAAGACACAACTCCATCCTCTGCCTGTATTCACCTCCCTCAGCCTTTACACACATGGCCGGCTGTACCTTAGCCCACATTTCACTCTACTTTCTTACTGTTTTCTTTCTCAGTGCTAACCTGATTTTTATTCATTTTTGGGCTAAGCTGTCCTCTAATTTTTACCTGCAGTGCCAACAACCCCATTACCGATCTGTAACAAACTGCATACAAATAAGGGATGTCACGCTGAAATGCAGCTGCTGAGTTACAGCAGGTCCCCAGCTCTTGGTGAGTGTCTTAAGAATGGAAGAAGCAGAAAGTAGAGCAGGACTCAGTGTTTTAATAAGGGAATGCCTGAATCACAGTGTAATGAGAAAATACCACCATTTGAATCTCCTGGAAGTGAATGGCACAAGTGAGTTTGATCTTGTTCGAGGCTTTGCTCCTGATGCCACTGAACAGTGTGGCCTGACTGCCAACCTTTGCTGAAGAAAGACCCAGAATTAGTTTTCAGCGGGGGAGGAAACGGGATAAGCTCTAAATTCTGATACGTGGACAAGGATTTGTGGATTTACAGGTCAGGCATAACGGGTTAGCACATTGAGGACAGTTCGGAGAAGTTTGGACATGACCTGTTCATTCAAGAGGCAAAATAATTCTGTCATTTACTTTGTAATAAGTCTGACTAACTCCAGCAGCTCTGTCAACTTAGCTGGGTTTCGTTGGTTAATCCGCAGTGGCTCTAGGGGTGTGTGATTGAAAACCCACTGCCAAAGTGGGCCTGAGCTCTTCTCTGAATTTCTACCTCTGTGTTGAGTGAATTTGGCAATGTGCATAGCTCCCATTCAAGTGAAATTATGTTGAGTAATGGAATAGATGAAGCCAAGAGAAAAATAGTTTTCTGCAACTTCTCTGCTGCAGCTTGGAGAGTGGGGGAAGGGCAGGGCTGGAAAAGGTGCAGGACCAGCCAAATTTATAATGAATCTGGGAAGGGAGAAAAAGGGTGAGAAAATCTATGATCAAGCAGAAAACGTGTGCACAGCAAGGAAAGGATTCTAAATGCCTAAAGTGTGCAAAGCTACTCCCCAGGACCCTTCCAGCACAAAAGTGAGCCAAGGCAAGGGAATATATGTATGATTTTATAACTTTTGCACTGAGTAATATGAAATTTGTTTATAATCCTGTGCAAATTTTCTCCATGTTTTGTGTGCATCTGCTGCCGAAGCATTAAAATGCAAACTCCATGCACCAGCCAGGTACAACTCTAGAAAGATTTGCTTAAATTACCGGGAGATTTATTAGGGGTGAGTGAACTGGCTGAAAGGCCTTGAAAAGCCTTGGTAGAAGACTGAAAACTTTTGTTCTTGTAACATGTAGGTGAGCTGAGGACAGAAGCAACATAGCAGTCTATTCAGTCCCAAGGGAGCTTAAAAACACAAGGACTTAATGTATGAGCGCAGCAGCTCCTATGATTGTCACATCACAGCAACTTCCTAGTGTTGGGGGCTGTGTCAAACTCAACTTAGAGAGACAGAACAGTATATATCGTATGGAGCTTAAACAAAAGAACCTCAGAAATTTGCTGTACTATGGGACGTCAGAGAGGTAGTAAGTGGTGGCTGATAGCTGTGAGATGAAGCAATTATTTCTGTCTTAGACACACGCACGGAGACTCTTGTAGCTTTAATGTCATAAGCAATCCTTTAAAGAACTATAAGGCATATTTTACCAGCCCTAAAATATATTTACAGTTGTTTCGAATCAGATGGTTCAACTAGCAGGGTTATTATGGTTCTTTCACAGAGATGAAAGTAGCAGAGAACATCACTTAAGTGATTAAATCAACACTTTAATCACTTAAGTGATTAAAACAACAAAAAACACTATTAATGACAGCAATTAAGCAATAAAATTAAAATACGTTTAAATAGCTGACCAATAGCCATTGGTTTTAAGAAAAGCTGTGTTTAAAGGCTAATATTGTCAGACAGGAAATTGTTAGCTACCCCATTCCACAAAATAAAAGATGTTTTCCTACAAGTAAGATGAGGGTCTGCATGGGTGGATCTACACTGAGCCCTGTTTCAGGAAAGCATTAGGCATGTGTTTAAACACCATTTCTCAATAGGCATGTTTTTCTGATTTGGACTTCAGTAGTAGTAGAAGGCATTTCCACAACAATAATAAATTGTAGGAAGAACTTGTTGACTTTATAATTACAGAATTCCTGCTGACTGAACCACTGTAGGCATCATACCATCAAAATTGTGGCTATTCTCTAAACCATAGATACTCAAAACATTATGTTGATGGTATGAATGCCAGATGCTCTGGCTGCAAACGATAGGTTCTCAGTAGAGCTAGTGGAGAACCTGCATGGGTTAAGTTAAATGCACTGCTTATAATCAGCAGAGGGTAGAAGGACAGCCCACACACCCTATGTGCAACAAGCAAATTAAAGATGCAGAATGCCATAGTATATTGTCAGGGTACACCAAAGTAGCCAAATTAGCCATCTTTCATAAGATGAAATAGCACTCAGACTAATTTAATTTCAGAGCTCACCAGAAGGCAGGGTATGTCCTCTCTAAAAGGGAGCATGTTGGCCAGTGCAGGTGAGTAAGGCTGCACAGCAGCGCAGAAGTTCTCCTACTGTTGCCCGCATTTCAGTGGGCAGTGCTAAGTGGAAAGGCAGGGGGTGGGCAGACCGTTTTACTAAATCACGTAGGAATGGTCCCTGGAACTGCTGTAGACCTGACCTTACCTGAACGTCAGTTCAAAACTGTGTGAACTACTGCTTACATGTATCCCTGCTATTCCAGCTGAAATGACAATAATGCAATGTAGTGCTGATACTGTTGGGAGAGGAGGACCATCTTGTTAAAATTTGAGTCTAGTGTCAAAGAGCCAGGAAAACCAGAAATGTTCACAAAAACTGTGGAGAGGAACCCAGATTAACAGAGCCTAAATCTGTGCTGAACGGGACTCTGAAACCTCTAAGATCTTTTCATCAGGACTACTACTACAGGTTTGGTGCAATTCTGGGAGATACCTGATGTAGCATCTGAGTCAAAACTTTAAGGCCAACCAGAATGAATACAGACACCAGCCCAGAGGTGTGCTTGAATTTGGAGTGTACAATATATCTAAAATAAAGGAGGACTATGTATGATGTTTTTGCTTGGATTCGCATTTTTAGCTACTCAGAAGGATAGGGCTGTTTGATTTTTGGGTTGTCCAAGAACCAGCTCCTGACAGTAATGGAGGCATTACTTTAGTGTGCCAGTCTTCCTCACAATCACTCTTCAACAACAAGAAGTTGTATATATATACATATATACACACCACATATTCCTATATATGGTATATATAGGAAAGCTCTTTTTCAGTTTTATTCACACATTCTTCAGTTAAGGTTTCCAGTGACTTTTGTGAGAATGTGATAAAACAGGATCTTCTGGATGTGACCTACAAGACAAGTCGTAATATGCTTTTCCAACTTTTATCTAAGTAATTGTTTGAGAACTTAACTGTCATTTAGAGTCACAGTTTTGAAGCCCATTTCCCCCTACAAAACTAGGCACTCAGTAAAACTATCCACTAAAATTAAAGATAACTTTTCCATGATGCTCTTTTGTCATCTTCTTTATTATCTCTGAATACAAATACCTGAAACTGTCTCATCCACCTGCATGTTCCCACAATGGTTCTTGTGAAATGCTTCGGTCCACTGTGGGTAGCAAAGGTGTCAGCGACACCACTTTCTTTTCATGTAGTTCATGTAATTCATGACTATTTTTTCTCCATAATTTATATGATCTCCTTCTGTGTTTTCAGATCATTATGGCTAGAACTTGAAGTCCATATTCAGTTTTAATTTTTGGAGAAAAAATCAGCATAGGGAGGTCTTTCTAGAATTTATTCTGATTGCGATCTAGAAGCTCTTGTGATCTTTTTTTTTTTTTTAACATTCCTGATGCTACTCACATAGCTGATATACACTGGCTAACTTTTTCCTAAACAAAACCTTCTCTTTTGGTTTCCAGCTGCAATAGAGAGCACCTCCTGCATCTCTGAGTGCTGGATGTCATGCGGACTGGCACAGTGTGGATCAGATAGTGTGAAAACTTAGCTGGGGATTATCAGTAGAACTGCAGAAGGTATTTGAAGTGAAGGTGATATTTGCAAGAGATACGACAGCCAAGTCACCTAGAAAGTTGCTGTAGAAAAACAAGTTTTACCTTATGTAACCTCCATTATGCCAAACAAGGAATCTTACTTAGGACCAGATCCCGCTCCCTTTGAAGTAAGTGGAAAATTTTCCATTTGCTTCATTGTGGAGGATCAGACCCACAGGGAGTCTAGTTTGTCTCTGTAAACAGGATAAAGAACCAAAAGAAACATCCGAGGCAACTTGTAAGAATTTCCTGGCAGTGTAGGTACCAATAATTAACAAGTAAAAAAACCCTAATGCTTTATATGAAAACATTTTAATCCACATTTGCTTTCCTCTGTCCACACTTACTTCTCATGCACTAGAAAGAGAATTGTGAAATGTTTGGCAAATAGAAAGGACTTTGGTCTAAATTCTGTGTTCCGTCCATGTGCGCTTTCTGCTTTGTAAACTTTGTATGTTCTAGAAGCAGCCCTGGACTCAGCTAAAATGTGTTGCCAAAGAACATCCTAAACCTGACAGTTCTTACTAACTTTGTTGGAGCTTAATAAAGAATTAATTTATTGTAGAGCAACACATAACTTCGTACATCTTGCAACAGCCATACCGGGGACAGGATTACGTTTCATTGCATCCAATGGTAGAAGAAGACTGGATGTATTCAGGTGGCCAGGTCCTGGCAGTTCTTTCCCTTAGAATGTCATATTAATGCCCTCCATTTAAAAGAAAATTCTCTGTAGTTTCTGTGGCAAAATGCAATCTCAGTAATTTCCCTCACTGACACAAGAACTACTTGTAAGAGTTTGAATAATACAGGCCGTGAAATTCAGAAAGGAGAATTTTGTCCTCAGCTATCATAAGAAGCTATTTAAGTTGGGTATGACATCTCTGTGTCTCCTTTTTTTGGTCCGAGGAAAGGAAATAGAAAACAAGAAAACATCGCTGTCAATAGCAACACATCCCAAATTCAAGATATATTTGTCCGGAAGTTTCTTGCCTATTGTTTACAGCTTTCATCTTAATTTCTCAAAGTTTTTTCCCTGTCTGACATGACATTCTCAATAGTTAATAAGGGAAGTGTGATCTGGATAAATGGTGTTGAAGTGGGTGCATGATGTGTTTAAAAAAAAAGCCATATTGAAAGAGTAATTATTACTGTTTAGCTGCCAAAATAAGAAGTCAAAGGATATTTCCATGTGATCCTGTGGAAGTCTACTTTGAACCTTGCTGTACTCAGTATTTTCACAAATGACATATAACCAGAGAGAACATGCATGAAACTACCTAGGATTTCAAGCTGTGAGGAATGATATACCATTTGGAGGTCGGTTTTACAGTTTGCGGTTTTCTTGTATCCGTTTGTTTCTAACACTCTGTGGCATCTGTGACATTCCTTCTCAGAGAGCTGCATTTCTTATTGGCAGCCTCAGTGGAGAAGCCGGAAGCGGAATGGATTGTCATGACTGAACTGACAGATCCACACATAAATTGATCATTGACAGATCTTCTAGTAGTCATAGATCATCTGGTCCCTCCAAAATGGTATTGAAAAGTGTTGGTTCAAAAGCATCAAGAAATTTGCTTTAGTTTTCTCCATTATTTAGCCTTTAGTATCGGTCTAGCAGTGTTAGAAGTATTATAAATGGAACAGATTTCTTTCAAGAATAAGAAGAGCAGACTTGCAAGTTAGCACAGTTATGTCTCTTCCAAGACCTAAGTGCAGAATGATCTCAGTTTTTGGGCCTGTCCCATGGCAAACAGTTACAGTTGTTTTCTACATGGACTTGCTTTGGTTTTTGTTAACTACAGAAAATAAAGACATACTAGGAGGACTCTGAACTCTTAAGAGACTGAAACTCCTATTACTTAAGCCTTCCTGTGGAGGTCTGTATTTTTTCCAGCATTTTATTTAATTAATTGACAGCAGCCCAGGAAACATGAAGCTGCTCTGCCTTCATGCTGTGATATCATGCACACTAGCCACATTAAAAACTGTGTGTCTTGAGATTTGCTCTGCCCATGTGTTCATTAAATATTAGATGTGGCCATTGAAATGAATCAGATATTATTTCTGGACATGAAGGGTTTGTTTCTAACATCTCTTTTCCCCATCTTGTTTTAGTCACCTTGTGACTGAAAGTAGAGCACTTTCCCCATCTCTGCCAAGAACCTGCAAGATGACAAAGATTTTTGTTGCAATGTAGTTTGGCTGATATGAATTGTATCATTGTTGTTCACCACTCAACAACAAAAGCCTTTTCCTTCTGCATATAGGCAAGGAGATTACCATATTGTAAGATGCAAAGTTACACATTTATATAAACTTCCTCATGTTAGCTATGTAAACCAAATCCTGAGATCTGTACCTGTGTGAACTCTCCCTTCACCACTACAATATCATCATTAGTAAGTATTAGATAAAATGTAAGAGGATCCAGTAACCTGTCTCTTCCAGGAGCGGATTCTCATTGCGTATTTGAGAAAGAGCTGGGGTGTAATGATGAAAGCACAGAAAAGAGGAGCAAAATAGCATGATCATCTTTACTCTAGACTTGTATGACCTGGGAGTAGAATTTGAAATTTTGACCACTTGAGGCTTCATACTTCTCTGGTTAGTACAAAAAACCCAAAATCTAACGAAGGATATGGTAAGAACCTTCCAATCATATCTGCAGAATGAGGATCAACTGCTCTCCATGATCACTGGGGGAGAGGGCACAGGAAGGAATCACCTGAATTTGCAGCAGAGATTATTTAGGCAGGCACTAAAGAAGAGCTTTCAAAATGTCAAAGTGGGCACAACTACTGAGGGTTGCTATTGAATCTCCTTCAACAGAGACTTTCAAAAACTAGCTAAACAAGCACTCAGTAGTGAATGGCTTAGGTATGCTTGATCATACCTTTATGCGAGGACTCAGACACTTATGGTCTTTTCCAGCCCTCATCTAGGATTCTAGAGCTAGTTAAAGCTCTGGAAGGCTTTTCTTACTTTTCTCACTGCTGCATTTGAATCCCTGCGTAGGCAAAGACTTGCTAATATCTGTGCCTGTGTGAATGATGTGATGCGTCCACCCTCTTGTCTCCTGGGACATGAGTCACTCATGAAGTGCATTTCGTCAAAACTATTTCAACTTCTGCCCCATGAAGTCATTGATGGCACAAAAAGATTCTATTCCCTTGTGACTAGTGGGAAAAAAAAAAATCCAGTCATAGTTTACAACAGTTATGCCAGTAATATACACAATATTGTGTTTTCCTTTTCTGATGGGCAGAGTGTTTATTCTTCTACCAGCTGTATTCACTTAGCATGTTATTCATGTATTTGTTTTCACTATGTGTATATTTAACAGTTTGCAATAGACAGGATGTACTCTTTAAAAATCTTTTCTTCCTTTTTTTTAAGTGAGTCTATATTTATAGTTAAGTGAATCTGATAATATCACCTAGTGCTACAATACTGTCACTGAATCTTAGATTTATACCACAGATGGGACTGATTCACAAATGATTTTGCAAATATTGTGAACCTCATACAGTCCTAATTATGTTATAATATCTATCTCTGAACCTAGAAAAGTTGAAAGGAAGACAACGAATACACATTCCAGAAGAAAATAAACCAAAATGTCAAGTGTACCATATATCTAAAGGGACAGAAATTAGCTGAGGATGTATTTCTTGAGTCTATTATGTCAGAGTGCACCAGGGACTAAAGTTCTAAGGGTTATTTTGGTTTTCAAAACCCATTACAGAGACAGACAGCCTTCTGGAACCAGTGGAGCCATTGACGGGGTTAAAGTGGCTTGAATTCTGTCTGTGATCTATGGGTTTAGATGTACCTGGATATTTGGTTAGCATCATTTCCCCGTGACTGTTTTTACAGTTCTTCTATATAATACTTGCAGCTAAGTAAAAAGGAGACAGCAGTCATTCCCCTTGAATCACAACTTCTGAGTATGCATGCAAACACAACTCACATCTTCTGCACATCCAGGGTCAAGAAGAAAAAAGCCTGAACAGGCGCACCTAGTCACAGTATTGTAGAATAATTTTTCTACAAGGTTTGACTTTAAAAAAAAATTCTAACTTATTTTAAGCTGAATGGGTAAAAGAGGGGTGGAGTGGAAATTATTTCCACATCCTGAACACTTGCTGCTATGTAGTGAAAGTAACAAAAACACAGAAGGCTGAAAACCTGAAAGTAAAGGCTGAAACCCTCAGTATGGCAGAACTGCTCATGTCTCACGAACTCAGAAAATCTGAAGTTCTGGTCAGGGCAGTCTTTACATCGAAGAGATTAGTTCAGTTCTGTGCAGGCATATGGGTAGGAGATGTCATTCACTATATTTGGGGTTGGATCTCTTTTCCAATTACAAAGCCCCTTCACAATTTATAAGTATGTTGAGATCCAGAGTTTTCAGAAGGACCCATCTCTTACAATGCAATTAATACACATGGAACTGCAGCAAGGGTTATAGGAAACCTTTTCCCAGAGTGGTTTGGGTTTCACTAATGTGGACTGACAGTGCTGCCCTTTTTTAGATAGGCTTAGGGAGGCTTGGACAGGATCATACACAAAATGTAGAGTTAGGCTGAGAAGCACAAGCAGGTAACAAGTCTAGTAAGTTAGTGCATGCCTAGAACTCACCACATTCTCCATGACTCCCGTCCTGTTGGCAAGCTCGCATTCCTCTGCGTGCCCATTGCAAAAGCAGCTTCCCCGGATGATCAGGTCATAAATAGCATAGTGGGCAAATCTCTGAGGTTTCTCTACCAATCCCGAACCATGGCATGGACATTCCTGTCTTTTTAATAAAAGGAGGCGGAGGTTGGTGAGTTTCAGGAGATCTTGAGCCTCAGGACTATAGGGGTCTTCGATCTTGTTAGCCGGACTTAAGGCACGATAAATCACCTGAAAGACAGAAGATACACATCCAAGAATATATATAGGACTCTGCATACATAGCAAACATCCCAAGGTGATGTTCAGGAGAAAGCAATCGTTCCTACTTAGAATACTCTGCATAAGCAGTTTTGGGGCTGTGACTGATCCCAGAACATCACAGCTGAGTTTCCACCAGCTGACCAAGCCACAGCAAGTGTCAGTGTACCTGCTTTCATCCCATCTCAGATGTGAGATAGGAAACACCTTATTTTAAACATCTCTGCCTGGGGTTAGTGAGCCCTGTCACTTCTTGCAGATCAGCCGATATGTGGTAATTTGTCAAAAGCGCCAGTTACTTCCTTGTGTTTCTGAGCCAACTGACAACAGTGTGACTCAGAGAAATCCAAGGTTTATTGGCATAAATGCAGTATTAATGCCATCCAAGTTTCTCAAAGCATTTTAGGAACATGGCTTTAGCATGAGTTCTAGAGTGCGGTAAACTAAGGCACTAAGGGGATCGGTGAAAGAGGTGGAAACTGTGATCAGACTTTTGGCTTGGTCACTTGAACTATGTGCTAGAAAACACAGCTTGGCTTAGGGTGAGTAGGCATTGAGAGAACCCTGTCTTCAAACAAAGCCAGCCGGTTTATTCATTAGCACATTAGCAGACGTAGCTACACTGCAATGAGCTCGTAGGACCAAAGGCGCTTTGTGCCTACTGGCTGTCAGCGGGTTGTTACTCTTCTGTCACAGCTTTTATGCTGTTTGATAGTTGTCCAGAGCAGCAACAGTTTGGTTTTGAGTATCACAGTTCTAATTTGTTGTTTAACAGTGACTAAAGGGACGTGGTATTTTAGCTCATGCACCACTCTACTGTTCTGTATGTCTCAGGGTGTGTTTGTTTCTGTTGCTTTTGGGGAGAGATTGACAACGGAGGGCTGCACCTTAGTCCATGCTATTGAGCTAGAGAGCTGGTTGTGTTCGTTCCCAGGCTTGGATGTCCTCTATGGATATGCTAACTCCATTTTGAGAGCTATTTTCTCCTCTGGTTGAGTTTTTCCATTATAGCAGAGGGACTTGCCCTTGGGGTTCTTTGGCCCTGCTTTATAAGTGGTGACAGTGCCTGTCTGACTAACTCCATTAGTGGAGTGAAAGCTTTGTTTCCATAGGGATTCCCTCTTTCTCTCTCTCTGTTTTTCTTTTTCTTTCTTTCTAGTGAACCAACCAATTTAAATACTTGCAGCACGTAAAATACTTTTGCTCCTATTTGCTTACAGGAGCCAGCAAAGAGCTTGTGGTACATGCCTGGAAGAAAATTCTGTTGCATGTTGATGGCACATGGGGAGATAAACCCCCTTAAACTAACCAAATCAGCTGCCAGGCTTGGCACAGAGCTACACCTGGCAGTACCACAGCAAAGGCAGTGGTACACTTCCCACCTGTCCGTAGCATTTTCTGTATGGTTAGCTCTGTTACTTTGTCTTTTAATTCCCTTCTCTTATACTGTCAGCTACTTACAAAGCTGCAAACAGCCCTGTTTGGTGAGATCAGATGTGCCCGTGTTTCCTCCTTTGATAGAGCTATGGGCAAATTGCCCAGGCTGTGCAATGCAGGTGCCCACATTCCCCTGACCAATGAAGCCATGACAAAATAGTCCAGGACTTTACACTCCAATGTCTACATTCCCCCGGTCAATGGAACCAGAAGGAAATGGCCCATTCTGTTTTGTCCGGGTGCCCAGCATTCCCCTCATTGATAGACTCACAGAAGAAAACCCAAATCCCTGGCCAGTTCCCCTAATCCAGGGTGGTCTGATCCTTTTAGTGGAAACCAGTTTTATGAACCCTCTCTCCTTCTTCCCATTCCCCTGTGGACCACAAAGAGGTGGAGTAGTTTCTTAGAGTCCTGAGGACCTGGTCACGTACAAATGCACACATCTTCCTCCCACATAGTCAATTAATCTAAGACCAACACAGTGAACTGGGTAGAACTGCAGAGCCTGCTAAGCTCAGAGATCTCAAAGCAGGGTTAAAAACTAAGTACTGAGATATAAATGGTTAAAAGTCCTTGTGAAACTGTTTTAAATGGGCATAAAACAGAGGAACCAAGGGTTCAGTTACTGGTTTTTATAAGCTTTAGTCTCACAATTAGCTCTCTTGTTGATGGCTTCTCTAATATATATGCTTAGTAAAAAATAATATCTCCTTTCAAGGTAACTCTCCAGAGGATGCCTAACAGATCACTGGCTTGAGAACATAAATGCTAGAGGTACTTTGCTCCAGGACAAGACATCGGAAAAAAGGTAATCAATATGTCAATTGCTTTTGCAAGATCTGCACTGATCCTGCCAGTGACCTCCTTATACAAGGCTGGGCAAGAGGCTTAATGTCTCTTCCCAGTGGTGAACAGCTATGGATCTCCTCACAGGAGACAGGGAGGAAGGGTGAATGAGGTGAAGAACAAGAGTTTTTACTGGGCCTCTCTGAAGGAAATGACTAGATAATTGCCAAAGTGTTTCTTTTTACTCCGTGTCTCTGGCATTATACTTCTAGTTGATGACCATAGTCTGGCATTGTGCTATGTTAACTGTGAAGGAAGTCTTGTGTATTGTATTGCACTACTAGAAACCTATTTTGTATACAGTATGATAAATTTAAAGAGATGGATTAATGTTTTGGGATCTCCAGTCAATTATCCATTCTCCCCATATCTCAATTGGCATCCAGATAGCACTGAGTTCTTTAGGCAAAAGAACAGCTGTTGAGTGCTCTTCTCTCAGCATAGGGCCATTTGCTTTCACGAAGCTATATTGTTTTTTGTTTCTTTGCTTGACAGCTTGGAAAAAGGTTGCGTTCCCTGTGGGTTTATTGTTTTGCAAATGTTTTCATTTCTGGCCTTGCATCTCTTGAGGGGAGTTGCTTTGGCATTTTCCATGTCCCCTTAGAACTCTGAACATTATTTGTGAGTAGAGATGTCAATAGCTTGGGTGTCCCATAGGGATTGTGGCATCCTGTTAAGAAAGAACAGTATTCCATTCCAGTTGAGGTACAAGTGTTTGCTTGTATGATTAATTCATGACACATTTCTGTCTGGAATAAACCCAGTGATGAGACTGGATTTGTTTGTCCTTATCTCTCCCAAGGCAAGACTTGTTAAGTGTTAAAGATCTGATTTGGGTGACATAACACTAGTGAAGTCTTTTGGGAGTGGCATTTATATGTTCTTGGATTCAACAACCACTAAGGAATTAGCCTTCCTTAACTTTGTAAAAGTCAAAGATATTGAGGACTTACTTAAACAAAGACATTTTGTATCAGCAGAGTCAAAGCAGGTATGTTGTGCCTATCTAAGTACATTTAGGTGAGCTGCATTTTGCACAGAGGTAGCACAGATTTATTTCATATTTAAATCAGCTTAGCAGCATTATTTCATATATGCATAAAACTGGAAAATGGAATTTTCCTCTCTCTTCCCTTCTGGAGGACACATTCTCCTTGAAATATTGGTCATTAGAACCCTCGAGCACAAGGAAGAGTATAATGTAATCACCATCTCTTGGCTTATTTTTGATTGGATGTTTCTTCTCACTTTAAAGTGCCAGTTATAAGATCTTCCTTAACATATGTGTTGCCCTACTGTCAAGAGCAATATGTTACAATCCATAAGTTATACTTATTAGTCTACTATGTGTACTGATTCAAATAATTGTGGAATGAATTTTTAAAACAAATCACCTGACGTGCCCTGCATTATTTTTCCATAAATGCAAAATTAACCTAAAAAAACAAACCAACAAAACCACAAACCAACAAAAAACCAAACCAAATCACTGAACTTTTTTCTGTACTAAAAATACATAATTATATTTTAAATGAATGTATTTGGGTTTATGGTTCCCTAAGAAAAAATGAATCCTAAATTAGGAGACAGATTGGTGGTGGTTGTATATATGGGTTGATAATTTTATATCGTACAGTGAAGAATTTTATTTCTGTAAAAAAGGAAGAGATGTCACTGTGACCAAAATACAGAGTTGGGAATGCCACTATTTGTTCAAAGCCCCAGCGCAATTGTTCAGTATAATGTTAAGCAAGTAACTTAAGCCTTATGCTGTCCTGGATTGCCAGTGAATTCAGTAGGAACAGGAGAAGTCTGTTGTACGTCCTGCCTACTTTTTTTAAAAATAAGATATAGGTATTCAAGTACTTCATGGAATGGGAGGATTATTAATAAATTTATAGCTGTAAAATTCTCTGAGGATCCCTAGAGATACATATCCAATACATGCAATTTTAATAATAATAGGTAAAAGATAAGAGTTCGGCCGTCTCAACTCTTTCTGCATAAATGTTTTAAAGATTAGATTAGAAATGGATCTAAGTATTAGTGAACTCCTAGAGTCATGAGCTGTGGAAAGAGACACTCCATCTTTTCACTGTGTTATTTGTTCCTTTTTTTTCGTTCACAAGGTTTGTGTCTCTGAAACCTGTGAAGCATATTCCCTCTATACAGATAGACATTTGACTTCTGCCTTTTGCCGAAAGGCAGAACTGTGATTCATTTTTCATTTCCCAGAGATACCATGCAAATTTGCAGTTTTCCATTATATTCATGTAAAAGACATGAAGAAAGTGTAATGAAAAAGAAGTGTGTTCTTATAATTAAATGCAAGCTCTGAAGAGGGCTTCCCATGATGTTCACGATAAAGCTATTTCTCATCTAATCAAATCTCTTTCTGGTATCAAGCTCTGTGGAAGCTCTGTTCTTTTTTGCTGGAACAGACTGCTCTGAAATCTCCCAGTCATTTCTCTAAACATCGGTGTGCAGCTTTGTATACAGTACAGTAAGTGCAGTTTTCATGAAAGTAACATCTGCACATTTGCAGAAGAAAATCGGATGGTGATTAAGTCTAAGGGACATCCTAGAGAGCTTTCCATTTCCATTGAATTGGGTGGAAGTTGAGGGTATTCAGCACCTCTATGGTCTCAACCCTTTGTGGAAATACATTCTAGATCCTGAGTTTCCCTTATAATCAGGAGCTGACACTGGAGCTGAATGCTGAGTAGGACATTCATACTTATCTGCATATCTGCTATCAAGCGCATATTTGTCATTCTTATTTTCAAAAGTCAATCAGCTGCGCCTCAAAAAAATGTTCACTACCCTGTCCTCTCCTGACCTTTCTAAGAGCAAGGAAGTTTGGAGAATGCTGTAAATGTGCAAAGCTAAAAAAGGTGGCCACTGTTAGAGGATTGATTTTGCTGTACCCAAGTTGGCACAGCTTCACAGGGGGTGATGTTTTATTGTCAATCAAGAGATCATCTTCATTCTAGAGACAGTGTCTCAGATTTTTGATTTCTTGCCATATGTTTTGCTTCTCCATTCTTGATGCAGATAATTCTGTTTTCTTAACCTGATCTTCCAGCCAGTATTAGTCAGAAAAGATGTGGACACAACAAAGGTTCCCCCTTGCAAGCTCATAGCCTAAGGTCAAGGAATATGAGTCATAAATGGAGGGTAATGCCAATGCATGGCCTCCTACAAAAGAAGATCCTTATGCAGAACAAGAATTTGATATTACAAATCATCCTTAAGCTATGTTGATCATGTTGCACACAATCAGGTTAATGAGATCAGAAATGTCTGTGTGCTTATACTAGACCCATCAGAAGGAAGCTGCTATAAAAACTCTCATCAGTCCTAAATCCTCTTCGTTAAGAGGTTTTCATGTGAATTGATTTTGTTCTTAAAGGAACAGTAAACAGGTGTCTCAGATTTTTTCCCACACAGTGGCAAATATCCTCTCATGTATTTGATGGAGCCCCTTGACTAAAATTAATTCTTCCATCTTGTGGTAGAGTAGTCTTTACTATGAAGTAGTCTTTTTCCTGGTTTGAAATACAGTTCAGAGCACAAAGAAAGTCTAGCTATTCTCTTAGCTATTAGAAAGCCCGTTCTGACAATTCATGAAATAGTGTTTTTTAGTCAAGAGCCAGTGCTTTTCTGTCCTTCTGGAGAATAAAACTTAAAAGCCAGTATAAAATATGATAGTTTTTTAAAGAAATAATTGTGCATTTGATTTTTTAAATTTCTCTGATCTGGGTAAACTCAGCTACTACCAAGACAGTGTCATCTTGAATTAATTCTGTGTTTTCCAAAACAGCAAAGAGTCACTGTCCCTTCAATTTGCATTTGCTTTGAGGTTATTCCAGTAATCCAGTCAGTGTGGCATTAATATTAATATTTAGTCATTGCTGCCAATATGATGGTGGGCAAAGACTGCACAATCCAAGTTAGAGGCAGACAAATCTGAAGAGCCATGCAGACTTTTTCTCTTCCTCAAGCAAGATGTATTCTGTAGGTTCAGGTTATCCACAGACATAAATCTCTACATCTGTGTAGAAAGGCAAGGTTTGTAGGGAGAAGCAGTACCTTCTATCAAGCCGGATAATGCAGTTGGAGTACAAAATTTAGACTATTGGGCACAAAACCCCTCAGCTTGCAGTCTGTTTACAGGGAATGGACAAAATTCCTTCCATTCTACATAGCACCACCTTATGTGGGGACGTGAGAACAGTTCCTTGTTCTCGCAAAGCACAGTGTCCTTTTTCATTATGAGAAATGATACTTGCTCTGAAACGGCACAAGGAGTTCTGTGATGCAGACAGCCTGACTGGGAACTGGATTGAGAACGAGGAGACCCATTTGATTCATTCTGTTTGATGAATTGTCAGGGAAAGTTATAACAACCCATCACCATCAGTGTCAACCAATGTCAGCCAGGCTGTATTCTCATGGGAGAGCATCCATTTCTTGTAAGTGGAGCCACTTGTATCTCTAGGTCTTGGCTGGAATCTTACACATGAACAGACTTAGCTAATTATATAGTCTCACCACGACAGTGATGTGTAGACAACTGTAGAGCAAACAATTAAGTGTTCTTTTGCCTGGAGTTTGAAAATTACAATAATGAATCTCTAAGATTCATAGCATTTTAGACAAGGATTTTTTCCCAGTTGAGACTTGAAGAAAAAGTCATGGCTACAAGTCCACTAAGGTTTTATAAAACAGGGTGAGAAGAAAAATTAATTTGGTATCTGCTGCCTTGCATGTTCAGGAAATGCAGAAGCAATGCTCCAAAAAAACCTACTGTGTCTTTCTGGCTGGTTTATAAGGTTCCAAATGTCTCTGAAAGGCTCATTACAAACAAGGTCAGGGTAGGACACTTGGTGCCCTCCTGAAGTTCACTGGTCACGGATGGGAATGCTGAACTGGCCTCGTCAGTTCAAATTCCCTTCAGAGACAAATCCTTGAGCCCCTTAATTCTTCCTCCAGGGAAGCAGGGCCTGGCAGTGCTATCTGCTTGTTTACACTGCTGGTGTTAACTGCTTCCTTTCAACTTGCCTCTGCATTCTGTCTCCTCTACAGTTCAAGTTAAATGAAATGCTGAACAGACATCCCTAGTCATAACATTCGGGCACTTACCTCCACCAGTGACTAATCCCTCCTGGAATCTCTTCCGTCTGGAAGTTGGAATAACCCGAGCATCATGCAACTTTGAGAGACCAGTCCTGATGACTGTTGGACAATTCACTGCAGTGCAAGACCCTGCCCTTGCATCTTACCTACTAGGAATTCAACCTTGTGATGTGCTGAGCATGTTTCTTTTCAGTGACCCAACTGCCACATGAGATCAGACCTGTAAGAAGCCACTGAAGCCTCAGTGGTGACCTCTTGAATTATTGATGTTGCTACTTAATGAGGTATGTGTATGAGTGCGGAAGATCCTCCTTTGTTTATCAAAAGGTTTGGCATGAATATGGTAAAAGAAAAGCCTGAGAAAAGACATCAAAAAATGTAGGTTCTTGGAACAGGATCACATACATTCCACACAGAGCCCTGTCCCTGGCCTGGTTTGGTGTCTGTGTGCGCAAGTGGTCCCCCCCATGCTGTAACTGTTGCTCAGGGAGTCCCTGTGGAGAGGAAAAGGCAGCAGAGGTCTTCAGTGACAGTGCAGAGGAAAAGGCTTTCCATAGGGTTGGCTGTGCCTTCTGTCTGAACAACCTGGTGGCTTTTGAAGCAGACAAAACTGCATCCCATCGCAACATGTCTTGATCTGGCATTCACAGACTGTGTTTAGAAGAGTGATTAAAAGTCTTTTAGCTACAAAGTGAGTCCACTCATCTTTGACAAAAAGCACTGCTGGGGACTTCTGTCCCTAAAGAGGTCACCACAGGATACAAAACGGAGCATGAACAGGTCTTCTGCACAAGGCACACTTAACATGTTGCCATAGAAACCAGTTACTTAATTCAGGCATACACAATTCTTCTAGCCCCCAGTGAATTCCAGTAATGGGTTTATTATATCACACTTCATTGGTGTCATCTGTCACACAGACACTCACATAAATGAACCAGCCTTTGATTCAAACCTCCCTTCCACTAGCTAGACCCAATAGGGGAATGGTCTCCTTTTGGGTCTGGTGGTTATAAGCAGGTCAGTATTCTACCCCACTTTGCATGCTAATGTCTTTCTTTCATGCAAACATCATCTTCGATGGAGCAGAACATTTGTTTTCATTTCCCGATGTTCCGGTTTATTAAAAACGTGCTCTTAATCTCTCAGATCCTTGAGTGCACGTGCTGTCAGGATGCAGGTTGAAACATTTTGGTCCCTGTTTCCCCCATATGATGTTTGAACTGTAAGTCACACTAATGTCTGATGCAACATTGTGGTAATTTCTCCTTTTGTTTGGGCCAGAGTTTTGATTTACTTTAGCCGACCTGAAGGCTCATTTCATGAGCTATATAGTACAGTGTTTTTAAATTAGAAACATTTAAATTAGATGGATGGACAAGTAGGTAAAAAAGGTCTCAGTTACAGAATCACAGAATGGTAGGGGTTGGAAGGGACCTCTGGAGATCATCTAGTCCAAGCCCTCTGCTAAAGCAGTTCACCTGAAGCAGGTTGTGCAGGATCTTGTCCAGGCGGGTTTTGAATATCTCACAAGGAGACTCCACAACCTCTCGGGGCAGCCTGTTCCAGTGCTCTGTCACCCTCAAAATAAAAAAGTTTTTCCTCATGTTCACATGGAACTTCCTGTGTTCCAGTTTGTGCCCGTTGCCTCTTGTCCTGTTGCTGGGCACCACTGAAAAGAGTCTGGCCCCATCCTCTTGACACCCGCCCTTCAGATATTGATAAGCATTGATGAGATCCCCTCTCAGTCTTCTCTTCTCCAGGTTAAAAAGACCCAGGTCTCTCAGCCTTTCCTCATAAGAGAGATGCTCCAGTCCCCTGATCATCTTTGTAGCCCTCCGCTGGACTCTCTCCAGTAGTTCCTTGTCTTTCTTGAACTGGGAGTCCAGAACTGGACACAGTTGATGCATAAGACTAAATGCAAGCATTGCCTGTAGATGCAGTTACGGTAGATGAACAGACCTTAAAATGGTGGTGTTGGTTTTTGCTTATGATGTTATGTTGGAAGTTGGTGTTCTGAAGCTGATGAGCATAGTAGTAATTATTCTGCCTTAAGAATAGTTAAGAATGTTCTCACTTAAGAATAGGATAAGATTAGAAGCACTTGTTTCCCATTTAATATATAATTTCTGATTGTGATAGAAGTCAACAGGCAAAACATAGGGTACTTCATGGGCCAGTCAGGACTTAAGACATGCTAGTGGAGGATTTTCACTGAGAAGTGTTTGTAAGCATAGAAAGCTAGGTGTTGATTTTGTGGTGTTTCATATGGAGCAAATGATGTGTAGGCAATTGGCAGTGAATAAATCACTCTGCATCCTAGACCAGAAATCATCAATAGAGCAAGTTTGTTGCCAGAAGCATTAAGATGGGGGGACTTAGGATCTCAAATAGATAGATTCTAGCTGCAGAAGTGCTCTGGATCTGAACAGGAGTAAGGGATTTAGTAAATGCTGGAGTAAAAGAACACTGCAAAAGAGACATTAGGAAGTAATCTCCTTGCATTTCTACAGGACTTGTTCCCCAATGCATGACACCTCCTGTCTCAGCTGTACCTATCTGAGATGGAATGGAGATGTGTGACCCTGTTAGAGGTGAAAGACAAGGGATAATCTACAAGAGACAAGAAATACACCTTAACTTAGTGATACATTATGTTCTGTTGCCACATTGTCACATCACTCACCCAGATGTCTTTTGCTTCCATTCTAGTCTCCTAAAAGTTTCTCTTCTGCCAAGTTTCCCATCATGTTCCCAGGAAAAGCCTCTTTCAGTGGTCTTGGAGGACCACCAGAGTGTGCTGACTCGTGGAGATGCATCTCTGTTTATAGATGCATGTAAGTTACTACAGCTCTACCACCTTCTCCTTTCACACCTACATTCTCAGTTCTGAATGCCAGTTGACCCAAAGTCTTGCTTCATGATGTGTCGCACATGGGTTTTAAATCTTAAGTGTTTTTAGTAAGCCATCTCTTTTTTTGATTCCTTTTGTTCCCTGTTAAAAAGGAATTTGTATCTCTTCTCCAAGTGAATAGGATGACGCCCAAGAAAAACCTGAGTGTCATGCATTGGAAATTACTTCAACTCCTTCAGTAGAAAAAGCCAGTATTTATCTCAGAGCATTAATCAGCATTTAAGTTGGAATGGTTTTGATCATTTCAGAAATGTGGTCAGCTTGTGATGTGAGCTCCTCAGCAATCCAAGGCTTAGCCAGAATCAGTAACTGGATAGATCAGAGTGGAGGTGAAAGAGAAGCAGAGAACACTGCAGAAAGTAGTGGTGGGTGTTTGATCAGCTTCCTTCCAAGTCACTTGTGAGTCAGTGCTTGAGGGGATGCCCTGTTGGCATTTGTGGCATCTTTAAAATAAGATGTAAAATTGCAGTTCTGACATGCGTGGGCAAAGCTCCTGTGAGACTTGGAGTAAGAGGAGCAGTGTCACTCAGGCAGACCTGATCAAGTATCACTTTAACTAACTACACCCTGCCTGCCTTTATTTTCATTCACAAAAGAATCTGCCGTGTTGTACTGCCGACCTGAAAAGCCTGACGCTTTTGCACCCTTGCCATAGTGGCATAGCATGGATTGATTAAGAGGTCTCTGTAAAGTCTGTCCAGAACTTCAGCATCCTTTTGGGTTAATGTGCTGTGAAACGGTATTTGTCTTCTTCTCTGTTAAGTTGCCACACAGATTCCTGTGTGCTGCTTTAAAGCTTCAGCTCTCCATCCCGTGGAAGAAGTGACCTCTATATGTATTCAATTCATGTAACAGTTCATGAAAGTATTTGGGATCTGCAAGGGTGTGACCCGTAAATATATGACTGTTCTTACTATGACTATTGTTTTCTATCTTCTACTACCACAGCGCAGATTGATTAAGCATACACATTTTTATTGCAGTGCAGTTGCTGCCCAAGTTGACAGAATCATTTTGACACTTGTAATCACAAAGGCTTGCGTTGGATGAATGTTCTATTATTTGATTTTCTGCCATCCACTTCTCAGATTTGTTGTAGCAGTAACACATGGTCTTAATGATATTCCCCAGGGTTACGTTAGCACAAAAGCCAACATAGCGCAGGGCAACAGGGGATACTGCACTAGAGAAGGAAGAGTTGTTTTGCATTTAAGGCCAAGGCATTTGCCTCAGACCCTGCATTCTCTTCCTTACTCAACCAGAATTGTCCTGTTTTACCACAAAACACTTCACATTTCTGTGCTGCTCTCTCCCCATCTGTGAAACGGCAACAGGACCCTTATATGTGTGCTGAAGATCATTAAATGGATCTTGCAAAGTACTTCCAGATTTTTGATTGGAAGGCACACAAGAGTGGAAAATTGTATTAGTTGCCTAAATTCTGTATTGACGTGGCAAATTGTAATCTCCCTACAGAAGACATTTGGATGTATTTGACTTCAATGTACCATGATAACTGACCAGCAGAATTACTACTCCAGGAACAAGACAGTTTAGTAGGCAAATGATCCGCTCCAGATTTCTAATATGCAGAGACATTTCTCAGCCTGTTGCACAAAGATGAACTCAGTCTCTCCTCATTGCTGTTTCCCTGTCTCAGGTATAGTACACTAGTTTCTTTCTTCTCAGGTGCATTTTGAAGTGCACTGCTGAAACCACCGTGTTTTTGAAATCTATCTGGACCATTCACCTCACACCTGAGCTTAATTTGCAGCGAGGTATTACTGCCAAACCTGCATGATCACTTCCAGATAGGGAAACCAAGAGGATTGTGAGTTCTCTAAGGAAGAGAGAAGGAAGTGAAAGGACTCCACCCTTTGTTGTGACTATAAGTATGTCTTATAATCTCCCTTTGTGCCTTTATGTCTCCTCTATAAAACGATACCAATGATAATTACTGTCTTTCCCATCTAAACTGTTTCAAGATTGATGAATGAAAAGGGTTATAACTAAACTAAGTATCTGATTACTAAGCAGTCTTTAATATCCTTGTCAGAGGAATTTATCAGAGCAATTGTACATTTATTTTAAAAGAAATCAGAATATTCATACCAAGGGAGGGCCTTCTCCCACTGGTGAATAGTGAAACCTGGCTGCTCACTCCCGCTTCCTGCTTCTGAACGGTTTAATTTCTGGAGCTTATGGCTCAATACAATCAGAGTGGTCACCCCCAGCAGGAAAAGTTACACTAAAGTTCGGGGGATGATGTATTTAAAAGTCATCCGATCATCTAGGACTTTTTATATGGAGAAGAAATAGAAAGACCATGCTGTTCATGTCATCCTAAAGTAGGAAAACAGTTTGGATAAATCAGTCTGTACAAATGTGTATTTCCTTATGTCTATTTTGTTGGAATTCTAGTTCAGTTATTGGCATCTGCAATGTAAAATTAGGCAATGTTAATCCTATTCTGTGTAACTCCGATAAAAGAAATTTGTTAAAGCATTTCCATTCATTTTCATTGATAAATAATTTCTCTTCTTCTTCCCCTTTATTTTCTTAACATAAAGCCTTTGGGCATCCGCTACCTTTATTAATTTATATGCTCAGTATCTCTTTGAGCACAGACTCTCTGATTTTCACAGAATCATAGAATGGTTTAGGTTGGAAGGGACCTTAACAATCATCTAGTTCCAGCCCCCCTGCCGTGGGCAGGGACACCTCCCACTAGACCAGGTTGCTCAAAGCCCCATCCAGCCTGGCCTTCAACACCTCCAGGGATGGGGCAGCCACAGCTTCTCTGGGCAAAGCCGGTCTTCAGCTGTTTGACATTAAACTTAGTCCAAACTTCAGTTATTGCTTACCTCTCCTCTGGTGCAGGGCACTGCATCTGAATACCTGGAAGTGCACATGGAGCCTTCCTCAACGAGATCATCCTGGAGCCCGAAAGTTGCTGTACAGTTGACAGAGAAATACTTGTAGGGTCTCCAAGTCTGCCCATAGTCCTGGGATCTTTCCAACACCATTGCAGCTGGGCGAGGTGACTTGAACACAGCAATGACATGGGTCAGGTAGAATTCTGTTTCAAAGTCCAGTCTGATTTCTTCCCTGTGTACTCCTTGGGCAGACTGCCACCAGGAGATGGGGTTTGCAAAGAAATCGTCTGTCATGTCAGCAGGGAGATGGGAGTTATCAGGCTGGTTGGCATTGCATTTGGTGCAGCGAGGCTGCCCACAGCCATGGGAGACCTGATGGAGGAGATTCTGGTCTGGGTAGAAGCAGTACAGTTCTGTACTGTTCTGGCCACATGTGGTGAGAGTGACTGGAGTCCTCCCTGTTGCAAGGTTTCCCACCGGAGGGTTGCAAGAACGTCCATTACAGCGGAAGGCTTGTAGCCTCATGGGATCTGAAAGACAGGCAAAAGAAACAAAACTAAGTAGAATTTCTCAAATAGTTCTCAGGCTGTAACACAGGTGACCGTGCAAATGTTTGGAGTCCTCATCTGGGGACTGACATCCAAGAGGACTCCTTCTAAGGAGAGCTACTTCATCTTTTCACACAAATTTTGGAGGGAGTTTCTCAATAAATCTAGTCCTTGGTTTTGGTGCCTAACTGAGGTCTATAGAAAACTCATGCTTATGATGCTTAACTTTGATTTCTGTTGAAAATGCAATTGTGTTGGCCTATTGAATTTTATGTTTAATCACAGAAATCTTGTGTTTTCTTACTTTCACTCTTGTAAAGCTCTTTATCTGAGGACTGAATGTATTCAATGCACTCATTTTCATTGTTATCAGAAAGCAAAGTCAAACTGTAGTATACACTGTAGATACATTAAGAAGAGAGATGATTCCTGCCCAACAAATTACAAAAAATAATTACATGTACAAACTCATAGAAACCATGGCTTTCTGTAGTCACGTGTTACTGGCATAATTTTGAGGGGTGTTGAGTTTCTACTGCTCCTGTTGAGATCAGCTGGAGTTGTTAATACTTAGCAGAGCTAAAAATCAAGTCTCTCTTTTGTTTAAGTACTTAATGGAGGTAGGTGACTATATTCTGTTTGCCAAGTTTGCAAATACTGGCAGTTTTTTTTCTTATTTCTAAACATCTACTTATTTCTAAATTTAAAAAAAGTAGGGATAACTCCAAAGTCTTAATATTTTTTGGAAATCAGTAGTGTCTTGTGACACTGGAACAAAAGGTCATTTCAAAACCTTATTAGCATACTGGAGAAGACTGCTTTTCTGATGGCATACAGTGTCCTCTTTGCAACTTAACAGTCTAGAAGGAGTTAAAGACTGACCTTGCAAGGTCATAAATCTAATCCAAGAGGTCACAAGTCAGATGACTGGATGTAAGTCCTACAGGAAATGACCTTTCCAATGAAACATAGGATGACCATAAACCCTGGGTAATCTAGGAGCAGTTCAAAGGTCAACTATTAGTTCAGCATTCTAGGTCAAATTTTAAAATCCCTACTTGGTTTATATTCAGACTTTCCTCAGGCAAACTAAGTGTTAATATCAAGTTACGTCAAAGAAAAGACTCTCTGATTGAGCCATATAAAAATACTGAAATTGTAAATGTAGTCCCTCTTTCCAAAAGGAATGTTTAAGGTGAAAAAGTGTGTCCAGTGTGCACGGTTTCACCTTTTGAGTTGCTTCTGTCCTTAGTTCCTTAGTGATATTTCTGCACAGGCCAGAAGAGAAAGGTCAGAGATGGACATTGTTTTGGAAAATACCTCATAAATTTTGTTGCCTGGGTTTAGGACACAAAACGGAGTTGCTGTATGTCCACTGTATCCCATTGACCAATGGTGTGTGCCATTTTAGCTTACATACAGCCTAAGGTAGTCTTAAACTTCAGATAGCCAGGAAGCAGATCATCCAAAAATGCTCTTGACTACTCTTAGAAACAGGTGGAAGTCACCTTTAAATGAACTTGGAATTAATGTGTGTTTGCATACGCAGCTGCTGTAAGCAGCAGCCTCAAGGAAAGAGGGGGTGTCTGGAGACACAGTAGATTTCCTCCTGGTGGAGATTGTCTTCCACCAGTGGCTGGAATGGGCTAGCCAATATTTTTTTTAGTATCACAGTAGGAAACTGGCAGAGCTTAGAAGGCAGCAGTGCCTGAATTACATGTGCACCTGATAGTCCTCAGATCAAAGGAATGAAAGCTGCTCCTCCTCAGTGCCACCACCATTCCCTGCACCAGCACAGAGATGAATTTTCATGAGAGAGGAGGAGCTGCAGAAGTCAGCTGGAGAGGAAAGGAGAGAAGATGGGGATGTTTGGCTCTATCAGTTCTGTTCTTTGCTCCCCAACTTCAACTGAGCGGGTGATTCTTAGCACTACTGGAGATCCACCACCAAGCCCTCACACCATCCTGACTGGCTGATGACCATTTCAATGTGTTTTCTTTCTGATTATGAACTTCTTATTCCATCTGAGCCTCATATGGTTGCAGGGGAACACCAGGAGCTTCAGAGATTTTATCTAGGAGGTTCCTTCCAGTTTCTCTGAGACTTTTTGTCCTGAAAAAGTACTTGAGTTTCCACAAAAGCTATTTAGAGCTTCCTCCTTTTTGCAGAGCATCTGAAATTCCAAGTTTTTGGCTGCTCTGGAGGGTGAATTTCACTGAGTCATGCAGAATTCTTGAAACAAAGATAAATCTATCCTTGCAGGTCAGCAAAAATATAATGAGCTACAACTGCATGCCTCAAGAATATCTTTGCAAGTGGCGTTTAGGTTCATGTTCATGTCCAAGCTGTTTGATAAAAATTACTGGAAATAAGGAAAGCACAGCAATTTCTGTGTTTAAAGTAGATTGGATACTAACTGATTTTGCTCAGCGCTGCAGAAAGGTGTCATCTTTGCATCTTTGCAATTTAAGTGGGACTGGTCTTACAATGGAGCTTTGAACAAGCATTAGCTCTGACTAAGAGTCAGGTTACTTAGTTTTGATTAAGAATGGGTCCATGTTACACAGGCTATTGGATTATGGATAAATATACCATGTAATTAAAAGAAGTCCATCTCTATTGATGGATCTCACCACTGAAGCTTTCATAGAGGAAATGGGATGCTGGAGTTCTAAATTTAAGCAGTTATATGGGGGAAGCTTTGCAGACAACAATGTGAGAAAGTAAAAAAGGAAACATATTTTTAAAGGGAATAGTTGCTTTTTATATTTCCCATAAATGGCCTATTAGTCTTGTATTGAGATTTTCAGCTGTTTTTATCTGAACGTGGAAAAGGGAGAAAAACATGGTTGTTCTTCTGAACAACAGTCACAAGAAGGTTTATCTGCTCTGCCTGCTAATGCAGTCACATCAATAAACAGTTCCTGCCTGAACTGCTGTGTCATTAGGAAAATGGGAGAAGAACAAAGTGCAAATTAGCAGAAGGGAGTTTGAGAGAAGGAGAGAGATTGGAAAACAAAATCTGCAGTCGATTAAAAGCTTCGCATTTAAAGAAATCAATTGGCAAAACATTGCTTGGCCACAAGGATAGCGCAAGCGTGACCATCAATCACTGAATCTGTGGAAAGAACATGAAATGTTGATTCTGGACAGCGAGAGGGGACCGCTGCAGAAGAGAAACAGCAGCCAGGCGAACAAACAACTTACCCCAACTGCCAGGAGGACTCATTGAATAATTCATAAAGTACTAAACAGTTTGATTGTTCATGGGCACTGCATGTTATTATGAAGTTGATTAGCTTTTACTCCATGGAGGATGGCTTGGCTCCATAAATGGTGTGATTAATTTATTTGTTTGTTTTCTGGTCCCTCAGAGCTATGCCACAAAGTGTCAGGTCAATGGCACATGCCCGGCATGCGTTGTAACAATGGTGTTATCTGATGGTTAGGGAATCATACAGTTCGAGAGAGGTGAGGTGATACTATTGATATTCCTGGGACACCATTTCAAAGAGACATCTCTTACTGCAGAGCCTGGTAATGCACCAGAACGCTGTAGACATTAAAAACAGGTTCAATTTTTTGAAGGGTTTTTTTTCAACCTCCATTGGATACGTGACAGAAGAAAGGTCATATGGCAACTCAGTCAAAGCCTGCTGATGTGACTGGAAAGATGCCCAATATTTTCTGAGTGATTTGAATTGAAATTTTTATTCCTTTTCCATATGCAAATTTATTATTTTGTGTGTTCAAGTCTCCTACAGTGAGACAGAAGAACAAATTTCACAGTTCTGAGCAACATGTAAACACTAAAACCTTTGGCCATCTTCTGCTTTGTTTTTGATGGAGTGGTTTCACCATCTATGTCCAACCTGGATTTCACTTGTTCTAGGTCTGTTTAACTTTTTTCTTAATAACCAAAAACTTTAAAATGTTCTTTTAAAGCTAACCACTCTAGGGACATGAGTTGCTCAAGTTTTTATTAATCACACCTAGATCTTTATCCCTTAATGCTGGTTACAACAGAAGTGCTATATAACCCTTTGGTTTGTTTGGAGCCAAGACATAATAAGTTTGGCAAGTCTTCCTCCATTTATGAGTAGCCTGATATATTTCTGCACTAAAATAGCACTGATAACTGGAGCTAACGAGCCAGCCTTCATAAATACCCCAGAGGTGAAGTTCTGAATATACTGTGAAACCAAGCTGCCTCCATGACCTGACGCATGGACAGAAAAATAAGATCCCAGGTCTGGGATGTCTTCCATTGTGGCCAGTTCCAGTCTGCCTGCCTGCATCCCTTCTGGAGCAATGGTGTGCTCCAACACCTACAGCTTCATTTGCAGATGAGCTGGATAACCCCAGACCAGAGGAAACCAACCCCTGCCGATAATCAGGTGCTGCAATTGATTTTAAGCTTGGTGCTAGAAATGGCCATTTTTGACCACACCACGCCCCCTCTTGGAGGGCTGCCATCAGGAGGAGAGCTGGTCCAGACATTGCTCCCCGGGGCATAGCATCCCAGGAGAGGTCCGGGGCTGGGGCTGAAGCAAGAGCCCAAGCTGTTGTCAGTCCCAGTAACTGTCCCAACACGCAAGAGTTTTCAGACCACTGCAGAGTTTATTTGAGGGGAGTAACACCTCCACCTGCATAAAACTAGGGGAAGGATCACCCAAGTGTCACATCTCACAACAT
>NW_009649473.1:1784024-1787028 GCF_000708025.1 Charadrius vociferus | reverse complement strand
TTGTTGTTCTGTTTTGGGGGGGTTTGGTGGTTTGGTTGTTTTTTTCTTTTTCCCTTGGCATTATATTTAAAGATCTAAGGAGCCAATCTTGACACACAAGACTGTCTTCTCTGCACAGAGATGGCAGAAGGCAAATATTGTACTCCCCACAAATACTGTGCTTCATGTACTCCCCACACAACTATCCCATCAATTTGATTCAATTCTGACCAGGAGGGATCAACTATAGGGCTGAAAAGGGAGATTACTGTATAGGCTAATAAAGTGTGTCAAAAACATACTTCCCTGTACACCTCTCTGCTTGCTCAGGAAAGAGCTGAGACTTCCAAATCATATTACACAGATGGGCTAAGCACTGTCTGAACTAACCTCAATCTGAGCAATACTGGCCCTGCCTGGAACAGAACCCGTAAAGATTCAAGGTTAATTCAAGATTTTTATATTGTTTCCAAAAAAAAAAAAAGGTGCAACCTTTTGACAAAGCAGCATTTGTTTAAAGTGACATCGAATCCTTAGCATCATCACCTTCAATATCCAATTATTTTGCTGTTAATCACGATGTGCTACACCATTATTCTGAGTGTGTTTAGCTCCATACAGAACACACTCCCTCCCCTCAAATTCACGTTCCAAGCAGTCAGTTGTGGGTTGCATTACCCTGAAGATTCATTTTCACTTCGTGAATTGGATGCAGAGCAGCTTTAAGCTAGTTTATAACAGGCTGCTTTCTGCAGCAGTATCAGTAACTTTACAAGACACGTCTGTAACCTTTCTGTGCTGCGTGTCAACTTATGTATCCTATAGGGAGAGTCTGAGTCTGGGAAATTAGTGAATGCCCAAGATAAAACACTGAGAGGACTAAGGTACGTGTCCTCCCTGCACTCATTCCCTATCAGGTTGTGACAGACAGCAAAATGAGTCACCGGAGAATATGACAGGATTGAAAATTTATCAGCTGTTTTCAGTTTTTAAGACAATATCTCTTGCAGTTATGGAAATCTGCCGTCTATGTTATCAAAAAGGTTGTAGCCAGGGAATAATCTGAGCTGAAGCCACCTAATATGCCTTTGACTTTACTGGAGCTTGCAGGGTCGCTGAACACTTCAATCTCTTTCAAATCACTACATGAAGAGTGTTGTTCCTGTCCTAATACTCGGAGCACACAGGTGAAATTTAAACCACTGATATACTTTCCTATACAGAAAGAGACATCCCAAGCCAGTATCTCACAGGAAAAGTCACCAAGGACATATTGTTGTTTTGTCAATAATTATTTTTATTTTTCTGACATGATCTTTGTAATTAATCCCTTTTAAACTTAAAGATGTATTAAACCACAGCAGGAAGAAAAAAAATCTAATGCTTTGCTTCCTTTCCCTTAAGCAATTTGTCCCCCTCATAATCAAGGTATTTTTAGGACCCTACATAAATACCATTACAGCTGTATCATTCCTATATATGCTTATTTGTACACCCACATACATACGCAACTAATCAACTTCTCTTTCTGCCCTAATCCATTTTTTCTCTTATGCTAATTTAATCTTATCTACTGCATGTTAACTATTAATTCAGGGAATACACTGAATGAATGGACTGTCTTGGATAAATAGTAATTCCTAAACAGTGTATCTGACTTTTAATGATGCAAAATTAAGTTAACAGAGAATAATTAAGATTCCTACAGTGATGCTGTCCAAGGATGTTGTCGTTTCACTCTTGTCCTGCTTAGGAAGGCAGTGTTTCATCCTCAAAACAAATATCCAGCATATCTTAATCCATCTACCTCTTTCTTTCTCTGTTATTTTCTTCCATTCTCAAAAATCATACACTTTTTTCTTTTAAGAACGAAAGAAACTGTACATCCTATTATAAGTCTGGGAGGAGACTGAGCTATAAAGCTGTATATTGCAGGGAATAAGAAGCATTTGTATATATGTGGACTGCATTTGTATATATATTGAGTAACCCAGATTCCTTATAAAAATCCAATCTAAAATAAAGTTGTTGACATAATTTTTTTTAACAAACAGATCTGATTTCTGTTCCCTTTCCCCTTGCTTAACTTAGGATAAATCGTTTCAGAATGGCAATATTGATTTATTTTGCTTACCTGCTTCCCCGTGGCCAGAAATAAAATATTCCAAGAGCACAATCAGCATGATGCCTTTACGCTGCATGGCTGTCAGTAAAATATCTGTCCTCAGTGAAGCAAACAAGAGCTGCAGTAATCTACAGGTTTGGTGCTTGCATGGCTTTTCTGTATTTTCTTTCTTTCTTTCTGCTCACCTTCCTCTCAGTGTAGGGGTCAAGGCTGCTGTCTCATTCTTCTTCTTCTCGTTTGGGTCCAGAGGTGGGATTTTTTGGGTTTTTTTTCAGGGCTCAGATGCCTTCTGGGTGTCACCCGTACATTGCTTCCAATAAATAAATAAATAACAAGGATTTTCTGTGTCTTTACCCCTCTCCATGCAGCCGGCCGGGGACGTTCACATCCCTGATGCAGCCTCTCCAATGCACCATCGAGGGCTGATGCGATGCGGAGAGCTCTCTCCGGTCCGGTCCTTTGCGGTTCTTTGGATGCTATTGCAAAACTTTCATTTGTGCTCCTTGCTTTTGGTGGAGCTCCGGTTTGACTTTGCCTGGGCTCCCCCGGCAACCTTCCCTACCCCCCCGCCCCCCCCCCTCAGCTCCCACAGCCCGCTGCTAACCCGGGGAGCGATGGGGTCCGGGCAGCATGAACCCTGCTTTGTTAGGAGGTCTATCCCAGTACCTTCTTTCCCTTTGCTCCCTGCAGCAGAGGGTCATAAGAAGAACAGAGTTGGCTTTTCTCCCTCAGAGATGATGAGAAGCAAGTGCTTTCTTGGCTCTTCTCTCGTTTTATTTTGGTCGGTTCTATTTTATTTGATTTCCCTCCTCCCTCCGCTGTCACGGAAGCCACTTCTCCCCCACCTCCGAGCGATTTGCTTCACACGGCGAGCGCCGGGGGAGGAGAGTAAGAAACAAA
>NW_009649473.1:1774607-1783510 GCF_000708025.1 Charadrius vociferus | reverse complement strand
GGGGGGGGTGTGCGGGGCGGGGGCAGCCCGGCCGGTGCCTGCTGTCCCTGCAGCACCCTCTGCCAGCCCGCCCGGCACATGACACCGGCCCTGCAGCGGGGCACTGCCCGGGGACACCCCGCAAGGCCTGGGGAGAGTGGGGTGGCTTTGGGGTTCGGTTTAGGTATGGCTCACGCGGTGTACGAACGGCCACGGGCACCGGGGTTCTTTCCGTAATCACAGACGTGAGCTGGGACAAGCCAGGCAGCGAGGGGGCTTGTGGCTTCCTGGAGGAGCTGGGGTGTCTGCTCTGCCACCGCTGGCACACCTGCCTGCCCCAGCCGACACTGGGAATGACCCTGAGGTCGGATTTGCTCAGGTAACTCCGACACAAAGCTCCCAGCGATATGGAGAGGTTCCAGCACATAGCAATCGGGGGTGAAAGTGCTCAGCCCTAGAAATAATTTTAATTTAGTGAATAAGTTCCCCCACTCCCAGCTTTATTCTCTCTCTCTTCAGCTTTCACAGCAGTGTAACGCTATTCACTTCTGCCTGATGTCACAGAGGGAAGCAGGTCCGATGGGAGCCCAAATGTAGACGAGGTTATTCTTGTGCCCATGTGTGTGCAGGATCAGACCTTAGAGGGATTTGGAGAATGTGGGTCATACAAAGAAGAATAAGGACAGATTTATTTCCCCTTTGGGGTGTTTATGTAAGGCAGGGTTATTTAGATAGGTTTTGGGGTAGAATTTTCTGACTTTACCCTTATCTTCCTTTTTTGTATGTTTTTAATAAGAAAACCCAATAGAAAATTTTAGAATATGAAGGAGGCTTTTTCCTACCCTTTTTATCCTTGTCTTTTGTTGGAAAACAGCTAAAATACTGTATAATTATGAAACAAAATTCTCCTGCTATAAATGACAGTTAGTATCCTTCAGAGGGTTTGAGTATGCTGTGTGCTCAGCTCCCCTGGGATGTTCTGAGTTCTTTCAACTCAAGCGTCTTCAGTGGGAGCTGGGGATGTGCAATATGTCCTAGAGCTAAAGCCAATGTGACATTAATGAGATGCTGTCATTTAATAATTGTGCTTTGTTGTCATCGCTTGTTGATTGCTGCCTTTGTGGGAAAATACAGTATTTTTTTATCCGTAGGTTTTAGGCTCGTTCCTAACTGAAATGTTTCTCCCAGTTAATTTCACCAGGCTTAAACTGTGGCACTTGAGAATTTTTCCTGGCCACGAGTTGTAGTTCCGTGGATGTAATAAAGGTCAAGAAGCTCCTGCATAATTTAAACAACAGCTGAAAATGGAGAGCAAAGTTCATGTTGCACTGTAAGTGGAAAATCAAAATTAAGTATATTCATTTACTTGTGATATCTGAATAGCAGTACCATAAGACTTTCTAGTTGTTGACTGTAGGGTATAAAAGTGACCGAGAACTGAAAGCCTTAATTCTTCCTCCCAATAATTGCCTGTCTTGAGAAAACCATTACCAGTGCTAATGAGTACATTTCCAGTTAAATACTACTAAAATCCATTCATGCCTGCGAGCTTAAGAGGAGCTAACACCTAAGGGGGAAATTTTGCTGTTATCATTGACAACCCCTGTTGTCTAGAAGACGAATTGATGAGATCTGAGGAACAGCCCATACGTAGAGGTGTCAAAGAAAAAATGCCCATCTGAGCTGAACAGTATGTATGAACAGTGACGTGAATAATAATGATTAACTTTAGTTACTTCCTAAACTATAGAAATGCAGATACACAATCCTTGAGGTCTCAGGCAAGGTTCATGCCCCAGACCGTGTCTCTCACGAGGACATTGGGGGAATCAGATGATTTGGAAAGTGACTGAGTTTGCTCTAGTGGCTTAGCACAGCACCAGCTGACAAAGCACCCAGAGAATAAACAGCAAAACTGTGAATCATTCATTTTGGGGGAGGAGGGAAGAGCCAATGGCACGGCACAGAGCGGGGAGGTGTGTCACCTGTGCCGCCTGCCCTCTCTGCTTGACAGGCCTGTTTGCAAAAGCTGTCCTCTTCGAGATCACCCCAGAGTGGTGGTACACCTCAGTCGCTTAGCATCTTGCTTGCCAGCACCCTTCGTTCCTCGTTTCTTGTACCTCTCCAGTTTGCCTTGCCTTTCCTCCTCGTATTTCCTCAGCAGCTATGACCAGCCTGAAGGAAATCTGTCGTGGCCTTCCTCTATACCCTTTGCCTGAAAACAGAGGTCGGAGGAAAGGAATACCCCATGCACCTGTGAGAACCCCTAATCTCACTGCTCAGGAGAAAAAGGTAACATGGGGTTTCACAGGGCCTCACTTCTCTTCCTTTCAGATAAATGCAGGTCGGAGCAGCAGACCTGACTGCCTCAAATGCTTTTCTGAGTGTGCACCTCACTTTGTGGCAAATATATTTCTTTGGTGTTATAATTTCAGTGGGTAATGGAACAAAGTACTGAAAACTCTTCTGCTTGCTTTCTTTCTTCCTCCCCCAGAGATAAGCAGGTTGATAGGAGGGACATTTGCTGCACAACAGCTAATGTGACTTTAAACGGCTAAATAAGAGGCATGAGACTTCAATGCTGTCAATCCAGCATTGTTCCTTGGAAATGAAATTATGAATGCTGTTGCAAAAACACTGCATATGTATGGGAGTGAAAGTTAACCTCTCAAATACAATAGACATCAAACGTGATGTATCAACATCATGGTACAAGCTTCACATCTGTATATTTGCATAAAAGATCCAAAGATAATTTATTTTAACCAGTAGTCCAAAGCATCCTGGAATTTAGGCGAGTTTGTAGGGAGTTGAGTTAATCATTTGTCTTTAGTTGTGTAATGCTTGTCCTGTCTCTTTTTGTTTGAATAGTCTACATACACACTAAAGTAATCATTGCATTATTTCATGTTGGAGATTTTAAAAAAATCATCAGCAGAAAATAATCGTCAATGGGTGGACATCCTTAGGAACTTGTGTGGGAGAGGATCAGGTGGGTTCTTTAGTTTGAAAGTCTGTGCTTCATCACATGGAGCATCACTTATAATGTGACATTCTGGTCAGAACACGGAAGTTCCTTCCCCACTAACAAGTTGCACACAACTTCCTTGCCTTCGTGGGAGTTCCCCACTGGCATCAACAACCAAATTCTTTCAAAGTCCACTTCTACAAGCAGAGGAGAGCCTAGTCAAAGGGTAGAAAGAGGAACAGCTGTGAGATATCCAAAGAGGTTATACTTCAATGTCAGGAGCATTCATGGTTGAGGCATCCTGTGTGTTCCTGGGAAAGCTCAGACAAATGGAAGTGTGGCTACTAAGCGTGCAGAAGGGGGCTGTGGTGCGCGGTGATGGCTATGAAGATAAAGGAGCAGGGAGTGAGTTTCACTGCATGTCAGAACGTTGCCAATCATCATCTCCATTTCATCCCTTGCCTTTGCTAAATCACTTTTCCCCATGAGAAGTCTGCTATGGCATGAAGGAGTCCATGTTGCAGGAGAGAAGATAGTATCTCTCAAAAGAATGCCAAACCTTACTCTCTACCTGGGAAGAGAAAGGTAATGACAAAGTCCTCACTCCCTATATAGAAAATGGAATAGTTTCCTGCTTCTTTTAAGTGCTGCAGGGAGACGGCAGTAGATTGATTTTCTGGTCCCATCTACTGTCTAACATCCTACCCTCATCTCTCCTTCTTATCGACCGACCGTGTGTGATAGGATGTCATACTAGTTGGGTTTTTTATTAGACTGTTAAGGATTTAAAAGCTTCATTTCTGATTTATTTTACTCTTAATCTTCCTCCTTAGGCTCTTAACAGAGTTAGAGGCTCAGCTGGTATTTATTTTATATCTGAGAGGTCAAATACCTTTTTTTTTAGGAGGTGTTCCATGCTTAGAGAAACATGTGGACAGCCAACTATAGAAAAGTTTGTCTGTCTCTGTCTACAAGGTGGTTTTTAAGTCTTGAGACAAGCTTCCACATTTTGTTGGCAGCGTGCGATGCTGAGCATATTGTGGGGCTTGTCTTTATGTATGACACTGTGTTCATTTTCTAATTGAAGTACTGAGGGGAAGCTCTGGCAGTAGTGAAGCTAATAATGCTTTGCTAATTTCCTCAGGATTTGTCCCTCTCTTCATATGCCTTCATTCCAGTTTTAGCCCTTTCTACAATAATAAACCTTAGCACTGCCAATGTTTTATTTTCTTGGTCCTCCTTTTGTGGTTGTAGTAGAAATCCTGTAAGTGAGATTTATAAAGTTCTGTGTGTTTTAGGGCTTGCGGAAGAGGTATATAATTCTTCATATCATACCAACTTTAATCTTCTTGGATAAATCAAGTCATTTCTCAGAACTGATTCTGTTTATATGTTTCCTGAGTTCTCTTCCTTTGGCATTCTTTGCCTGAGGCCTGAAACAGCCACATCCTCTCTCTTTCCCTCCACAGCTCAGGAAACCCTAGCTTTCTGTTTCTCAGCATCTGTATCTTAATATAAATATGCTACAAAGAAGCTACCCCTAAAATCTTATGCGTGGTGTGTCCTTTGCAGAACAAGGACGTTGCATGCTCAATACTTATTGACGTTCCAGTAAAGCTGGTGTAACTTGGGAAGAATGTGCACTTCTCAGTGTTGCTCAGAATCAGAAAAATAGGGTATGTCTTCATCCACACAGCAGTTCCCTTACTTATCTTAGAGCCAAATCATGTTACAGTCTTCCTGCTACCCCAGCATGATCATCTGCTATCTGATTGCAGTATCATTTGTGTTTCTGTCACAGGGCCCTGAGGTCAGTAATGGACCTTGATGACCTTGACGAGCCTCAACTGAGATCTCCACCCACGCCCTCTGCCCATAGGTCTAGGGGCTTCATTTAAGCTCAGGCTTGGGAATCCTATCTCAATTATGTTGGAGGTGTGTCTGTCTCTAGTTCTATTGTGGGTTGTTGCTGTGCCCAGCCATGGACTGCATTGGTCTGGACTGCAACCTGTGGGCTGACTTGCCGCTATGAACCTTCCTGGTGATTTTGGAGCCTTATCTTTCTGTGATAACCATCACCAGACCTGATCTTGACTTGCACTCCTAGCTTGGCCCCAGACCTGCGTATTGCCATGATCTTGCCTGATGACCTGGACTCCTGGTGGAACCTGGCTGCCATCCCTGGCTGCCCTGCTCACCTCCCTTGAGTACTTTGAGACTGGTCCCTAGCTGGTAAGGTGTCTGTCCTGCTGGCTGTGTTACTCTGGCTACATATGCCTTAGGGAGCAGCTGGGTCTTGCTGTTTTGTGACATCTTAGTACAAAGAGCTGAAAACCAGAGCCTGTGAAGTTGCATAGCACCTGAAGTTCTTGTTGAACTTGCTGGAGAAGCAGCAGGATGTTTGACATTAATGGTGGCTTTATGCATCCAGAAATGAGGCCACTTTTAAAAGTTTATATGTTGATTGGGAAGGCCAACCTGTTGGCTCCTGTTCTGAAATGTCTGGATGATGAAGAACTTGGTTAAGCTTTCACAGCTTTTATAACATTTATAGCAATGGGCAGTCAGAAATCACCGTGTTTCCTTCCCAATTGAGCTGATCCAAACTGGGACCTATCAGGAAGACTAATACGTGAAACAACCATCTTGCTTTTACAGTTGCTGTTTAGAGAATAGTGCCCGAAGATTCTGGGTGTGGATGTCTTCAGGCAGAAGAGGACAAGTGGGAGGCAAGCAACGTCTCCACTGGGAAAGGGAAGAACTAAGAACGAAACTGTTGTAGAGTTCATCTAATCACTTCCTCACCTCATGCTTTCCTTTCCCTCAGTAAACAGGGAGACTATAAATCTTGGTGTTTGAGTATCTCAAGATCCTTAAATTGGCAGTCCTGATGATGTTGTTAGAAAAGGGAAATGAATGCCATTTCTTCTGAAGAGGCACTGGTTCTTCAGCAAACATCGATTAACAAAGAGGCCAGTGCTCTTGCTTTCTCAAGAGAATCTCACAATAGATATTTACAGCTGTTCAATAGGAGCAGGATTTCATGGGTTCTTTTGACTACATATTTCTTGACATTGAGAGGTGTGAATCTTGACTAAATGGCAGCAGGATCATGTTTTGCTGTATAAATGCCAGTGAATCCAAAAAAAGATACCCTACCAGCGGCTAGAGCTTAATGACAAGAATCAAATGTTAGATCCAGCTGGCAGATCTAAGAGGAGGACTTTGCATCTGATGCTTGCATTGCACTGAGCTGATCTGAATCAGTAACGCAGCAAATTCAGGGTGGGTTTTTTCAAACAATTTATCAGGCTCAGGAGTGTAAGTGCAATTGATTTATTTATTTATTAAGACACCAATGACCTCTGGACCTAGTTTTCCAGAGGTGCTGAGCACGTACAGCTTAAGCTTCTGTCAACAGAAGTTATGAACAGGAAGAACACCTAAATATCAAATGCACAATGTCTAATAATCGTAGTGCAATGTGTCAGATATAGCTGAAATCAATCCTACTTAAAAGTCAGAACAATGTTTTATATGGTGCTTTAACAAAATGTAATGAATAATGGCCTTGTATTGCCTTTCCAAAACAGCATGATGAACAGCCTATTTGAATTTGCCCCATGAGTGCCTTTCTCAGGTTATTCAGTTTATGACTCAATAATGAATATGCAAAATTCTGCTTGGTGCATGTGGCAATTGCCCTTTCATCAAGCAGTCAGGCTCCATCTAAGCAATTTTAAGCACCCTAGCTCTCTTATTGGGAGACTGTTCCAGAATCTCTTTTATTTAAATTCTTCTAATTTCAAGACTACTTTTTTTTTATGGCTAATTCACAGCTATTTATTCCTCTTCCAGCATTTTCCTGAAGCTCCTTCCTGCTTTGACGTTTATGCTGCGGTGAGACAGCAATCGAATGTCACCTTTGTTCAGTTAAGCTAAACAAGCCCCAGTCTTAGTCCCCTTTCATAAGATCAGCTCTCTATTGTCTGTGCAACCAAGGCGCCCTTCCCACCCTTCATATAACATGCAAGTTCATGTTTCATTAATGTTTGCATCATCAAAATTCAGGCTTCTGCTAATGTATAACATTAATAGGATAGAGGCTCAGTCTAAGTGAATTTATTTGAAAATCCAACCGGATTTTGCTTGCTTGTATTTTTAGGGTGAAGAAAATATTTGCTCATCAGTTTCATTAGAATTCACATAATATATTGATCAAAGACTGGGTGATCCTTGCCAGACTGGAAGCAAAATGCTTATCCTGATAGTTCTCTGTAGTTCTCATAGACAGACAAATTGCCAAATGTGGCAATGTTTTCTTCTTGATTTTTTTGTTGTTGCAAGTGGTGCAGGTGATTTTATTCTTACTTCAGAAATTTTTTAGATCTAAAACCTACTGTGATGGCTGCTTGATGTGGAGGTTGACCTTAAAAATCCCCATATATTTTGACATGGTCTGGATATGGCTGGGATTTTTGTGTTTGTTAATAACATGCCCTTGAAAAATGACTGCTTATCTGACTGGAGAAGAATAAGGTGGTATTTGGAGATGGAAGTTGCATTTGCTCATCTGATAAATAGGTTTTCCCCCTTGTCATTCTCTGTGTAGAGTGGCAAATCTAATTTGTAGGGTTTTACTGGTCTGATTCTCAGCTGGTGTAAATCAGTATAGCTTCACTGCTCTGAAAGGGTCTGAGCCATATGCCTGTTCAGTAGCAGGTATGCCAAGACAAACCTCTCTTTAGTATGGGGCATTTTTAGTTTTATTGTTCTTTCTAAGTTCTATGAGACCAGCGTGCTCAAATGAAGTGGCTGGAGAGCTCTAGCCAGAAGATCCAGACCACAGTCATGTCAAATGAGGAGGTTTATTACTGAACTAAGGGCTTTAAAGAGCTTTTCAGGACTCCTTACCAGGATGGATGGTGATGATACCTAGGCTGGATGGTTCTAGGTGCCTTTGTTGGAGATACCTATTTCCTGTACTACAGCATACCCCTTCACCTCCTCCAGAAAATACTGGCTTCCATAACTCTTTGAACTGCCAATGGCAGGTGTCACAAACATGAGGTATCCTTGCTATACTCAGCCCTTTCCTAAACTGGGCTTCCCTGGTTGTTTTATAGACTGTTACCAGATTTGGAAGCAAACTTGATCCTTTACTATCCTTTCCACAGCTGTTAAAAATCAACCTAAAGATGATGTGAAATTCTATCTGATTTGTGAGTCTCTTCAATGAAAAGTCATTTGGATAGTGTTGTCATTTGTCGGGGAACTTATAAGATCTTTTAGCATCTTTGCATGAAAATGGCTTTTTAAAGATTACAAAAATCTTTATTATTATTGTTTTAATCAAATGGAACATGGAATACAGAGACATGACTTAACAGACTGTTACTAAAGGCAGTGATTTATTTATGTTTTTTTTTGTCCAAAAGGACATACTGTACTTTGCAAACTATAGGTAATGTCTTTGAAGGCAATAGGAAGTATAAGCAACATAGTATCATCTGCAGAATTTACTTCAGTGCCTAGTAATCACTTTAGCTAATTTGGAAGTGATACATGTAGCATCAATAAAACAATGTAAACCACCACCCTTTGCAATACATTAGGGTGCTAAATGTAGTGAATCTTTAAAAAAAAAAACTTAGCCCAAGAACATCTTCATCTGGGAGTATGTTCCATCACACAGGGCTGAGATCCCTTTTTTGAATGGAAAGTACAGTAGGGTCTTCAGTGTCTCTAGGAGTTCAGGGTCTCAGTCTAAGGATTTCTGAACAATTTTTTCCTTGGTAGTTCAGTGCCCCCTAGCATTGTGAGAGAGAATTCATCCATGTCTGATATCGATAGGATTGACCACTACTTAACAAATCTCCAAGGTCTCTCCACGCAGATTCCAGGAGTGGGAAGAGGAAGGTTACGTGTTACAGCAATTGAATCTACAAGGAAAGAT
>NW_009649473.1:1765695-1774572 GCF_000708025.1 Charadrius vociferus | reverse complement strand
GGTGTGAGCTTGGCCTTTTAAATTATGTTGTCCTTGTGATAGCTTAGGCAGGCTTCCAGCTGACTCTGATTATAGTTCAGGGCCACCCATTTACCTCCATTTCTCTTTTACATCGATTTTTGTCTCTCTTGGGTTTTTTTTGGCAGCTGGCTTTGCGCAATGCCTTGCGTTATTTCCCACCTGAAATACAAAAGAAGCTGGCACTGGAATTTGCTGAAGAGCTCCGGCTGTACGGCCATATCTATATGTACAGATTCTTTCCAGATATTGAGATGAGGTAAGGACTGGATGGTTCCCATTGTATTTGGCTGCCATTTGCTTACCAGCTTTCACCTGTGAAGCTGACCTTTAAGTAGTGGCATTGCTGTGTCCTAATTTACCTCTTGTAGAAGTCATCATAACATATTAATGAAGTGCATCATCTGAATAAATTGGATGTTCTGTGTATCATTAGATAGCAGTGGTTTCATTTCCAGGGAGGATACTGTGTAACGGCAATCCTCCATCCTTCAACTTTCATCCTGTTCTCTGTCCTCATGAGAGTCCCATGGGACTAGTAAGGAGACAGCATGTACACTTCTCAATAGGCTATGGCTGGGCCAGGACAGTCTCGCTGCTGGAAAGCTCAGCACCACTCAACACAGGGAAAGGACTGTGCAAGGTTGTGTGCTTGGTAATGCCATCTTTGCCATACACAGAGATCCAAATGCTCTGACCCATGGCAAGTTTTAGTTTCTAGAGGCCAGTCATTACTCAGAGACCTCTGATTGCAACCTGGACAGAAAACTTGCAGTAGTCCTGAGCTGCTGCAAGTCAAGTCTCAGCTGAACCAAGAGGTAAGATCAGATGAGTTGAGACCTGCTGTGAGTGGCTGGTTGTTTCCCAGAGTTCCAGAGAAGGCTTTCTGGGCTTAAAAGAATGACAGTACATTTTTCTGTCATTGGAACCTGTATCTGACCCTGGTGTGTAATATGCTGTGCCTGTTGATCTTGGAGAATCACTTCATTCTAGGGCTGATGGGGCTAATGCTTGTGAAGCAGAACAGTTTTAGAGAGGGCTGCCAGGGGCTAGCTGCTTTTTTTGGACTGATTGATTCCTTTTTGCATCCAGCAGGGGCCTGGTTAATGTCTGTACAGAAATCTGAATAAAGCAAGCAACTAGAAAGCACTCTGATTTCCACACGTCTATATTTCTGTGCTGTCCATACTAGTGTGGGGTCAGCTCTTGCAGAATTCAGCGAAGGGTAGGACAACGGGAAGACTGTCTGAAAGATATTGCAGAGCTGGATTTCATAGGATCCTAGTCCTGAACTGCAGATGAGGGCACCTTCCAAGTAGTCTTGGATGAGGCAGTCCACCAGCTTGTTTCCAACACTGGCATCAGCGACTGTGTTAGCTTCAAATATTTTTTTCTTTGTGACCATTTCACTGATCACTCTTTCTAATAGATTCTTACAGTCTCAGATTAAGAAAATGCCTTTTGTTCTGAAGTCTGGTAGTATTTGATTTTTTTTGTTCTGCATGTCCCAGGGAGCACAGTCCAGCTTGGTTCTGTTCCATTTGACAGCCATGTTCCCATACCGGCACGCTCAGCTGATATCTGAACTTTAGGGGTTTTATGTTCCAAGCAATATTATGTGCAAATAGCTCCTCTTGATGAATTGTTATCATTCCACAGAAATCCTGTTATTTTATCACATCAAGCTTAGAAAAACAGAAAACACTAATAAAGTATGGTGGAGAAACCCAAATGCTTTTCTTCCTGGTTTGGCAATGACTACAAGGCCTTTGTGTTAGTATCCTGGTGTAAAAAAACTAGGATAAAGTACATATGATCATGGGAGGAGTCCTTTTGCTAAATCTGTAGAATATACATTCCAGATCTTGGCTCATGAGCTGGTCAGTGGATGTCCAAATTTTTTGTAGTTGGTGCACTTTAGCCTAACCTTTTCAGTTGTCTTCTCTGTACAAAGCAAATGTGCAGCCACTGAAGATCTATTGCCCAATAAAAGGAAGATAATTTAGAAACCGTGTCAAATGATCCTATCTACCTTTAGGAATTTCCAGCATCTGCAGTGGTGGTGTTGCTTACAGAAAGTGAAAGAGCAAAACTCTTGCTCCATGGTTATACTTCCTTTTGGTGTCATACCTGAGAGGCCTCAGCACAATTGTACTAAGACCTGTGCAAACACAGTAAAGGAACTGTCCCTGCCCTGAAGAGCTACAGTATAAATCTAGGACTAGAGGTTTTAGAGCAATTTGATATAAAAAGCAGATGGTGGAGGAGAAGATAACAGATGATCGCAGCAGGTGGCATTGAAACACATTAGTGCTAGGAAACCTGATGCAGGATACCTTTGCGAGGCTTTCCCATACCTCACCTCAGCTTTCTGGATGAAATGCATCTTATTCAGTAAAAAGACTGATATTTCTCCTAACTAGTTCAGGTTTTGAGAGTTTCTTTGGAACTGAAATTCAAGCTGGGTGTTTTTCTTAGATAGGATCTTAAATAACAAGGGCTGATGAGTCTGAAGGCAACTTCCACTGATGCTATTTCCCTTGGTGTTGCAGGATGTAGCTGCTTAGCCTGGCAGCTGTGTGACAAAGGCCAGTTCTAGCATCCCCCAAAATATCCAGTTAAAAAACAATGAGAGCTTTTGGCCACCTTATTTATAACCAGGTTGATTCAGCAAATGATAAGCTGGATATAATTTTGTTCTTTGCTTAGTTCTGATAACAGGCAAATCAGGTTTTAACTGTTAAGGTACATATTTCATTTCAGATCTGCACTTTCTCCTTCCCCCAACCCTGAATAAAAGCCTGCAACTCCAATGGGTGTGTTGGCATGCAGGGATGTTTCTGTGGGGTGTGTTGTTGTGGTTGTCCTTGTGAGCTGGAATTTCTCTCCTAAATTTTTGTGACTACCCTTTCAGAGCGTACCCCATAGGAGACTACCCCTGCAAGACCAAATCAGCTGCTGCTGTTATGTTGATGATCATGAACAATCTGGATCCCTCAGTGGCTCAGGTAAGGCACGGTGAAAATAAGGAAGCTGGATTCATAGGGCAGCAGCAAATGTGCAAGCTACTTTCTGTATGTGCTTTCACGTAAAAACTGAAGAATTTAGGCATATAGGTGAAATTAATCCTTTTGCAGATGTTCCTCCTCCCACGGATTGAATAGGATTTTAGTTGTTCATAGGCCTTTTGCTGGTTCTGTGCTCCAAGGTAGGTGCCAGTCGCTGCGCCTATAGAGCTGGCTGCCGTGCGTTAGCTAAGCAGGCCAATTTTGGTATTGCCAAGGCAGCCTCCTGACAGAGTGGTGTGCTAGAGTGTCCACTTCTGTGAGGCGAAGCCTGCAAGGGACTAAAGGTGATTCTATACTTTTCTTGTGATTATGTTTAGATTCCTGGGGTTTGGTGTCCTTCTGATTAAGTTCTTTAGCTTCCTGCTGTGTGCAGTTGTTAATCCTGCATGGTGGGTCCTGGTCCTCACTCAGACCTCTGAGGCCTCCTGCAACACCAACAAGGCTCGTTCCAGCTCTTGCGATATACAGGAGCTTGGTCACTGTCTGTGAGATGGGTAGAGCTCAGCTCTAGTACGTTGCTTCTACAACATATGTTGAAAAATTAGTGCTGATGTTTCCTGTATCTTTGAAGGCTCAGCCTCCAAGGATAGATTTACCAGATGATTACAGGACCAAAGTCCATCATTACAAGCACTACCCAGTGTCATTCATCTTTTTACAAATGGCAGGGGAGAGGCCGTGCAACTATGCCCTGCTGGCCGTAGACTCTTCCAGCTCTAAATGCCAGTAGCAACCGAACTGTAAGTCCACTCAGTCCCTGTTTAAGGGAGTTTACTGAGACGTCTGTCTGTTACAGAAACTGCACTCCAGGAATCGCTACATAGCATTCTGCATCCAAAATACCATTGTAACAACAGCAAGCATCTCATTTTGAAAAATAATTTTTGTTTTTTCTTAAATTATCACTTTTTTGATGCTATTTTCTGATTTCAAGAATCTAGAGAGTGTTGATGCAATAAGCTATAGAAAAGATTTATTATTGAGATTTAAAAAATAGCTTGGAGATACAGTGAAATGTTTCAAAGTGTTTGCCTTATTGTTAAATTGTCTTTTTCAGTTTCCTCAGGAGCTTGTCACTTATGGAGGAAATGGGCAGGTCTTCAGCAACTGGGCGCAGGTAGGGCATCGCTGCTTTTGCAACTTGTTTCACAAAACCAGTTTCACCCTCCCCCAACACACATTCTGCTTTGGCAGTTTGTGATAATTCTTGGCAGTCATTGTCTCAAAATACTCCAAAGCATCCTGTCTGGGTAGAGGAATGCTCGGTTCTGAACTGCATAGATGGGGAGAGCTTTATTTAGTAAGGGGAGCACAGACAGCCCAGCAGAAATACTAAACATAATACCATTAACGTACCAAGCTGTGTATGATGATGATGCAAAGACCAGTTCTTTGTCTTTATCTTATACATTTGTATGTGCCTGTGTATTTTGCACAGATAATTTTAGAGTCAAAATGAATTCTAGGAAACAAAAAAGTGTATCTTTTGCTTTTTTTAGAGTCAAAATGAATTCTAGGAAATAAAGTGTATCTTTTGCTTGCTTGTTTCTGATACTTTTGCAGCATTTTTCACAAGCAGTGGAATGAAAAAAAAAAAGCTTTGATTTAAGAATATGCAATCCTGAGTCTCTTTCCAGGCAAATCAGATTATCTGTAAATATTTACATGCTAGCTGGCCAGATCATAGTGCACTTTACTGTCAAGCCTAGCAACATTATCCCTGATCTTCTGCAAATAATGGCAGGGGGGTAAAAGCCTGTCTAATATTGGAGCTGGGATGTTTAAGGTGAGGTTGTATAGTGTCTTTTCTCTTTCTCTATCCAAATATGGCAATAAATACACTTGCTTTAATCCAAGTACTGCAAAATGCATGTGGGAAACATTTTCAGGAGATCTTTGGCATCAGCAACATATTTAGAATTGTTTTGTATGAGCTGAAGTTATTCTCTCAAGAAAAAAAAAATGGGTCTGGGTCTGATTGCTCTACAGGTGTGTGGTGGCAGGAGGAACATTTAATGAGCAACCATCCTGAGTGACGGTGGATAGGCACAAATGTGGTTATTGTAAATGCCAAAACCACATCATTCCTGCAGCCTCTGTTATGCCCCAAGGTCACTGGGGACAGGTGGAGATGTGGCATTGACTTTTGCAGTGCAGAACAGAAATGGCACAGATAGAAAGCTACCTCACCCTTAAGGGTCGCATCACTCCTGAAGGCTGGGAAGATCTTGATTTCTGATTCTGGACCTTCTGATGTTGGACCATGTTCTCACCAATAAGGAGGGACTGGTGGGGAATGTGAAGCTCAGGGGCAGCCTTGGCTGCAGTGACCGTGAAATGGTAGAGTTCAAGATCCTTAGGGCAGCAAGGACTGTGCACAGCAAGCTTACTACCCTGGACTTTGGAAGAGCCGACTCTTCAGGGATCTGCTTGGTAGAGTACCATGGGATAAAGCCCTGGAGGGAGGAGGGGCCCAAGAAATCTGGTTAATATTCAAGGATCACCTTCTCCAAGCTCAGGAGTGATGCATCCCAACAAAGAGGAAGTCAGGCGAAACCACCAGGAGGCCTGCATGGATGAACAAGGAGCTCATGGAAAAACTCAAACAGAAAAAGAAAGCCTATAGAGGGTGGAAGCAAGGACAGGTAGCCTGGGAGGAATTCTGAGAAGTTGTCTGAGCAGCCAGGGATCAGGTTGGGAAAGCTAAAGTGCAGATAGAATTAAATCTGGCCAGGGACATCAAGGGCGACAAGAAAAGCTTCTATAGGTACATCAGTGATAAAAGGAAGACTAGGGAAAAGTAGGCCCACTCAGGAAGGAAATGGGAGACCTGGTTACCTGGGATGTGGAAAAGGCTGAGGGAGGGGATGCCATCCAGAGGGACCTGGACAGGCTTGAGAGGTGGACCCGTGCAAACCTCATGAAGTTCAATGAGGCCAAGTGCAAGGTCCTGCACATGGGTCAGGGCAATCCCATGCACAAATACAGGCTGGGCGGAGAATGAATGGACAGCTGCCCTGAGGAGAGGGACTTGGGGGTCTTGGTGGATGAGAAGCTCAATGTGACCTCGCAATGTGCTCTTGCAGCCCAGAAAGCCACCTGCATCCTGGGCTGCATCAAAAGAAGGGTGGCCAGCATGTCAAGGGAGGTGATTCTGCCCCCCTAATTCGCTCTGGTGAGACCCCACCTTGAGTACTGCGTCCAGCTCTGGGGCCCCCAACATAAGGACGTGGACCTGTTGGAGTGGGTCCAGAGGAGGGCCATGATGATGATTAGAGGGCTGGAGCACTGCTCCTATGGTGACAGGCTGAGAGAGTTGGGGTTGTTCAGCCTGGAGAAGAGAAGGCTCTGGGGAGACCTTATAGCAGCCTTCTAGTACCTAAAGGGGCCTACAGGAGAGCTGGGGAGGGACTCTTTATGAGGGAGTGTAGTGATAAGACAAGGGGTAATGGTTTTAAACTGGAACAGGGTAGATTTAGATTAGATATTAAGAAGAAATTCTTTACTGTGAGGGTGGTGAGGCAGTGGAACAGGTTGCCCAGGGAAGCTGTGGATGCCCCATCCCTGGAAGTGTTCAAGGCCAGGCTGGATGGGGCTTTGAGCAACCTGGTCTGGGGGGAGGTGTCCTGGCCCAGGGCAGGGGGGGTGGAACTAGATGATCTTTAAGGTCCCTTCCAAGCCAAACTAATCTATGATTCAGTAGCTTACATAGGCAAAAGCTGACTTAAGGAGCCATCTTCTGTCATAAAGGATCATGTATGCACCTTCTTGTGGCTTTACCTGAATCTGGCCTCTTCCTTATTAAAAAATCCAAGCAAAAGTAACTGTAAATGAAGGAGCAATTAGGGGAGGAGAAAAATGGACTCCTCACTGTAGCATCGAACCTGGATTCTCTTCCCAGTTTGAGTGGGATTTTTTGTTTGTGGCTGAGAGAGAAGTCATGCTTCAGTTTCCTAATCTAGTAAATGGGAGTTAAGTAGAAGTCTTAGGCAGCTTTTGAGGCAAAACTGTTCTGACTTTAAAAAGAAAGGTACCATGGAAGTGCACACTGTTTCTTTATTCTGTGTATTAGTAAATGCCAGTTAACTAATGTCTGTTAGCTATGTAAGTTTTGCAGCATTTCTGGTGTGGGCAGTGCGAGCAGTTTGTATAGTAGGCTGTATTGGGCTGACATCCCTTAGGCAGATGCTGGGCTGCAAGGTGACATAGAAGCACTGCCAAAGTCAGAAATATTCTCTTTTCTCTTGTTCTCATCCAAGCCAGAGCTATGACCTGCAGTTGTTTCACAGCAGAACAAACAAAACCTTTTTGTTTTTGCTTACTTAGGGTAGGAATCACATGAACGATTCGGTTATGACAGGACATTTTGTTCTGTTTGTGGCTTGAAAACAACATGCTTTTTGGAAATCTGTCATTGCAAAGTTCCTAGTGAAAAGGTTCAGTTTGTTTTATATCATTCACGCAGACCTGTGCTTTCTTCCAAATAATTTTAAAAGAAAGAACCACGTCCAGATCTAACTCTACAAGCCTGCAGACAACAGAACTGTTCTTTGAGCTCAGAAAGGCTTTTGCCTCCTTCCTAGTTGTGCCTTTCAGTGCAACAAGATTTGAACTATATTGCAGCTTCTAGTTTTATTGCAATGTTTTTTTCTAGACTGCTAAAGAGTGGAGAGTTCAGCTAGTTACCTGTTCTGTCCTAGGACCAGAATTTGATTATTCAACATTTTTCCCAAAACAAAAACAAAATGTAAAAAGCAGGACAGTAGCTCTAGTAACTCTCTCCTGCTTAACTTAACTTGCAGTTTGGAAATTAGCTGGGTTAGAAGGGACTGGCTTCAAATCTGTACTGTTTCTAAATCAGATCGAAGACACAGAGAGGTTAAGTGCCCATGACAACCAATATTGCTGCCTCTTTGATCAGCAGTTCCATTTTTTTTTTCTTAAAACTTTGTGTCCCTACAGAAACTCTAGTTTCAAGCTATTTTTGAGTTCCAATATTGCATGGGAAAGCTCCTCTCAGGCCTAGCTGTTGCATACTAAAAGTCCCATGGAATATAATGGGCTTTATTATAGACAATGATGGATGTGAGTCAAATCTATAGTCAGCTTAGATGGTCAAAGCCTACTTTTTGGTATACACCAGGAGTAACTGTTGAATTATGCAGGCAAAGTTGAGATGCATTTATTTGTGTACCCCTGGGTGCCTCAAGGACCTTCTTCACAATAATGAAAGGTGATTTTTTTTTTTCTTTGAGAAGAAAAACTATTTCATGTTTTAAGTGCACATTGTAATATCCATTTGTTGAAAAGATGACAAGCACCAGAAGACACTGAATTATCCGTTTCAGGTTATGATCAACAATATGCATAGGTACTTTAATCACTTTATAGGGAAAATTTTGGCTTTGGAAAGATTGCCAGAAAAGTGCCAGATACAAATGGTTAACCTCAAGATAAAATTAGAACAGCCTTAAAAATGAAGGATTTCTGGGGTTTGTACTAGAGGGTTATTCTGGAACTTATTCAGACTGTTGCCAGTTGGTGATTTATGTTTCCTGCTGTTTTTAGCTCTTAATGGACTTTATTAAAAGCAAAAATGTGTTGAGAGCTCTGGCTGTTATTCTATACAAATACACCTCATTATGTCTATAGCTGCCTTCATACTGAAAGTTTAGCAGCTTCACAAAGAAACATAAATGTAAGATGGAAACAGATTCCCTCACTTTCCTTGCTTTTCCTTTCAGTTTTGGTTGGTAATGCACTATTTGTCAGAGATGACTGAAGAGCAAAC
>NW_009649473.1:1758233-1765636 GCF_000708025.1 Charadrius vociferus | reverse complement strand
TCCTCGATTAATCATTACTAATGGTATGGTAGGTATTAGTATCTTGTTTTGTCTTTTTTTCTCCTCTTCTGTTTAGTTTTCAAGTATTTGCTGAATTAAAATATTATTTATGCTACCTGAACTTCCAACAGCGCGCAGGAGAATCTGGGGTCCAAATTCTGCAGCATTTATTCCAGTACAGTTGCTCTCACCTCAAGTGTGCTGATATGCAGTGATGGAGAGAACAACCTTCTCCTTATGAGACGACTTCTGTTCTAACTGAGCCTGAGCTGTACGTGTTCTTGACCAAAACAGTTCAGCTAGGCTGAGTTTGGAAGATTTAAAAGCCCTCAATAGACAGATGACTATTCATCAGATGCTCAAATATCTGGATTGCTTTGCTTGGAAGAAAAGCTGGACAAGTGAACATACTGGTTCATTGCCAGCCTTTTGAGACATTCAATATCTATTTCTCTGCAGGCTAGTTTTGTGGCTAGAGAACTGTTTTCCTTAAAATTTGCATGACAGTCACACTGCCAGAAAGACCAGACATTTTTTTTTCTAATACTAGAATGCATAGAATAAAACACTGGAATTTTTTTCTATGTGTGTGACATAAAGAAATGTATGCTCTTAAAAAGATGTGCTTAAATCTCTAATTTGCGTATCTGGGTTTTCTTTTGATTGTTAGGTGATTCCCAACTATTCCACCAGAGATGAATATGAGAAGATGTTTGCTCTGGGAGTAACAATGTAAGAAGATACCTCACCATTAAAACATATCAAATAGTTAACTAAAATGTAATTCAGACATCAAGCAGTGGCTGGTTACAATTTCTAATGTAGAGGGATTTCAACTGTGCTGCACAAAGTCATGATGCTACAAAGCATTAATGCACACTTAAGTGGAATTACTTAGGAGTTTGAGTTATGTTCAGCCACATATATAAGGATGTAATTGAGGTCTGCTAGGAATTAGTATTAGGTTTATGTGTGGGACTTGGCTGAATTACAGTCTGAAGCCTTAATCATAACCTACTTACAGCACTGGCTGGTTCCACTTTGCAGTGGTTGTTTTGCAATCTACAGAAAACACAAATTATGAAACATTCCTTTGCACTAAGAGAAAGCTTTGAAGTAGAAAGTTATCATTTTTTATATTTTTTGAATGATTATTTACCTACTCTTTTACTGCTCATCTAGTTGATGAGCAGGATTATTATTCTGTTTTGTACCATGGCGAGAATAAATTAAAACCACTAGAGAGCTGAGTGTGTACAGATAAAGGAGCTGGAAGAATGGGCATGAATAGAGAATGTCCATGAATAGAGAATTGCCACTTTCCTGGGAATTTCATAGGTATATGGACAACTATTCTGGGCTAGCAACTTCGAAAGTGACTATGTGACTTAGAAGCATGAGTGCCACTGGAAACCAATGGCATAAAATGCCAACAATGTGAAAAGGAGTGTCCTTGTGTCCTAGTCACTATGCTAAATACCAGAACAAGTTTACACTCAGTTTTTTGATCCATCCTTTTTTTTAACTCAATTTTAAGAGCTAAATGATCCTCTGAAAACATGTTGGTGCATTGCTAATGAAGAAACTCCATTAAGTTATGAATTTGATAATAGCAGATCTTTAACAATGAATGGAAGCACAGACATTTTTTTTGTTATAATAGAAACATACATAGACATGTAGAGAATTCATTCCAGCCTGAGTAACGTGTGGTACAATTGTGTTTGTTGCTATTGCTAGGTATGGTCAGATGACTGCAGGGAGCTACTGCTACATTGGGCCTCAGGGAATAGTCCATGGGACTGTGGTAAGAAACTGGGGAATGGTCTATTTGTCGGTACCTTTTGGAGGAGGGTATCTCCCGCAGTCACTGGTGACTGGAGTGGATTGGATTGCTGCAAGAGGATGTTGTGGCTACCAGAGAAATTCTCATTACTGGCTTCTTAAAAAAATCAGTGTCCTTCCACTCAGATAGTCCTGGGCATCTTATCCAGAACACAGACCTGAAGGAATCTGCAGTCAAGGTCTCAATCTGAGCTCATATCTAGCTACAATAACTGAAGTAGGAATTGACCAAATCTGTTAGATGAAAACATTTTCTTAGCTGTTTTCCTCAGCTGTCCTTTGCAGCCGTCCTGAATAAGTTTCTATACCCCAAGAGCAGCATGTTGGGAAACACTTATTATTCCATCCTATTTCATGGTGAGAGAAATAGACATAATCAGGACAGATGGTTTCATAACATCAGTTTAAGACATGTTTCCTTCTTAAAAGATTAAAACAGTTTCATGGTCCCAATGACCCCCAAGTTTCAACCTCTGTTTGCACAGGGGACAGATCTTTAAATTTCAGGTACTCTAGGAAAACCAGCTCCTGACAACTGCTGTATTGTGTGTGCAGCTCACAGTGCTCAATGCAGGCCGTCGCTACTTGAAGGCAGAAGACCTGTCCGGAAAGGTGTTTGTTACTTCTGGTCTTGGAGGGATGAGTGGGGCTCAAGCAAAGGCTGCAGTCATTGCTGGGTGCGTGGGGATCATTGCAGAGGTGAGAGCAATGCTTCTTTCATTTTGTCATCTCTTGTTCATGTGCTGAATCAGAACCCTCATTCTCTTGATCTGACACGTTCCTCAAGTAACCCTGACAAGCTAAAGTCATGTAAAGATACTCTTTTCTAAGATCTGTCTGTGCTTTTCATTGCTGAGCATTTTTCACTGCTATTTCGCCCTCTATTTGTTCACTCACTGGATCAGACTGTGAGGATATGGACTGCAACTTCTTAGGATTCCTTCACAAATAGTGCAGAATGATGCTGTCAGATGAGCCTTTCTCAGTGCTTGAGCTACCCTCATTTCATGTGTGAAAGGGTGTAACTTCCACAAGCAATTCCCATGGGAACCACACCCTCTTATGCTACAAAAAGTCTGTTAAAAAGGTGTTAGTTACATTATGATTAATCTTTAATGCCTCTGGCACCCTTATCAGGTGCAACGGAAAGTACCTGTTAAAAATGTTGGTATGATTCACTCATCAAGGTTGAGACTAATGAAGTTGCTTGGTGGTGTGATTCGTTGAAGTCAATGGGATTTTGTAAAACTGGGAATTTTAAAGTTGGCTTCAGTATGAAGATGGTGAGGATAACTACAAGCACTTATGTCTACAAGTTTGTAGACAAAGAAGGTAATTTCTGTTAAGGGAAAATGCTGATAGAGGAGAAATTCTGTAGTGGCATTTTCCCTGTTCCCTGAAGCTCACCCACAGCATTTATTCTTTGTAGAGAGTCTTTCATCCTGACGTAATGTTTCTCTGTTCCAAATATATTAAAATAGCCCAGCTATTTCCTCCCATAAACAAAGAGAATCTAATAACCATCTGTGAATCAAAGACTGCTAATGTCCAAGCAATCAGTAAAGTGTATGATAGGATCCACTGGATCCACAGATATCTCTAAGTATCTCATATAATGCAGAACACCAACATCATAATCTTGATTAAGTATATATGCCTGCAAGTTTTGACTGAAATACATTTTCATATAGAAAAGTATCAGGTTCTCCTAATACATGCAATTTTCAGCTATTATGCTTATCACAGGGTTCTGTTCTGACAAATCAGATGGAAGGATGGCCTACAAAAAACACTGCAACAATTTTTAACAGAAAATGTTGCTCTACAGTTCTGTGAAAATGGGAGTGAATATCTTTAATGATATTGACTATTGACAAACAAACATTTCCATGCATTTCTCTCCTCATGACTACCTTTGAATTCAATACACTTGGGAAACACTCTTGGTGGAGCAGATACAGGACCGACCAAAATGTATTGAGCTCTTTTGACTATCTGCAGTTAATGAGCTCTTGTTACTGTTCCAGAGGAAAAGAGATTTTTGAGAAGTAAGCTCCAGTCAGAGCTCACAGGCGTGGGAGTTTAGCCTTCTCGGCCAAAGTCATTTATGGAGAGAATTAGCTGGCACACCTCTGCTGTGGGCATGTCACTTGCTGCAATGAAAAGGATAAGAATACTGCAATCTGACCAATGGCAATTATAAATAAACTTCAAAACATAATGGGTCAGACTGCCCACGTGGCATGCAGTAAATGTGACCTGCTCTAACTCAGGTCTTATTCATGGAAGGTTAGAGTTTCATCTGTTTTACAATGACGGTGCAAAAGTGGTTTTGTTAGTACATGAGTTTTGTGTGTATTTGAGATCTCATCAGGTACTCCCTGCAGATGAAATAAATTTATTGAATTTGTTGTTGAATAAATTGTCTTTATTCAGACTTCTAATCTGTCATCATAATCTTTCAAATGCTAGAATACAAAAGAAAGATTCCAGTGAATGCGATTCACAGCAGTCCTTTGTCCTTTTCATCTCTACGGCTACAGATGATTTTGTTCAGGAGACTGAATATCGCCTGGTTTTTATCTCCTGTGGGATGATCCTTGTCGGAAATGAGTCTCAGGAGCACATGTGGACAGCTATATATATGTACATTTTATTTATTTAAGGAACTATTTATGCAAATGACATTGAATTGTGCAAGAGATGTCATTTTGTCAGCCAGGGCTTCTGAAACTCAGACAGAAGGGATTAATGGTGCAAGTCTTTTACCTCTTCTGTTTGACACGAAGCAGATGATTGTAATTTTATGAAATAATTGTGCGGAGGGCCAGACTATCTCCTCTAAGCTCTCTAGGGCTACACTGGAGGTGACATTAGCTCATCATGTTTGTGCAATTTTTTTAAACTACTGCGATGCTGATCAAAAAATGAGCATAGTTTAGAAAATGTGGTTCAAAGTAAGCTGATTTTTCTTGACTATGCTAGTAAGCCTGTGAAAGACTAAGACTGTCAGAGAGGGCTGAAGTAAAATATGTAGGATGTGGTAACAGATTTAAGTAGATCTGATCTGTTTTATACTGAGCTTTAAATGAAACCAATTCCTGTAATTCATACAAACCATTTAGTATCTTTCTTCCTGTGCTGATTTAAATAACTCCCAAAGAAGCTGTCCCCCATGGCACCTGACTTTATTGAATAATTCCATTGGCACTGACACTGATATTATCATAATCTGTGGTTTTGGAAGGATAGTCTTTATTACTGATGTGGGAAATGATGGAAGGTTTCTTGTGCTAAGAATAATTAGGAAAGAAAAGGTTTCCTGGTGCTCAAGCAACTCCTGAATACAGAACTTAATTTACATATAAATACTTTGTTAATGAGAAAAAATAGAATGAATTATAGAGAAGTAAAAATGCTTTAATGAAGTACTAAAAGATACTCAAGTTGTGTTCTTACGCACACAGCCCACCGTGGGTGTTTAAATCTGTTGCTACCCCAGAAAATTGGCTTGAATTAATTTTGCAACTTGCTTTGTGCCACTGATAGCTCATTATAAAAGTATTAATGATGTGCAAGTTTATACATTGAACCATTAATACAGAATCTGTGCCAAAGCCTCCACAGTTTGTCTATCCATTTATATTTTTATCCAGCTGTCTCCTATGCATATACACACTGACACACGCAGAAGCTGAGCCCAGAAGACAGTACAGATCTGGGACTGAGCTTGTTTGGAGTTTCAAAGAGCTCAAGAGGGAATTAAAAATGTAGTTTTGTTTTGATCCATTCCATTTTTCAGAGGCACGAGCCAGCTGAGACAAGAAAATGCTTTCCTCTTTTCTTTTCCATATTTGGTTGAAATTTTCAACCAGCAGTCAAAGAACAAAAGTGAGGGTCAATTTTATTCAGCAAACCATTGCTTCATCCTGGGCAGTCTGGCAGAAATGTTGATCTCTGAGCTGATGGAAGAAAATATTTCTTTAATTAAATAGAAATTTTATTTTCACAGAAAATATCCAGATTTGAAAAATAAATTGGAAACATTTTGGCTTTCATTTTTCTAATGTAATCACAAAAGGAAACAATAAGAATAATTAAAATTGGCAGAAAAAATTAACCGTTGTACAATTGTAATAATTTTCAGTTTGTAAAATATTTTGGGAAGTGATGTATCAAAAAGCCTTTTTTCTTGCTTTGAGCCTGGAGTAAAAGAGAAGAGAAAGTGTAAAAAAAAAAAAAAATCAGAGGAAAAATAAGTATTTGAACAATCACTCCATATTCTTAAGGCCAAGGCAGAGCTATTCCCTTTATCTAGTTGCTACTCTTTCTGGCAGGCTAATTGAAAAACTAAAGGTAAAAGTGACTGGGTAGGGGAAACAGGAGTTTTAAGACCTCTGCTATTTTTCTTAGGTCGATGAAGCAGCACTTTTGAAACGTCACAAGCAGGGATGGCTGATGGAAATCTCTAACAACCTGGACCATTGCATTGCTCGCCTTAGGTATGACTTGTAACATAATTCAGTGGGTTTATCTCTGCTTCCTAATCCGCACTTTGCATCTTTCTGCATTGTGACATTTTAGTGTGCTTATAGAAGGAGTTGAGGGACACACCTTCTTATTCCAGGTCTGCTTCTGAATGTGAATCCATCCTTCCAAACAGCAGCAGTCATTATTAGTGACTACCAACACATACTGCAAACCACTACCAATGCTTCATATCATTTATATATGTTAAATGTGTCTTCATTCAGTTTCATGAATATGCATAGAGCAATTACAAATAATGTTACACTTGCATCCCTCAAGCTTTCTGGAATCAGCGATTAACAATTACATAAAGCTTGAAAGATCTGTTGCCTAGATGAGTGTTGGAAACTGTGTAGACTTTTTTTGCTGGGTTTGACTCAGTGGTTTGTACATTGCAAGATGGAATTACATGAGGTGCATTTTCTTCAACCAATCTTTTTAATCTATTCTAGAGATGCAAGAAAGAATAAAATTGCCCTTAGTTTGGGCTACCATGGGAATGTAGTAGATCTATGGTAAGTAGCACATATGCATAATGGATATATTATTGCTCTTGCTTGTTAGTCAACCTGGAATTAGTTCCCAAACTTGGAAGAGAAGAGTCATTAAACCTAGTGCTGAGTTCATTACTCTAGATGCTCATGAAAAACTGTATTGTCAAAAGTGGGGTCTTCATCCTTGAGTTCTAGTTCCCAGTTGCTTCCCATGTACCTTCTCCTTTCCTTATGGAACAATGACTTTCTTAAGGAAATAAATCCTTGAGATTCTTCCTTGGATGAAGAAAGAATTTATCCCTTTCCTCCTAACCTCTCATGAATTGGATAGTAAGAAAATATCTTTGACTTCAGTGAAGAATGGAAATAGAGGTATTGATTGAATAAAAATAATCAGATGATGGATAGAAATTCTGGCACTCTCGAGGCTCTATCCAATGGTAAATCTTGCTGTCACACCATATACCAAGTTTTGAGACCGACCAATAAGACTGGTATGTCATACTGGTATCTGACTTATCTATCAGCATTCCT
>NW_009649473.1:1733821-1758171 GCF_000708025.1 Charadrius vociferus | reverse complement strand
CATTCCTGCACAGGTAAATCTGAAGTATAAAAGTCACACCTAAATCTTCATCACCATCATTTCCCACCTCCTGACTGCTAAAATGAGGACTTAGCCTGCCAAGGGCATACCTTTATGAACAGCCTTTTGGGATGGAAGAAGTTCACCTGAAGGAGGAACTAGAATGTGAAATGACAGCTTCTGTTCAAACACTCCATTCATTGTCTTCCCCAGGGAGAGGCTAGTATATGAGTTGGACACAACAGGAGAGCTGCTAGTTGATTTGGGGTCTGACCAAACTTCGTGTCATAACCCATTCAGCGGGGGATACTATCCGGTACAGCTTGGCTTTGAGGAAGCAAAGCAGCTTCTTTCCACCAATCCGGGGAAGTTCCGGACCCTGGTACAAGAGAGGTAAATGTGTTGGCAATACATGTTTTTAACCTTTAAATTTAGTTGCTCTGCAAGTGACTGGATCTTTGTCTTTCTCAAAAAAAAGTTTCTGTTCTTTGATATTTCAGTAGAAATTCAGTACAACTCCATATGCAACTATGCATTGGGATTAGAGCTACATAATATTAAGTGGAAATGATATCACAGAGAGCAGTCCTGGGGTATGGTCCGCTATTGGAAACAAAGGGAAAATTGGGCTGTTTTGGCTAAGGGAGAGACTGGAACAGTGATGTTTAGCCATTTTCAGTTTCTCTGTCTCTGCTCACTTTCTCTGTGAACTTAAACTGTTTTGCAGTTTTGTGTAGGCTGTTTTTTGTTATACAGCCAGCTCTGAGCTTGTAAGGTAATTTCTTTGTTGAAAGATGTGACCCCTCTCTGCTAATTAAGTTCCCTTAATATAATCTCAAGATTTGAGGCTAACAGGTGCTACAGAGACTGAAAGCATCTCAATTGATATTTTATGGGTTTATGTCTGAATTTCTCCGAGGTCTTTCAGTTCCATCTGTCTCTCCCTACTTCCATGCCTCTAGTGAGTTCATGATATTATTCTCTTTGATATTTTATCAATCTCAAGAATAACTGTTTCCTTCTTTATTTCAGTCTGAAGAGACAAGTGGCTGCTATTAACAGACTAGCTGATAAGGGCATGTTTTTTTGGGATTATGGCAATGCTTTTCTCTTGGAAGCTCAAAGGGCTGGTGAGTAGATCCTAGAGTTGTTAGGTGGAAACAAGGACAATCCTGCATGCATCTTCTCAGCTGTATATTTTGGTAGGACAGGGTTGGCCACTGTGTTATGCTAACTCTTTAGTATCTCTCTTGTTCTCCAAGACCCCTGACCTCCTCTGTGGCTCAGGTAGAGCCTTCATGGGAACCCACATGCAGTCTGTTTTTGCATTTCATAGTTTTTCTTCATCAAGTCACTGACTATTAAAATTCTTTTATAGGTGCTGATGTCGAGAAAAGAGGAGGCAATAAAACAGAATTTCGATATCCTTCCTACGTTCAGCACATCATGGGGTATGTTGGGGAGAGTCTGCAATAAAGCACTCAGGTGCCCTGTGACTCCCTCTGTTTAGGGGGAGAGTACTACAGAGATTCCACTTAGTGCAAATTTCAAAATGATGAAAAGGAGTCAACAGTAGCAGTAGGAAAATTGATCTCACAGGTGTTATGCCACAGTTAGTCTTATTTTTCTCCACTCTGGAGTAACACCCAGTGTGGTTTAGGAAGATATATTGTTGGCTGTAATCATCATGCTCATGTCTTCTGTTGGCTTCCTTAGAGTTACTCCTTGCATTTTCCTGCGTACAGGGGAAAAGAAAACCCAGACCTGGAGGGATGTGTTGTATGTGATTAACATAAGTAAACTCTAACAGCAGAAGTTGTGCTAATATTTTTGTTCTGAAAGGCACAGCATGTCTTGATAATTTGATGTAAAGGTTTATCCTTTTTAGAATTAAAAGGTCTTATGAAAGCAGATACCAGATGTGTAAACAGTAAGCTAAAATATTGCCAAATCAAAACTCTTCACTCCTTTATATTAATAGCTGCATTTTCTCTTTTGTTGCATCACTTAAGCAGGTCTGCTCAAAAGAATAGCCAAGTCACAGCCTCAAATTGTAAATATATGCAACTTCATTTCTAGGTGCTAAAAATTAAGAGTTTGTCTCTCTAGAGCACTACAGCTCAATTCAAATCATCAAAGCCTATGTCTACACTGAAGTTAAAAGCATGTCTGAAATGGGACACTCTTCTGCCCATGCTGCCCACTGTACCTCTTAGCCAAGCTGTGCATGCTGCTTGTAGGAAAAGCTGAGCTCAGGAGATCTGTTGTGGATCTGGGTTTGTAACACCTTTTGCCTCTGACACATGCCTAACTTGCCTATACCATGTGAATGACAGCTTGAACATAGAGTAAGGCACCAACCAGATTAGATCTTTTCTGGAACTCAACTGAAGCGTGTCTTACTATTGTGTGTAAACAATGTGGACGGCAAATGAGTCTGGACTCAGGCACTTGTTCAGAACCTACACTTGTCTGATAGTGTAGATGCACTCAGAGTTAGCCTGGGTTAAAGACAAAAAGACCAGGCAGCAGGGAGAACATATTTGGTGAAACAAAAGAAAAATTGCAATTTATCTGATGATGCACTTGTGTGATTGAACTGCCCAACATTTCTATTAAAATTCTGGCCTGACTGTATTTTTATACACCAGTCGATGGCTGCATGAAACAGCACTGTTTGATTTCTCAATTAATGGTCCTTGATGCTTCTGTTTAGATTAGTTCATTGAAAATGTTTCAAATTCTTCCGTCTCCAGCTAATGAAAGAAAAGCACTGCTAGCAGCCAGGATAAATAAGGAAAGAATTTCAATTATCTCTTAATGAAACATGTTCTCTTCCCAGGGACATTTTTTCCCTGGGATTTGGGCCATTCCGCTGGGTTTGTACCTCAGGTGACCCACAGGATCTTGCTACCACTGACTCAATTGCCATGTCTGTGCTGGAAGACTCTATACGTCAGGGAGGTAAGACACCATCCCATTCCCCCACACCTGGGAGTGCTTTTGGGGAGAAAAGGAAACAGACTTGTGAGAAGTGTGTTAGCTTTTGGCTGGAACCATAGAAAGCCTGTTCCACGTGGGCAGGAAATCTTGCTATTCTCCTGTAAGGAGTGTAACCAGTAGGTAAAATGTAAAAACACCTTATAGAGAGGTTATTGATCCCATAGCTATTGTTGCAACTTTGGCCAAAAGCCTTTCTTTTCATTTGTTACAGATTTTCATGCATTTTTGTCACCTTGGAACTTTAAGGCAAACAGTATCTTTCATCAACAGGTCTCCAAGAGCTGTTTAAAGGAGTCAAATTGCTTTGCCACTGTCTCACAGGTGGACGAGGCATGGGCACCTAGGGAGGTTTTTAAGAGGCTAGCTAGCAGATCAGTGGCAGGAAACTCAGGTTTCATGGGTGTGGTGCTCCATCCAGTGTCATTTATTTGTGATTACAATTTTGAGGTCTTCCTTTTTTGTCATTTGTTAATAAATTGACAGCTGCTTCTATTCACTGGTGGAACCAATCTGGAATATCTGTCTGGCTCTCGATGTTACTTGAGTATCTAGGAATTACACGCTTTCACTCCTCCATGTCCCTGAAAGTGGGCTATTTCACTCTTCCATATCCCTGAAAGTGGGCTATTACTGTTATCCCCTGCTTACGGATGGGAACTTAGACAAAGCTAATATAAACAAACATAAAACCTGATCTCCCAGGTTGCAGTGGAAAGCCCTACTACTTTCGCTTTCGTTGTCTACTTTTACAGTAACTGAACAGCAGACTCATGAACTTAAGTGTCGTTGTCCTCTAGCACTGAAGTCCTCAACTCTTCTGTTTCCAGAGAGCAGAGCTTTGTGCTTCTCAGAATCAGGGAAAGGATCAGAAAGAAATGGATCACAAATATAAAGAATATTTTATGGGGGGGAAAGCATAATATTTTTATCTGATAATATTGAAATATTTATTGCTTCTTTCATGAGGCATCATTGAAATATGAATAGAAGCGTGAAAAATTTGCATGCTCTCCTATTTGCTCTGGAACAGTTAGCATTGTGAGGATCTAGGGTGGTATTTTGGAAAAGGATATACCACATTCAGATATGTCTCTCATTTGAAACAAAACTCCTGTTGTCTTCCTGTAATGTAAGGCTCGTGTCCAGCTTCCTCTTCCTCCCAAGAATTGAGTTATTGATAGAGTGGGTCTGACCCTGCAAGGTCCTTAGTTCTGGATGTTCTTCTAAACTCTCCTTAGGAGTCATCTTCAAGACATAGCACTGGAGGATGGGGTGTTTTTAATGCAATGATCCAGAAGTGCCTACCCTGTTCTATGCATATTGAAACTTTCATGTTTTTAAACCTGGTCTCTCAACTTAATTGAAGGGAGGGAGATATCCAATACTGTAGTTCTGAATCTATCTTCAAGAGTTTGCAGTAATTTTTCTGCCATGTACTGCAATCTCCAGTTGTCTTCTCAAGATCGAACCGATGAATGGCCTTTGGATGGTTTGCATTGCAAGACTCCAAAATGAATCAGTCACTGTGTGCACAATAGTATGTGGGTGTTTATATGGATGGTAACATAAAGCTGGAGAGACAGTCTCTTCCACAGACAAAAAGCATTGAATTCTTGCATGTATATTCTTAATTTAAATGAAAAATTACTTTAAAAAATCCCAACAGGTAAAAACAGGCTTAAGGGCAAGGCTATTATTGGATTTGATGTTGATTTTGGCAGGACAATGGGAATAGGATTTCAAAGAGAAATGAGAACAGAATTTGGCCAGAAAATAAACAGCCATTCATGGTTTCACGTTCTTGAGTATTTGACTTGCTGTTCACTTCCTATGGGTCCTGGGCTTGGACCAAATTCCAGGGTCTGGATATCCTCATACACATATACATCTAAAATCTGAACCTACCTTTGAATTTTATAAGAGTCTGTTATGAAGGCTGAGTGAAAACTCCACAGAGCTGAAGTTTGTTGCATTCCAAGTCTGAACTTTTGACCTGGCCTTGAGTCCAATGTTAACCATTCTTCTCCTTTTGTGGAGATGAATTTTTGTGCTTAAACCTCACAAACTGTGGAAAAGTCCTATGTAGTTTTATTATCTGCTTCTGCTCCTAAGGTACCCAAGCTTTTGAGATAGCCTTTGCACGAGAGGTTCAGCACTGATGGTAGGAGTGTACCTTGGATTTATGACCTCTGTGGTAGTTTGAAGGCCAAGCTGATGCGTAGCAACAATACAGATCTCCCAAGAGCAAGAGGAGCCAAACTCTGTGTTGATGAGGACTGTTCCTCTGAGTACACAAAGCTTCCTAATATCTTTTAAATCCCAAATAAGTACAAAGGCCTATGAAAGCAACACAGTAGCTTGCCTGGGGAGGTGGAGGCAGCAGTTTAGCAAATGAGATTTTTTTCAATTGCAGGAAGTCAGACTAAATAAAAGGGAGGATTCTTCACTTCCCCAGGGATAACTGATGAAATCCAACTTTGGACACACCATAGTGTAGGATGGAGAATGAGTGTTTATCGGAGCTCTCTGAGAGGGACAGATGTGCTGTGTTGAGATATGTCCTTGTAGCCAGTATTCTCATTTGGCTTCTTTTCTGCACATGTTCTATGGAACTAACAGGCAGGAAGACCTTTTCTGTATGTCTGTGCACTGTGAAATATAAAATATGGTAAATACTCTCTGAAATAGCTTATAAAAATTATAGAAATTAACTCATTCTTTATTCATTTTTTTCTAGAGTAACTCCTGTAAACTCTCATTAAATATCTATAATAACCTAAGTAAATACTGCCTTCTAGAAGATGCTTCCTTAAAGCTTATGAATGGCAGCACAATCCTGCTAGGACAGCACTAGCAGATGTTTCATCTTTCAGTCGCTGTGAAGCTAAGAGCTGACATGTTAATCCTCATTGCAGAGTTTAGAAGCTATCACTTGGAGCCAACCCCTAAAGCACTGACAGGTCTTTTTAGGATCATTAAAGCTCTCTGTACGGAAGGCCTGCCTCTGCAGGAATGAGCATATTTTACATTTCCCTTTAACAATGTGTTTAACCCAGATTAAATATTAGTATCTTGCCTTTTGCTCTTTCCTTTTTCTAGTTTTACTATGCATATCTGCTGACATACTGCCTAGTGGAAAGACAGCAGTCTAAACACTCTTCTCAGTTACCAGGGGCGATTTCAAGTTAGCAGTGTGCAGTTTCTCTAGTTTGACAGACTTTCAAATGTAAGTTATATGTACATTATAATTTGATTTGAAAATGGGTGAGTTGGAAAGTGATGGGTAACATGCTATCTTGGCATCTGCAGAAGTGATTATAACTTGAAGCTCCAGTGCATGAGGAAGTCACGGTGGCGCTTAGCGTGTTGCCACATGCCAGCTGTGCCCTGGTAGCTGACCGTATCTCTCAGGACAAGGCAATGTGACGTAGCTTATCCCATAGAGAAGGAACCTACAGGCAGTAATTTCTTCAGCCACTGTAACTTCATCTGAGCTCACACTCAGCCTGCGTGGAAAGGCCTGACTGTAACAGACAGTAAGACAATGCTTCTGTCCCATTCCATGCCCCATCTCCCTTGCTACAGGCAGGCGGTGCCATGCCTTTGGAGGCAGCTGATTGTACTGTGCTCACCATGTATCTGACTGATACATGCCACATTTCACTTGTCTTTCACTTCAAATATCTTTATTCTTACTCCTCTTTGGTTTGGCTGATTGAGATGGAATGGCACAGATTTAGATGAGAAGAGAAGCTGGAGAGTATAAAACCATTATATATAATTCTCTGCTTATATAGTAACATACATATCTAAACAAGGTGTACGGTGGATTTACACATAAAGTAGCTACTCCATAATAAGTTTTTCTGTGCGGTTTGTGCTCCATAGTAGTGTGAGGCAACATACCTCAGTTTGTAGAATAAGAGACCTCAGTTTTATCTTGGAATAAAAACATTCACGTGGGCCATTTAGTACAGAGCAACTGCTGTGCTGCAAATCTATATCCCAGCATTGGTGTAACTTATCCTCAAGTATGTATTGGAGTATGTCATGGAGTTTGCTAAAGCTCCTAATTTAGCAGAGGCTCAGAAAGGGATTGGGCATTTAGTAGGCAGCAAACCAGGTGACCAAAAATGACCAGTACATGTAACCCATATTTCAAGGTTTAATTTAGTTTGCTAAAGATCTGAATGGGAGTTATCTTTCCAGCTGTCTCCTGGGCAACATCTCCTACCTTCCTCTAAATGTATGGTACCAGTTACTGCATCAGCTGCACAGAAGATTCTATATAGTACTTCCTATATGCATGCTTGTATCTGAGAATAGAATTTGACTTCCTAGTGCTGTCAGATGAATTAAATTAAATATAGAGCATCTTGCATTTATTTTCAAAAGTTCTTTTCTTTTCTTGTTTTCTCTTGCAAGTGAGCACATCTGTGAAGCAGCAGTACCATGACAACATCCGCTGGATTCGGGAGGCTGGCAGGCACAGCTTGGTAAGTGAACAACCTCCTTCAGCACATGTGACTACTCCTGGTTCAGAATGCAGGAGCGAAAAGCAGGAGAGGGCATGAATAAAAACACTGGCTGTAACTCCCAGGGCTGAGAACTTAAACATCTGTCCGTAGCAGGGTTTTAGGGTGAGCTGAAGCAGTTCTTTCCCTTCTCTTCCTCATCTGGAAGTGTTCAAATAATCCAGCAATATCTAGTCTTATATCTGGAGTTAAACAAGTCAATGATTCACCCTCCATGTCATTTGCAACTACCTTTCTTTCAGAGCGCTATTGAAAATATTCACCCAACCTCTTCACCTCTGCAGTTCTCGGTACCCTTTTTAATACAAGTGATGAGGCCAGAGAGCTGCCAGTGTTTTGCACTGGGGGAAGCAGGATGCCAGTGAAGCATCCTTTGTTTTTCTTGCTCTCACTGTGAAGATAACCAATAACGCTGTATGGTTCACATGTGTTCTCCTCATCTGGAAGCCAGATTGGTCTGTGGGGTGAAAGCAGGAGAGGAGCATAGCTGTGCACCACAGATGTTCTTTGCTGTTCTTTGCCATCACATATTTCTCTTCCCTTCCAGCCCACCAACACCAGTTCCAAATCTCTGCTTCTCTGCTGTTGATAAGGGATTTGTTGATAGGGGGATTATAGCCTAGCAATCATGTTGATTTAAAAACTGGGATTTATTCAGTAGCAGCTGAATACAGAAATACATCTCGCTGATTGTGTGAGTGGAGATAAAACTCAGTTCAAAGAAGGACTTTAATTTCTTTTTTTCTGGAAGCTGGACATTGATGAAGAAATAATCTGCACTTTGTCCTACAGAAGGTGTCAGTCCTGTGACTCCATTTATCTGGGGCCCGAAGATAAGAGAGTTGCACAGAGAACCTTATCGCTCTGGCATTTTTATTTTCCAGGTTGTTGGCTCTCAAGCTAGAATCTTATATTCTGATCAGAGAGGTCGTGTGTCTATAGCTGTGGCTATTAATCGAGCGATTTCCGAAGGAAGGATTAAGGTTTGTCTTTTTTTGTCTTGATATGGTCCGGTAATTGTGTTTAGTATCTGAGAGTGGGGTGGCAGATGGGAAAGGAGAAAGCTTCAACCAGTGAAAGTAGAAGTGCCTGCTGTTTATGTGGGACCAGTATTGTTAGCATGTATTAGAGCTCAGTCCTCCTCTCTGCCTGTTACCTGCATTGCACTATATAATAGAAGAGAGACAGGTTTAGAAACTCCATGAAATACGCTACCTTTTATTTCATGTTGGGAATCTGCCTTATTTTCTATTTGGACATCTACAAGCACAACATATCCTGCTGTTATTTGCTGAAAACACAAGACCGGGACTCTTAACTCCTTAGCAGTGCCACAAACATTAAATGTACAAGAGACTGTGCCACTGCCCAGTGCTTTGTGCCCTCTGTCCCTCATGTTCAGCCATATTAAGGCTACCACCAGCTCTGCAGTCAATTTCCATTTGCATTGTGTATGTGAATGAAAAAAATCATTAGGCTTGATGCTGCCACTCTAGTGCATAATAAGTAGTATCTTAATCATCTGAGTAGAATCCCACTGACCATATGTAGTGGTGGTAAAAGTGCATACTATGGGCAAGGTTGTGTAGGGATTTTCTAAGTTCTTCATCAGTATTGTAGGTAGGTGTACAATGTGACAACCTGGGGGACCAAAATCCTGAAGGCACCACTCAGTAATTATACCCGTCACTCGCTGTGTGTACTGCAGCATCAGACCAAGACATGTTCACTCATTCATCTCCATCTCTTTTATAGCTGTATTACAATTACCTGTTTCAAAGGGGCAAACTCAAGTAAAACTTAGAATGGATTCTACCTAGAAAACATCTGGGTTTTGTTACTCAGAAAATGTTTGCTAAAATATTTCAAATGCTGTTGACCTTCTCAGGATTCAAAATTAACGTCACTGCAAGCTAGTCTTAAAAAATAAACCTGACCAGGCAGAGCACTCCCTTGGAGATATGACTGACCAGGTCACACTCCCAGGCCCTTTAGATTTTGTTGCATCCTTTTTTTTCGTTTCTGCAAATCTCCATTCCCCTCTTGCAAGCTGGGTGCTCGTGTCTATTTTCAATTACTTCCTAATTCACTGCCAGCATAAACCAGTCAGCTAAATCCAGACCATGCCAAGAGTGAATTATTCTCATATAAGCGCTGTGCATGGCAAATGATAATGAAGACCTGCAAGCTGGACTAGATTCATACTGTCAGTTAAATTCCAGACCAAGAATGGGCTTGTTTGAGCTGTATGAAATCACTGATTTTCATTGCTAACTTATTTTTAGTCATGAAGACTTCCAAAAGAATAAACAAATGTAAAATTCCTTACTGTTAGTTTTCATTTTCAACAGCAAATAAGAAATATTTTTAATGAAGATTTTTACATACCGAAATGTCCTTGAAATTGCAGCAAAGAAATGCTCAGATGAAATAACTATACTGCTTCCCCTCTTCTCCCTGCCCTCCTTTGAGGATGCCATTGGCATAAAAACAAGCTCTTGTTCTTAGTTATGAAAGGATGGTGGCTTTCATGAACAGTGTGTTAACAACTGTTTTATAATAAAAGCAGGCAGAGAATGTGTTTTTGGGGGGTTTAGGAGAGGGAATAAAGCTGAGGTTTGAAATGACAGACGTGAATTCAGCAAATGATCATCCTCAGTAACACTGACAGTCCATGAAGGATTCCATTTTCTTGTCTTTGGCTTTCTACAGGCTCCAGTAGTCCTCAGCAGAGATCACCATGATGTGAGTGGGACCGACAGTCCTTATAGAGAAACGTCAAACATTTATGATGGATCAGCCTTTTGCGCAGGTCAGCAGAGCAGCTGAGATTTGTCTGTCCAGGCAAACAAGGAAATTGCTTTAAAAGAGAATTAGGGTTTTTTTTTTATGCAACATTTAAAAATTTCTTTTGTTTAACCCTTTAATCCCAATTAAGCAGATTTCCTGAGAAGCTTTGTGGGATTTAATAGTGATACAGACATGAATATGGAGGTAGTTAAATAGGAAAGGTCCAGAACAATGCTGAAAATTCAATGAAGATGCACCAGACTTACCTGAATGTAAATGGAGAGCAGTTTATCTCAGGACTGTATCTTCTGCTTGATTTTAATTTTGTACCTCACTATTTCAAAGAGCTGATCCGAGCAGAATTACCGCTGTATTTCCTTGGGATCCACAAAATCAAAATCGGGTCTATAATAGTATTTTGCTTAAAGCAAAAAGATTCATAACTGCTTTCATTTCATTGCCTGAGGACTCAAGAAAAGGGTCTGGAGTTTCGTGAAAGGAACTTCTCTGGTCATAAGGGAACATACTTTGATAGTAAAAGCATAAGAATGGAAGTCAGGCGTTCTGGATTAGACTCCAAGCCTTGGAGCTTTCACTTCAATATCTTACAGTGTGACTGTGGGCAAATCATGTAGGTTTGCTATACAAAAGGAGCCTTTAATTCTGCACACCTGACCTGAGCTAACCAGATTCTGCTTTTAAGTTTGTGACATGGTGCTTTAGAAAAATAAACCCAAGAAATATCGGATTGGAGGCCTGAAAAAAATGCATGAAGCACTAAGCAATTTTTAAACTAAATTTTCCTCAATTTTCCATCCATAAAGTGGAAATTATGATAATAGCTTTAGCCCAGTAGTGTTTCTGCCTGACACGAAGTGACAATCACAAAGTGGCTTGAGATTGGAGGATACAAGCTGCTGTAGAGGGAGAAATTATGTTAGAGATAGCTGAGCATATTGAATGACTTCCATTATGGGAATTCATAATAGAACCAAATTGCGGCTCAATTTTAAGGAGAAAAGTTCCCTGCTATCTTAACTGGATTTCCTGATGAAAAGAGGCTTTTAGCTGTGTCTGTCAGTCCCACTTCAACACCTTTCGAGTATGTTGGCTAGTTCTAATAGGCCAGATGGATAGATTCCTCGAATAATGTTTCTTTCTGACAAGCTGTGAGAAAATGGTGCAGCTGCAGAGAAGAGCAATCCAAAGTAATGTCTCCACCAAAGGGCTTAGCAATATAAGGAAACCTCCAGCAATAGAAACAACACCTGCTAAAACCCCATTGTTCATCATGCTATGTGGTTTTCTTTGCGATTTGTGATTTACGTGACCCATTTGCCTTCTCCAAGGGCTTACCTAAAGCCTACTGACCGCTGATGTCACTGGTCTTTGAAACCAGGCCTAACTCTCTTTTACCAGATCAGACTCTAGAGGTAATAAAAGAACATCCTGGGTCTTCCTCTCTCCCTTCTTTCGTGTTCTTTTTAACACCACATTTGAGCTGGTTCCATTGAAATTTGCTCCTCTCTAACACATAGGAATTTTCCAGAGTGTTTGCCTGTCTTATTTTGTTTTGCAGTAAGCACCTCAGCCTGATCCTTGGCAAATATGGGTCATCGCTGCTTGGCAAAGTGTGTAGTTCATCACAGACATTTGCACAGTTAGTGACCTTTATTGAGGCCAAGGAGCAGCAGGTTATTACATCGTTAGTCCACTTGCCATGCTTCTTGTCCAACCTCCGCTCCTGTCATGCTGGTGGCTGAGGAAGAAATCTGCACATTTTTAGAATATGGGGATTTTGATCTCTCCCATTCCCTCTTGACAGCACTGTAATTATGATAATTGGGTTGTTAAAGTGACATAATGCCAGATGAAAGATGCCATAATGGGGCTTTTGACAGGATTTAACGTAGATTAGTGCTCAAGTAAACTCATTTTTCCATCAGATGTGTAACAACTGTGGCTCTGCAAATGTGGCTGGCGAGGATATTGCTGTTTCTCTTACTTTTTGCTGTTAAAAACACACAAATGATCTATTAACTCTGTCCTGAATTAAATCTGGACAAACATTTTCAGTAAATTTTACCCTGTTATCCTCTGAATGTACTTCTTTCCACCTCTCTGGGGGTCTCCTTTAGCACAAATTCTAGTGAACATATAAAATTCTAGTGAACATTTCAGTGGAAATCATGTGTTTGACATTAGAGAAATGACATTTGTCTGCTAAATTATTTTTCCTCATTTTTTAAAAAACAAAAGGAATGTCCTGTGTGATTTCAGCCATTCCTGTTCAGGGTAAAATTCCCCTATGCCTGGAGAACGGGGGCCAATATCACTTTCATCCCAACTGTGTTCCCAAAATGCAACTCCTTAGCTTTAGACTTTCTGCACAGGGCTGAATTAACTCTGCAATCTGACCTCAGACCTTCAGGCTTCTGAGAACTGCAAGGTGTGCAGTTTTCCACATGTCCCCCCCCATTTTGAAGCCTTCCACATGGATGCGTCCAGCCTGTTCTTCCATGGCTGAGGCATCCCTGAGGAAAGGATTGTATTTCTCTCCACCCTCGGGAGGTATCTCCCAGCTGAGGAGCAGCTAGGTTCTTCAACAGCTTGAATTGGATCACAAATGCAGAAAGCCCCAGAGCCCTCACAAACCACAGTGTGACATTGGCATTTGCAGTGTAGGGGCAAAGAGTGGGAGGAAAATCTCTTGCCTGTTCCTCCCAAGAATGAGATGTTCACTGTGTATCTGTGAGAGAAGATGTGAGTATGCCCTGCCTCCAGCACTGCCGTCCCACAGCCACAGGCAAGGTGTCAGTGGAAGGAGTGAGCACAACATGAAAATGAATGCAGTATGTCAGAGCCATGATGACACCTTTCTCTTCCTCCTAGACATGGCGGTACAAAATTTTGTAGGAGATGCGTTCAGAGGAGCGACCTGGGTTGCATTGCACAACGGTGGTGGAGTTGGCTGGTAAGAACTTATTTATGTTTCTAAAGTTGGACCCTGAATCTCGTTACCACTGCTCTGTGTGTGGGGCGGGGAGGAGAGACAGGAAGGGAATTGCAGAGAAGATGTGTGTATTATTGGAGTAGTAGTACAATGCCATGATCGTGGGAAGGATGGGTTTGGAGACAAGGGCTGAAGGGATGTATTATAAGGTAAAGTGTGGTGTTGTATGAGGCTTTTTTAATTAATGCCCATATGTCTAGAAAAAGTGTTTTGGACATTGGCCACAGCACAGTTTGGAGAACTTAATTTGCCCAACAAGGACAGTCTGTCGTGGTCTTTCTGAACAGATCCTGCTTCCAAAGTTGTCTTCACACGTGCACAGCCAGAGTGTTAGTGGATGGATTATGTTTAGGTTTCCCCTTAAGCTGTATTTAAATCTGTGACCTTAGGACCCCAATATAAATGCCCATGTGCTAAAGTGCAACGAGGGGTTATTGATACAAACCAGCCCAGGTGCCAGCAAACCCCCAGTCGTCTTTCTCCCCTTGCTTGTGCCTGGTAGGATAAAAGACCACAGCCAGGTAAGGGCTGGATTAAACACCTCCTTCACACAAGATGCAGAACTAAGAGAAATGCCTAAACTGAGAAGCAGAATGAAAGAAATACCATGTGTGGAGAGGGAAACTGATATCCTTCATATGCCACTATGAGGTTACTCTGGATGGGCAGAGCCTGGCTACACTGCAGGCTTTAGTTCTGGTTTTGTTCTTTCCAGCATAGTCCGGTGAAGTCTCTCCCATTTACAGCCATTTCATTCTTCATTTTCTGGTGTTGCCAGTCAAAAGGGGCACAACCCTCTATTAAATACTATAGTGAATCCTCCCACTTCCCTGTTCCACCCAGCTCTGGAATATGCCAACAACCGCAAGCCAAAGAACTTGTAGCAGATGTTATCCTCAGAGACACTTGATGATACTTAATTATTACTCATCCAGATGAGCTGGATCTAGAAAATATCCCTTCAAGCCAGATGGAGAATTCCCTCTCCTGTATTCTTACTCCTTTGATTTCGGTGAAGTAACTACTGAAGAGAAGGTATGTGAGAGCAAAATTAAACGGTGGGATAAAAAAAAGCCTTCTGAGGGCTTAGATGCATGGAGTGAAAATCTGGCTTTACTGGTTTCAGCGATAACAACCACCGTGGCTGGGATTTTATTCACAGCTTCCATAATTCCGAATGGAAAACACATACCAGAATATCTGCTTATTCTGGGCATCTTGGTCTCAGACTCCAGAGGGAGCAGCAGACTAGATCTGTCTGAATGGCCTTAGCTGAGTTTAACCTTCTAAAATACCTGCTTATGAAGTACAAGCAAAGAAAATAACTTTCCACTGCCTGTTTTGCAAAATATTTGGAATATTTTAATGATCATTATAATTATTAGAATTACTAAAATAATTGCTTATGCCACGAATGTTCTGTGCATTGATGATGCTTAATTCAGAGGATACAAATGATCAGATTCCCTGTCTCTCTGGCCTCTGTAAGGCCAATCCCTCCTGCACATTTCTAGCCCTCTAAGCAACTAAAAGGGAGATTGGCTGAATGGTGAGACTGCCCTTGCTTCTGGAAAACTGGCACTGACCACGCTGCAATTTCAGTTGTATTGTTTTAGTTATTTCTTAAGTGGAGTTACATCATTAGAAAGCTCTTCCCCAAGACAGAGCAGAGATGCTGTCATTTATGTAATGTGTCAGAAAATTAGCACATGGCTATTCACTGAAATCAAAATATCGATGGAAAAACAAGGTTTGGTTGTCCTTTTTGACGTTTCCTATGGCTGCTTAGAGGATTGCCATTGTGGAACAGTATCTGCTCACCTTGTTCTCGGGAGCAGTCATAGCCCTCTGTGATTAAATTACTGTGCTTCAGTGAAGAATGCGGAGCCTGAAAATTAGGCCTGTCTCTGCACGAGCCTTAATCAGCCACCATGCTGCGACTCCGATGTCGTAACGACGTTGTGTCATTAGATGCCGTGGTCTGGAGAGCCCCCGAAAGCCACAGCAGGACAGGCGGTTCTGCTCCACTTAACTAATGGTGGCACCACCCTGGCTAGTTACAGCGCTGCACCCCTTTGCCTTCTAAGGAGAAAGAGAGGAATAATTTAAAGCTGGTAAAAGAAGCAAAACGTACCCCCAACCATAACAAATTTCTTCGGCTGGAAGAGACAGGTGCCTTTAGGTTTTCGGACCCTGTTTTTCTTTTCCTCTGGAGCGCTAAAAGTTCAGCTGACTTTGCCATAAAGAAATCTCCATGTGCCTGATAAAATCTTCTTGTCGTCAGCTGATTTGGCAATGTGAAAGCGCATGTGGAAGCTTATACATATTTATAAACAAATCTGCATGTGATTAGAGAGAAATCAGGTTGTCATTGGCACGTTTCTGTTGAGGGATTTCTGAAATGGCAATTGTGCTGTGTGCAGCTCTCAATCGTCCCTGTGCGGGCTGGGCTTGCCTGGAACTGCTGACAGGTCTGCCACGTCTTCCCTGTGAGGCTGGAGAAGCGCCTTTTACCTGCTTTGATTTTTCTGTGCTGTAGCCTTGTGGGACAAACAGAAAAAGCAGGATTAATATTTATTTAGCTGGAATCTGCATCACATGTGCTGTTTGAGAGACTTAAGATTAACATAGTCTTGACTATAATTACAGCAAATGAATGTTATTCGTTTCTCGCTGCCTGTTTATTTGCAGGAGAATGTATATCAGCACAGAGCCCAAGTAACCTGTAGTAACAAAAAGGCAGAAGCAATTTAAGAATTTAAACTGCACTGTTGACAGTGTGACATCTTGATTGTGAGAGAGGCCTTGTTTTCTTTGATCACCTTAGGAGGAGACATCTGGAAATTATAGGAGGTAGCTCAGGTCAAAATGCCACATGTTTCTTTAATTACCTGAAAATGTGACCCAATGCTAATGAAGGCAGAGAGCTCCCCTTTAAAAGTGAGAGGTTTTGCTAGAAAATCCATCCTAACAAACATTGCCATTTAATTTGAGTGATTTTTAGACAGTAGGACAGATTCTGATGAGTGATTCTGATTTACACTGGAGTAACTCCATGGAAATTGATGGAGAGGCTCTAAATTTATGGAGTGCAAGTGAGATCAGACACTCACTGTTCATGCCTAAGCTTCAAAGGATGCTCTTTGGGATGCTGTGCACAGAGGGGAACTTTGCCGCCGAAAGAACATCATCTTCCCATGTGGAATATCTTGATAAAGCACTGGTCTGGAGGTCTGATTTTCTATTATCTGGTATTGCCAATAGGCTGTCTTGAGGTGTGCTCATACGGTGACCCCAATTACATTGCAACGGCGTCATTGACATTCTATGTGTACTCTACCTTGGTACTTTGACAGTAAACAATAGTGCTAATTTGGTCTCTGTTCACAGAAGCAGCAGGGTGTGGTGAGGTAACTGGCCCTGGTCTTGATATAATTACATTTGTAATGTTGTCATCCAGTCTGGTCTTCTCTTTTGGAGAAGACAGTAACAACATGAGCGATTCAAAAAGTGGAATTTGCAAGAAATGCAGATGTTTGCATTTTTGTTTGGATTCTAAAATGAGACTAAGAGCAGAACTAATGAAAGTTTTCATACAGTAAAAACATCCTGGGAGTTAAATTCCAGGCTGAAAAGTGTTGATGGTGTCAATCAAAAAGAAACATTTTGTTTTGAAGAGTCAAAGCTTACAATATTCAGACATCTCAGTTGAAAATGTGGTAACGTTTTTCAAATTTTCCTGTTAAAGATAAACTGATTCATTCACTGACATTCTGCTGTGAGAACTGTCAGTTTCAAGAAAACTGTGCCTTTCAACAGAAAATGTATTTGTAATAATGATATATCCAATAATGGTAAAGTGGAGGGAACTCGCAGAATGGCACCGTGATGGTGAGATCTGGAGCTCTAAGTTCCTTGCTCAGCTGTGTGATAGGGTCCTACTCAGCACACAGGTAGTGTATATAACTAGTGAAAGGGAATTAACGTCACGTAAGTAACAACATGACACTGAAAAAAGAAAAATGTGAGTTCTAGTTTCAGGAAGTATATGTCAGGTCTGTGAGGCTCCAATGTAGTCTCATTTCTCCTTTTCCTGAGAAGCTCAAGTTACTGCTGGAAAATATGCAGTAAGAAATGATTCTGTCCTGGACTGGAAGACACCTAACTCCTGTCTGGTTCATGGATAGGTCTGAAGTCATTCTATGTAAATTTTGTAAACTTACTCATTACATTAACTATAAAACACAGAGGAAAACCCCCTGACTCCAGGGATCTCTACTAGTGGCCTCTCACACCAGTGTTGGTGTTTAGTATGCCCCATCCCTCAGGTATTGCAGATGCTGAGTTATAAAGCCAGAATTCTCATAGATTTACAGCAACAGATAATTATCCAACTGCATTCACCACTATTCGCCATATGCAACGCAACAGGAACTTGAGCGGGCCAGACTCTGAAGTCAGACAAGATGTTTTGCTCTACATGTTTTCTCTGTCCTTTTAAAACCAGACTGGTATTTCTCCCAAGTATAATCTGTTAGTTTTAACATATTTCTGTTCTTCTTCTGCCAATAAGTCTGCTTCCTGAAAAGTTGGCACTGACGTCTTTAAACATCTATATATCTCATACAAAATGAATGACTGTTTTTTAAATGATCAAGGCAGATGTGCATTAAGTGGTGGTTAACGTTTTTTTAATAAAATACTTATGCTCTCTCATTTGTCCTGAGAGAATATAAATAGATTCATCTGTCTGCTTCAATAAGTACGCAGTCCTCCTCATGATCCTATCTGTATGGTAGGTTCTAGCGTAGCAACCATGAACAGCTTAACCTTTAAAAATACCCCGAGACAGGTAACTCTCCAGCCCATCAGAGGTGCTAACCTTTCTTTACTTGTTTCTAGAGCCAGTACAGTGTGTCGTCCTCAGGAAAAGCAGCGCAAGCTTAATTTTTGGCACTCCTGCTTGGAGCAAATGCTGACTGCTAGCTGGGCGTTACAAGAAAGGTGAAATAAGTTTGCTGAAGGTCAGGAAACTAAGCCTTTGCCCAGCTAAACTCCCTCTTTTAAAAAAATTTTTTGTAAGTACAGAAGGTCACTGATAGTGTTTCTTATTCAGTACCATTTCTGTGTTCTCGTCCTCCTTCTTGCAGGGCAACCAAACAAATTAACTCCTGTGAATTTTGTGGGATTAGTTAGAATTATTTTGATTTATTTCTCTTACATTTATATTTTGCAGGGGTGAAGTGATCAATGGGGGATTTGGCCTGGTTTTAGATGGGTCCACAGAGGCTGAAGAACGGGCTAAGATGATGCTCAGCTGGGATGTTTCCAATGGAGTAAGCAAAGTTTTTTATATATGTGTTCACTTTAGTATCTTCCTGCCTTTGGGACTATGTTTATTTAGGTACTCAGGTTCCAGTGGTCCTGTTCTTTTTAACTGAATGAGAGCATTAGCACTCAGGCAGGAGTTTTGGGGATCTGTCTTTTTGTGTCCCAGGAATAGTCCTAATGGGCCAAGAGACTCATTCTGTTCACTGCTGCTAATACGGGTCGTTATGAGCCTGATTCCACGAGAGCCAAGAAGTTGTTTGGTTGGGTTTTTTCTGCAACCAACTTCAAAGGACTTTAAGTCAATAAAAAAAGGCAGAATAATTCTTGGGTAAGGAACTTCCTGTAAAGTGTGAGGACCACCCCCTCTGACTTTACAACGTATTGGAGCCCAACAGTTTCCACATATCTCGGTGTGTGTTTTGTTATTTTTTAAGCAGAAAGGGAAGCATGCTTATGATAATTTTGTTAGACATGTTGGCATTATTGTTTGCTTACATAATACAATTGACAAATATATGAACTTTAGTCTTGTCTGTTCCTCACTTCTAGACCTAGGTATCTTGCAAAGCTTGTCATTGAAGTGCCAGCTCGCCCGGTCCTTCCTGCCGTTAGAGTTTTTGCATTCCGTTAGTGTCCAGATAGATCCTGTCTGGGTTTAAGACTAGGATCCCATCTCTGAAGTGGCAGAGAGATTTTGATTCAATACTTGCAGGGAACCTAATCAGCAGGACACAGTTATGCATAGTCTGATTAAAGGACAAAACCTGTTGCTTTTTAGTCATGAAACCTCACAAGGACCTGATGTATTGAGGGAGCTCCTTGCCAGTGCTGACATGATCTGTTCTGTTTTACTTCTCATAAGAACTGCAGAATTCCTTCTTGCCTTAGACCTAAACATATTTTTTTTTCTCCCCATAAGACCTGGCATGACTGGGGATAGAAGAGGAGGAGGAACAATTTGCACGTATTCCCTGTCCCAGATCTGAAATAACACATTAGTAAACTATTAAGGAAGGAGGAGGAGGACAATTATATTAATTTGTAGATTAAATTAATGAAGACAAAACCTTAACGTGCACTGTGTATCAGACAGCCTATTAAAAACCCAATAAATCTTTTGCTGCTCTGATTTATTGCGAGCAAAAGCCTTGCTCCTCCACACACATGTTGAAAAAGGATATTCTGAGACTGCTACCCATACTAGATACAAGACTGGAAAGAAACTGGAGTGTACCTTTGAAAATATACTGCCAGGAATAATCATAGATGAGTGGCAGGAAACTTGAATTGTTAGTTTGAAAGGTCATTTCTAGCTGTTATTACTATGATCCTGGGAACTTATTAGGCTTACATTAATCATATGTCTAAATATTTTGCTAAATTGGAACCTAAGTATTTTCTTTCTTGAATGCTTCTGAGTCTGAATATTTCAGATACTAATTTGCAATTCATAATAGAGATTTGTAAGGCATTGAATAGAGGGAAGGACTTATTTCCTTTGTGCCAAATCTTGACTTTTTTTTCTTCTGGGGAATCTGGCTTGTACGCAGACCAAAACACAGTGTTTTTTCTGTTGGAAGAGGCATTTACCAGTTCCCTGGCTGTCCATAGAGTTTCATCCTTATGTGCTGGCAGAGAATTTGGCTCCTTGGTTTCATAGTTTGAAAACACATTGAGTGATATTTTCCTTTTAAATATTTATCCCAATACAAAAGCATCGATTGCTTAAACAATACAGTCATCTAAAGCAAGTGCTAGTTTTACAGAGCTGGGGTGGAGTGCACAACTACTTTTAGTGAGAGAATTTTGTAAAGCTTGTAAGTACCTGGCTCTACCAATATTTTCTGTCCAGTGTTATGTTTCTGCATGCAAATGTATCAAGTCTATCCAAATAGTACTCATAAAAATGAAGTTGGTATTACAAAACATACTTCCAAAATCAGTACGGAAACTAGGAAGTGGCAGAGGATTGAAAGATTTATTGTCATGAAATTGGGTGCCAGTGTTTGCGCAAATATTGTGTAAGATGGTTGTGGCAAGAGAAATGCACGATTTTTACACCAATTGATTTTCTGGTCTGACAGGTCGCCAGACGCTGCTGGTCAGGTAATGACTACGCTTATGAAACGATCTGCCAAGCAATGAAGGAGAATGCCACATTGAAGGTGACTCTCCCTCACAAGGTGGTGGATGAGGACCTCTTGGAGCAAGCCCTGAAACGTTAGTGATATTCCTTGTGCAATGTTGTCCTTGCAGATACATTTGAAGTTGTCTCCTTGATATACTGTTTTGCTCTCTGGCCAAATGATAAAAGCCTTGCAAATGTCTCTTCCATGCGAGTTGTTTTTTTTCCTCTTTAACATGTTAATGGGGCAAACCGCTATCTGTCTGTGACAGGTCCACTGATATCGGGGAACGGTCTTTTCACTAACAAATTTGGAACAATGTTTGCAATAAGAAACTATTCATTGTAAGGAAAGGAACTGGAATTTTGTCCCTGAAAAATAAATGGAAAAAATATATAAATAAATCTGCTTATTCCTGATAATTCATAAATTAAGGAGACTCTTAGGTCTGGTAGATCAAATAGAAATTGGAATAGAAATTGGAACTCTTCATTCTAATTCAGAGTCTGCTGCTATAAGCAGAGACCCATGAAATCCAGTAGCCAAACACGAGTGTGTAAATGAACTTATTCCTCAGCTGGTAGAGGATGCACTGATATCACATGTGTTAGACTCAAACTTTTCTATATTGCCATAAAAGCGTTTGGTGATTGCAATAGAAAGTGATAGATGAACTGTACCTGGTTAAGTGGAGGTTGCCTGTATGTGGTTTTTCCCTGAAATTTTCACCAGAAGCAGGAACAGAATGCCATGCCAGGTAAGTGGGTGGAAAAGCCTGAGGGCAGTTAGTACTAGATCGTTTCCAAACATCTTACAGCAAGGCCAAGAAAATATGGAACAACTCATGATCAATTAGTGTGAGCCAAATTCTGCATCAGTCTGAGATGGTGCCATTCTGCTGAATCTGATGTTGTGTGTGCTTTGCTGCCTTGCAATGAGGAGTTTGTTCTTCTGTAGAAGCCTATTGCACTCGAGCAGCTTCTAAATGGATGGAAACCTCCAGAAAATCTAGATCCTTAATGCTGGCTGCTGCTTTTTAATGAAAAACCATATGCTGCTTACCCGTTTGGATGTGAGTGGTGCAATCAGTAAAGCACTATAACAAAACGATTGTGTAGACTTTCCTTCTGAAATAAGACACAACTGATGTGAAACAAAGTAAAGCACTAGACAAGACAGCGCAGGCTTCCTGCACACAGAAGTTGAAGATAAAGTAAAATAGAGATAGAAGGGTCTTTTTTGGTCTCCCGTATTCCTGGAAAGGGTTAGGAAGCCACATAACCCAGTGTGCCTAAATGCAACTGAAAGAAATGTCATATTTTGTACCTGAACCTACTCTTGTATTTGTGTTAACAGTAACTAACTACAGTATTTTGTTCTAATGAGCTGTGATGCTGAACCAGAAGTTGAGGCTTACTTTGAACCCCTATACACATACATATTGACAGATACATACATGTATGTCTTTACAGAAACATATAGATGTGGATGTAAAATATGTCTGTGTACAAAAATAATTCTTCTAAGCCATCATGTCTCATGCTAAGCATGGCCCTTGTGTGTGGGCCTCATTCAGACACAACCACAGAGCATCAGCAATCCCTGGACTCAATCTGGCCTGTCACTCAATCTCCTTGGCACTGTATCTGTTACCCCTTGGAAGGAGAAGGGGTTACACAGGTAAACATGCGTTGGCGGCTGTAGATGAGGTGTGATGAGCTGTGGTCCTCAGGATGGTGGGGTCTCAAAACCCAGGCGACTGTTGGACCCTGTGGTACTTGCCCAGTGAGCACACTCTGCAACTCTGTATTGCCTCTGGTGCCAAGTAAAGATAAACATTTATTTTGAATCACAAATCAGTTCTTTACTCTGTTCACGTACTGTATGTGTCTCCAGATGAATAGTGAGAGCCTGGCATCTGCTTGTAGCCGAACCTTCTGTGCAGTGCAATCTGCAGTTGATCGGAATTGCTTTATATTATGGAAAAAACGCCCGCATTGCCAAGTTATATGGTTGAGATGTGAGTAGTTGTCAGCCCGATTTGACAGCCTTTGCTTTGACATATGTTATGCATTACCTATTCTTAATAACCACACTGGACTGGGTCCAAAGTTAGTATCTTGGTATTGTACAAAACCAGTCTAGTCTTCTTAGCCCAAAAGCACTGGGGTACTGTTTTGTCGTGAGGAACAACTAGAAAATACACTGGCTTTCCCGTACTAAGGAATGTACAGCTGCTCCATAGATACATCTCAATTCTGAGTTGAAAATTCACCGAAGATAAAATGTTGAAGCAATATTTATTATGAACTATTCATCTTTGTATTGTTTAGTACTGTGGTACCTGCCAGCGTGCTCAGCCTTCACATCCCAGACAAAAAAGGAACCTTATTTTCATCCTTATAGCTTTGCTGACCAAGGGACATAACCTTGCAAGTACACCCGTGTTGAATGCCACTCGAGTCCCTGGGAGTTTATAAACTCGGGACTACTTGTAGGGAGACACAGAACCGGAATGTATGAGCACAAGTCAAGAGCTGCTAGTTGAAGTTCTGACTATAAGGATTATAATTTTGTCTATAAAGATGATAATATTGTCTATTAACAAGGTAGCAGGAATAAGGCAAAATGGGTTACAGAAAAGCAGTGAACTGATGAGCAGTTGGCCATATTTATAAACAACTCACTGTTGTTTATTCCAATTATGAAGTATATAGCTATGTCTGTACATTTAAATCTACTTTAGTCTTTTAACTGTGTATCTCAAGCACTTAACAAATGTGAACTGAGGTTTACAATACTTTTGGGAGGGCACAGGAAACAGTAACCTGTTACCGCCTGGGATGAAATAGCAGGTGGCTTCCAGCATACAGAAACCATCCACAAGACCAGTGTGAAGATTCCCTTTCTGAGCTCTGCTGAGCCTCATTTTATCTGTTCTCTACTTGTTTGCAGAGAAGCTGGGACTGCGAATGTGCTATTGTTCTGTGGGGATGCCGATGTCATTTATAGGTAGTTGACCTCATTGCTGGACAAACCCAGTACAGGGAGAGCCATTTTCAAGCCATACATCTGTAGGCATTGCATCAGATCAGGGCAGTGGATATAGAGGTAGTGAATTTCTGTAGTGACATCTCAAGTTTGCCACAGGCTGAAGCATCTTATGAATATTAGTACCTCAATGCTTTCGTCAAAACGCAGATATTTGTCCCAAAAAGCTTGTTCCCGATTGTAGATAGTGGCAAGAGTTTGGTGACAAAGGATGATTCATGCAGGATACTCATATGTCTGTAACTACAGTGGTTTTTAAAGGTATAAAGCTTGTGACATTAAAGAGCTGTTAGCTCTCCTAGTTAGGGTCATCTTGAATCTCTCCAGGCTGTGGCAAACATAAGGGATTTGTGGCTTGTTGGGGTTATTTTGGTTTGTGGTTTTGGTTTGTTTTTTTTTTTTTTTCCTTTAGGTTTGACATCCTTCAGTCAGGGATGCACCTATGTGTTAAGCAATAAGCTGCTGGGCAGACCTTTCTTTTCCTAGGAACATGAAGGAAGG
>NW_009649473.1:1732792-1733741 GCF_000708025.1 Charadrius vociferus | reverse complement strand
GGGTATGGGGGATTTCAAGGGAGGCTGAGCTGAAGCACCCCAGGGACTTCAGACTCTGCACAGATGGCTGTGAAGGTGCACAGTGGAGCTCTGGGTGTACCTACAACTCCATGGCAAGAAGTACCAGCTTCCCTGGAGCTGGGGCTGCCTGGCCAGCAGTTTCCCATCCTCGCTGTTGGAGAGGTGATGCAAAATTGCTCAGCTGACGGAGAAATAATTCGCCCAGTGGAAGGATCACAGCACCATCTGCTGGGACTGCTCGTCGGTCCCACAGCAGGAGGGGACTGGTGTCATTTCCACATCAAATACGGGATAATATTTCCTGGATAGCCGAATGCTTTCTGAAATAAAGCTTTGCCCGAGAATGAAAAACAGAAAAGCTGTTACCCATTAGCTGAATTTGTAGATTTTTTTTTTTTTTTTGCATAGGTTCAACTGATTTCAGCAATAGTGTATTTCAGAGGCTCTTTCCTATCTCAGTCTCTTTTCGTCTGTTTGTCCTTTTCCCCTCCCTCCATTGCAGCCTACAGGACTCTGTGCAGCACTCCCGGCTGCCCTCTGTCGCTCGGGTCCATGCTCCCGGCGAGCCGGGCTGTCCTGGGGACGCAGTGGCACAGCATTGCTCAAGGCTGGCTCATAACGCTGTTTTCGTATTTCCACTGGAGGGGCAACAGGGTATTTTGCTAAAGTATTTACCTATTGCAACTCTCCCATCGTGACTGTGAGCTTAGGATTGCTCTGCTCTGGCACAGCTTCTAATTTATTCTTGTTTATTCCTATTAACAGGAATAGACAGGTACCGGAATAATCCCCAAATACTGAAATAAATCCAACTGTGCCCCTTTGTCTATCGAGTGGAATTAAAAGTACGAGCCGCCGTGCAGCAGCTCGCTAGCGAACGACAGCCTTTCCCCGGGAGAGGGGAGGCGGGCAGGGCCCGGTGGCCCCG
>NW_009649473.1:1699233-1731535 GCF_000708025.1 Charadrius vociferus | reverse complement strand
CCCTCAAAAAAAAAAAAACCAAACCCAAAAAAACCCCAAAACAATGGTTCGGCCAGGTTAAGGGTGGGATCCTTGCGGCTCAGCTCGGTTTTCTGCCCCGCTGCCCCTTTCTTCCCCTTCGGGGTCACCCCCGGAGCCTTGAGGGCTCCATGCCACCTCGGTTATCGAGAGGGAAAGTTTGGGAGCTGGAGGGTGCGGTGCCTTCACTGGTGGGTTTACATGGGGCTTTGTGCCCCTGTGGTGAAACACCTTAAGGCACAGCACAAGTCCAAAGTGATATGCCTTAAACCGGGCTCTATGTGTTTTGATTGTCCACCTTGGCTAAATAATTGTAATCCCTGTGAGTAATGTCGCGTAGGGTTGCACTGTTTGGTTTTCCCTTGTGCCAGGATGTAATATCGTGGAAAAAGGATCATGAAGGTCCCTCGCTAAAAGTTGGGAGGGAGAATTCAGCATTCCTGATTCAGTGTTCTATCAAACTGATGTGCTGTTTCCCTTCTCTCCCCAGGCTGTGAAAGAACATTTATTACAGTGAGTGCGTTATTCTCCCATAATCGAGCCCACTTCAGAGAGCAGGAGCAGTTTTCTTGTTCGTTCCCTGGCTGTAACAAACAGTATGACAAAGCCTGCCGGCTGAAGATCCACATGAGGAGTCACACAGGTATTCACGAGGGTGACTGGTAGATGGGGAGGTACACGGAAGATAATATGTGGAGAGTGGACTTCAGTTCGCTGGAGAAACTGAAAGTCATGAAGGGAGAAAGGGTGACATGAGTTATTTAGAGTCAGTGAAAATGTTTGAGTCTTGGCCTTCTGGGGGGTAGGAGTCTCCTGAATGAACTTGCCAAATGGGAAGTAGCTATAGATGCGCAAAGCTGTGTCTTTTGGCATGTGAGCTCTGTTCAGAAAAATTATCCTGTCTCTATTCCCAAATTCATAGACGTTCAGAACATTGTGTAAATTCTAATCTTGGTCAAAACAAATGTTTAAAAAGCTCTCGGAATGCGTGGAATGTATGTACCAAGGTTTGGAACAGTAAGAAGATAAATTTCAACTCAAGCAAGCACTCCTGACTTGCAAGGACCGCTGCCGAAATCCAGCCTTTTAATGTTTTAACCACAATTGTGTGTAGTCTCTACTGGCCTCTGTTTTCCTGGTTTCATGGCTTCACTGTGTGGGGTTTGGGTTTTTGCTTTTTTTAAAGCATCACTTTGGTTAAGTGAAAGTTCATGGACGTGATGGAAACCAGCTTCGTATGCTTCACTGTATTGTAATCCACAGGTCATGAAAACAGGAAAAAAACATTTCAATTGTGTTTCTGTTTTGAATAATGCTCTTATTGGTTATTGAAGCACCTTCAAAATAGCTCAGATTAATACGAGATGGATTGATAATTATCTGTGCTCCCTGATGCTTAGGGAAAGATGCAGTGGCCTTGAGTTAAAGGCGGCTCAGATTGTACAAGAGGGAAGGGGCATCACAGTACTCTGCGGTGAATTTCAGGAGAGGGGCGTTGAGTTGTCTTGTCTTAAATTAATTCAATTTAAGCAGCTTTTCGGATTTTCTAGTAGCAGTGTGTGATTATTAATGGGACTTTTCTTTGCTTAAGGTGAAAGGCCTTTTATCTGCGACTTTGAAGGTTGTGGCTGGTCTTTCACCAGTATGTCCAAGCTGCTGAGGCATAAAAGGTAGCCTTTTCTGATTATACTGTCCTAAGTCACTTGCTGTTTGTTTGTTTGTTTTTCTTCCAGTACTTAAGCAGCGGTGGATTTAATCATGCTAATGGCAATTTCCTTCCCTTGTAGGAAACACGAAGATGACAGGAGGTTTATGTGCCCAGTGGAAGGCTGTGGGAAGTCCTTCACAAGAGCAGAACACTTGAAAGGCCACAGTATCACTCACCTTGGTACAAAACCATTTGAGTGTCCTGTAGAAGGTATTGTTCCACTCTTGTATGTGTTAAGTGGTAATTGGTGTGTATATTGCCTAAAGATTGTGTGTCTTTTCCCCAAATGCAAGCTTATTACATGATTGGAACAATTTAGAGTGAGTCTTCTAACAGAGTTTGAAGAGATAAAACTAAACAAGACATTGTAACTGAGTGAGTGATCATTTGCAAATTTATGGACTGCAGAGAACATTGGTTTGTGCTCTAGCCTGATTTTTTTTTTTACCTTTATGATGAGCAGGACTACATTATTCCGGAAAATCCTACTTCTGACATTCAGTTTCTGTAGTTCAGCTTTTTCACTCGGTTCATCAGAAGTAAAGAAAAGTTGTCCAACACCTTCAAGGCCACATTTTGCTGTTATGGCATGTCATCTCGAGTGTTCAGTGGTTCAGTGCTGTGGTAGTCTCTGCTGCTGGGATGGTGGATGGCAGTATGAGTGGTATCTGTTGTAGTCATACATACGAGAGCCTCGGTGATGCTCCATGGGTTTGTTAGCAGTATCTCCGTCACTTCAGTAGGACTCCAGGAACAGAGATTTTGGGTCTGATCTGGAATATTCTGCTTCATAAAGTAAAGCAGCTCTACTTGGTGATTGTTTCCTCTTTGTAATGGTTTTGCTAGCAGTCGTTGTGAAGAGTTTACATTTAAGATGCCGTAGCAGGGAAAGGTTGTGCATTACACGAAACAGGTTGTTGAACTTCTTCAAACAGGTTGTTGGCTTTTTTCTGATTCCTTTGAATGTATGCACAGGTGCCGCAAAATAGCGGATAGAGTTCTCGGGGCTACTGATTTGTTTTGCTAAGATACTAAGTGTGAACATCAGATTGAAATTAAATGAAACAAGATTAGAAAGTCTTGTATATCTTCTTGCAGGTTGTTGTGCAAAATTTTCAGCACGCAGTAGTCTGTATATTCACTCCAAAAAACATCTTCAGGATGTGGACTCATTAAAGACTCGTTGCCCTGTATCCAGCTGTAATAAATTGTTCACTTCCAAGCACAGTATGAAGACGCACATGGTCAAACAGCATAACTTCAGCCCAGGTAAAGTATTTGTTTCAAACTATAGGAGGGTGCAATGGAAAAATGAAATGTTTTATTAAGGAAAATGTGTATTTACTGATGTTGGAATCCAAGCCCTGTTGATATGAATGGCAGAATCTTCACCGAGACTGGAGTTGGTTGTCCCTCCCACTAAAAGTTTCAGTGGGACCTATCACCGAGTATCAGAAAGTGAGACTTGAGCTTGACCTGTGTGAAATGGTGACAAATGGCAGCACTTTTGAATGAAGCAGAACTTGTCCTTCTCCATGCCATCTGTAAAATATGACTGAAGACTAAAAGCACTTCTTTTTGCTCTCCTTTTTCCACTCCTCTACAACCTAACTTAGCCTAGACTGCCTTAGTGTTATCTTTTGGCAAGTGCTTTTGTAACTGAAATTTCTCAGTAAAGTTCAGTAAGTACTTAGTTCAGTAAGTACTTAGTTCAGTAAGTACTTAGTTCAGTAAGTACTTAGTTCAGTAAGTACTTAGTTCAGTAAGTACTTAGTTCAGTAAGTACTTAGTTCAGTAAGTACTTAGTTCAGTAAGTACTTAGTTCAGTAAGCTTTTTTGCCTTAAATCCTTAAGTCAGAGAAGTTGGAAAGTGTTTTAGTAGGCCGAGAATCTAGAGTTTTAAGCTTCCTCCCTTGATCATTCGTATTTTTCCTCCCCGTTGTCTGATGAAAGGTCTGTCTCATAACCAAACCCTTCTCTTCCAGATCTCCTAACTCAGCTTGAAGCAACCAGCTCCCTCACACCCAGCAGTGAACTCACTAGTCCGGGACAGAGCGATCTCAGCAATATAGACCTCGTATCCCTGTTCTCCAACGTGTCTAGTAACAACTCTGGAATTGCAGCAGACATGGCGCTAGTGAACTCGGGAATTGTCACCATCGACGTTGCTTCAGTGGGCTCAACACTCGGAGGAAACCTCCCTGTCAGCAACAATTCTTTAAGCCAGACAGTTGATCCCTTGATCTTGGTGGCGAGCAGCGATATGCCGCAGAGCCTGGACAGTTCTCTGTTGCTGGGAACCAGTGCGACGGTTCTACAGCAAAGCACTTTAAATTTGGATGATGTACAGACTGTCAATGCAGAAGCCTTGGGTTCGCTGGCATCTCTCTCGGTGAGGAGTTCCAGTCAAGATGTGCACGGTTTGACGTCCAGCAATAATTTAACAATCGACACAGCCACTTTGACTCCTTCTAGTAGCCTCGGTGGTACCAATGTGCCTGAGTTACTAACGCCAACTAAGGTTGAACGGAATTTGCTTCCTAGCTCGGACGTTGTTGGTCAACAAGAGGGCAGCAAAGTAGTGACGCAGTTTGTCTTCTCCAACCCTCCAGGGAGCTACAGTGCACAGAAAGAAATGGATCTTGGCACAGTGACTGGCAGCTCATTTCTGGTATGCAGTAACTGTATTCATTTTACCCCTCTGTGACTGAGACACCCTGACTTTGGGGATATCCGTTGGTACTTATACCTTATAGGGAGACCTTCCTTTCAGATTTTGCAGGTCATGCATTTTGGCTTTTTTTCATGAAGGATGTAGAATTATATTGAATTGTGTGTTGTCAGAAGTAGATTCAGTGTAGTGATAAGTTCTTTTAAGAAATACTGGAATTCTGGTGGGGACAGTTAAGGGAGAACCTTTCAAAATAAGGGATTAAAAAATAAGCGGCCATCTGTCTGAGGGTGAACTGGAAGTTACAAGAATACCCAAGAATAGGTGGTATGTCTTGTGCATTTCATTCCAGGGAAAGGTTTGGGCTGGGAGAGTAACTGAAACAGTATCATCTCAGTCCTCATTCCCATTTTAAATACTGGTCCCTTTCTGCTTTACTATGCTGCTACAAATGTAACTGTTTATTTACATTACAAAGCAAACGTTTACCCTGTTAAAATCTGAATGCTTATAAAAGTGGAGCCAACTTCCTTTTCTGTTGAACTCCAGATATTAAGTACATACAGGGAATTTATTGAAACTCTAATCAGAAGAGCATGGGAAACGAGAAATCGGTGTTTGCAGTGTAAAAGATAAGTGTGACTGAGAACTCATTAGTCTGTGCTGATTATCTTGGTTTGCTCTCGCATTCAAAAAACTACATCTCTTGGCTTTTTTTTTTTTCTTACTAGGAGAGCAGTGGGTCTGCGAGAACAGACTACAGAGCCATTCAGCTAGCCAAGAAAAGAAAACAAAAAGGGAATGGGAGCAGCACAGGTGAGAAGCCATTAATTTTGTTAAGTTTAATAAATACAATTAATTAGGGGTTTTGGCATTGAAACGGGTGCAGGTATCTGAGCACATTCTTAAATATCCCATCCAATTTATGGCTAGTTAAAATAATTATGCATATGGTGTACCATCTGTTACTTGGGATAATCACATTCTATGGAATATCAAATTCATGGTAAGTTTACAAAGAAATCTGCACCATATGTTTCATGATTGTTAACAAGAAACTACCCCTTCATCTCTTCATCTGCTTTTTATTTTCTTATTAAAACAAAGAAAATAATAAAGGTCACTTTGCTTTCTGTTGTTTATGCTTTTGGTCTTACCTAGTGGGTTCTGTTTTACTCAGTACAGGCAACGAAAATATCAGCTGGATTTGTTTTGCTTCCATGTTTCACTTAGTAACAATGTGGATGCAGTGTTAAGGGATTAATTCCTTAGTTATCTAGAAATACTCAAACCTCTCTCTCTTAGTTTTTAGCCATGTAGCAAGTTCTTGTGCAGGGTGAGGTTTATGTCATGGTTTCAGATCTATCCTCTTAAACTGTAGTTTGAGTCAAAGCTGTCTGATGTGAATTACACACCGTTACTTTGTCCGATTAAATGTGATCTGTGGCTCACTAGACCTGCACAACCTCAGGCATTTGACTTGCGTCTACCCTTGGGTCCGGGGTGGAATATCATACATATATATAGTTTAGTTCTTCCTCACTGTCTCTTAATACCTTCCACCTCTGAAAATCAAGGTCATACTTTTTAAGGTGAGTTAAGAGACTAGATCTGAATTGAGCACTGACGTGTTTCTGTATTTGTAAAAGGCATACCTGCATGAATTCTGTCTGGTTCAGCAAATCACCACACAGAAGGATAACTGCTTTATGAAGCTAGTTCTGAGTGTGCTTGTATTATCACAAATGTGTATGTATCATCAAACATGTCTTTTGGACATCAGTTTAAAGAGATGATTGCATTTAATCTGCATGTCTCCTAAAATGACCTCAGAAAATTTCTGTTTCTGTCCTACTGAAGACTCCCAGTAGTCCACTTCTCACCAGCTGTTGCCTTAATGCTGCTATGTGCTTCTCAAAGTGGTCTACAAAGTTTTGTATTTCTAGTTGATTTAACTAGGTTGAATGAACACGGTACGGGGAGGTTCAGTGTTTAAAAAGAAGTTATCCAAGCCTTTTATTACTATGAATTTAAAAAAACAAATAAATAAAAAAACCCCAAACAAACAGCTGACAGGACTGTATCCTTACATTTATTTTTATTAGGTTTTTGGTTTTTAGCTTGTGATAAAAGCAGCTGGTTCGTCTTGTTTTAAACTGAAAAATGCTTAAGGTTGTGGTAGTTCTACTTCTGTAGCCTGTTCTATCTAACAGTCCTTGAAATCTTTCTGGAAATAGATGAGCTTCACTATGCTTTGGAAAAATTATGTACATGACTTCTCAGGAAATGAGTTGCAAAATTAAAAATAGAAAATGCAATTCTACTTCCTAGTTCCTTTCTGTAACTCCACAAATACGCTGATACTTCTGTGCTACCACAGGGGTGAGCCCTAAGCTTAGCAGTTTGTGATGTGGTTTTAATGGCGTTCGTATAAAAAGATGCTTAGTCAGCAGTTGGAGTTCATCAGCTGATTGTTGCCTGGCCTTTTAGCAGTTATCAGATGGTGCATGTTATATTGTACTGTCCAGGTGTTTGCTGTGTAGTGTAAGTAACTGCATAAAATTGAAAAACACTAGTGGGGAAACTATGGCAAATTGCTTTTGACCATCCAAATATGAAAACTGCTGTCTTTTAGGGGCATCTGGCTCTGGTCAGAGGAAAAGCAAGGGTGGTAAAGTCAGCCCTACCAACTTTTCATCATCCAACCCTGGCAGTCGACTGGGTGGCAACATAGTTCTGCCAAATGGAGGGCTGACAATAAGGGACCCTGCCACTGGAGCCCAGTATGTGCAAATTCAGCTTCTTCAGGTAAGAGCTGAGGAGGAGAAACACGCTCATCTTCTCTGTTACCCAAACCGGCACATTTATGGAAGAATCTGACTATCCGTGAACTCGGGTACTAGAGTCCCCTAGATGGGATCTCGAAATCTGCAGTATGTACCGTGTCCATAAGGGCATTTGCCTGCAAGAAGCACTTTCCTGGGAAGTTTATATGAAACTGGCTTTACAGAGGTGTAGAAATGCCCGAAAACAGAGCTGGTTCAGTAATACTGCTGCTCGGGGCCCAAACCAGAGGCATTGTGGAAGTGGGCAAAATGTTTATATTTGGTTTAGTACTAATATTCACTCCAGCCTTGAACATATGGGCACTGTGACTGCAGGGGATGTCCTCTTAGCTTCTTAGGCTGGGTACGCTTGATGCAGGAAATGCTGTGATGGAAGGAAAACTTCCATTTTGCATGTGAGAGCGGCGATCCTTCGGGGTCTTAGGATTTTCCCCCTTTGGACAGGCAGTTACAAGAGCAGCAAAACAGATGCTACATTCCAGTCCCAAAGTATGGGGTAATTGTTCTTCCAGAAGGAAAGGATTACTAGCATGCAGTACCTTAGGGGTTGCATGGCAGTATGACTTTTTCCTCCAGTCTTTTTCTTTGTGGACACCCCCCCGAATTCTTACATTGCTCCACCTCTCTCTTACTTACCATGCAAATGAGACTGATGTGAAAAGCTTCCTGCAAAATGAAGTTTCAACCTAAAATTTTATTTCTCTAAACTGTTGAAATAAAGCTTAAGATTTTTCTCTAAAAATACCTAGTAATCCATGTGGGCTGATTAGTGGAGCATGGTGGGTAATATGTTTTTGGCCGGGTGTCTATCTGTGTAGTATCCAGAGAGAAGGTAACTTCATTCCACTTTATTCCTAACAACATACGGTATGGAGGACGCTATGAGCAGTGTTCTCCCTCTGTCTAGTTTTCTGATGGGTGTAAACGTTTGTAACCTTTCTGTTAGGTGTCCGCTTCACACATGATGAAACTTGTTGTGTATTTGAGTATTACGTTTGTTGGAAGATGAACCATTCTTTCCTTCTTTCCTTTTCTGATCTTGCCAGTTTTCTGAGTTGATTGTGATAGGATCATAGGTTGTACGTTGAGCTAGGTTCAGATTTAAGGGGCAGTTAGCTTTCCACATATCATTGTGGGTGTGGGCCTTACTGGTAAGGTGCTTTATCAGATTTTTTTTAAGATTGTGAGGCTGAGTGAAATTTGCTGTATTGTGCTGAGTTGCTTGGGGGTCTTGTAATCGCATCATGTTTCTGCATTCACAGGATGATTCCCCAGGAGAGGGAGACTTGCCCTTTCAGCTGAGCTCTCAGTCCTCCTCGTCACATTCTCAGCTTACAGTGGACTTACCTGTTCACATACTTCAGGTACAGTATGTCAGCGCAGTTGGGTTTTATTGCCTAGCTTGAAAGTGAAGACAATTTACTGTGAACACTGGTGTTCTGCCTAATGATAATACCTTGTTTTCCATTTGGTGTTTAATTTCACTTAGAAGAAGTAGTAAGCGGAGAGCTGTGCTGCAGATTTCTTGTGTATGTTACCAACCTTTGATACGGTATAGGTGGTTGTTTTTCTTCCTCTGTTACTGAGTAATGAAAACTAAATGTTACTCATTTATTACTGGAGTGCCCCATCCTTGTTTTCCTGATCCCATCCTGCAGATATTAAATGGGTTTAAGAAAGAGGCTCAGAATTGATCTGTAGCAGGCTACAGGAAGGGTGGGAAGTGAGAAATAAAATCTTGAGCCTAGATTTCAGAGTGGTGTCTATATGGGGATGGCAGTTAAATTAAAAAGCCTGATCACTTCTACAGCCTTTGGTTTCACTACTTGCCATTGTTAACTACTGAGTGTCAGTGTTGGTTGAACGCAGAAAGTTTCATACAGCTTCTTGCGTAAATATTTTGTTATCTGCTGTTCCGGTGAACTGTGTGTTAGTGAGCAGGAGCAGCTGAGAACCGAGCAGCAATGAATGATTAGAGTGTACATAAATCACATTTTCTACTCTACCATGTGGGACTTTTGCTTCAGTAAGTTCTGCAACGCAGTTATTCTTACCAAGTGTGTTTCTCCTGGAGAGAAAATAAAGCTTTTGTGTTTTGAGAGAAGCACCTTACTATGATAAACCTAGGATCATGGGCCATGGTAGAGAGTTAATAGAAGAAAAGCAAATAGTCAATGATTTTAAATTTATCTCTATTAGTAATGCTCATCTGAAGTGTTCCAAAGAAAACCAGAGCAGCACTGAGTGGGTCCTCAAAGTAGGAAAGCTTTGGGTTTCCTCTAAACCATTCAAAGCGTTTCTCTGCTCTTGGGTAAATGTCAAGGCAATCTTACTGATAAGTGTTAAAAGCATCTAGAGGTGAAGGCACTGATCTCTTCGTGCTGTCTGTTTGCTTTAACAGGAACCACACAATTCCACTGAAGATGATGCAGGTTCTGATAACTCTCAGTTCACTGGAAGCACAATAAACTTACAGGATCTGGAATGACCATTAATAAGAACAGCTACTTGAAAACAAATTGGGCAATCATGTCTTGACAGAGTGAGATAACTGTGTGGGTCTTTTTCCAAGGAAAATATGAAAACTAGGAGTACTGGATTATGGTTGCACTCTTTGCGATTTGCTAAGGACAGTTGCAGCTGAAAGATTTTCTTAAAAAATGTAAATCCCACTTGATGTGCCTGTGTAAGATACCTTGTCTGCCTCGCGGCTGGAGAGATGGGGCAGACTGCTGTACAGTGTTGTTTCAGGGAGAAGTACTGTATTAAACTTCAAACTGAGGTAATATTTACTATTTTCACAGGAAAGCAAGTATTCTACAGCTAACAAGTACAAATTTATAATCCTGCCTATGACAGTTAAAACTTTTTTTCCGTTGGTCTCCTGCTGGAGCCAGTGGCATCGAGGAATTAAGAGCTAAAATTTCCAAGTGTGCTTCACACAAAAAAATAATCGTTTCGGCCCCTGTGTTTTGGCAGAAAACTGGAACGAAGTGTCACAGGTAACAAAATTAATGCCCCATGCCATGAAAATGAGATGCTCTAAAATCTTTGGTTTAGAAAGCTAGATTCTAAATGTTAACTTAGCTGTGAATCAGTTCGTAGCTCATGTTGAGTTTCTCCCTTTCCTTGCTCCCGCGTCCCAAATATTTTGCTGAATTCTTCCAGCAAAACTTGAGAAAGAAAACTGCAATAGAACTGTGCTCACTGTAAGTGGTTAGCTAAGAGTCCAACAGCATCTGAGAGAGGTTAGTTTTATCTTTGTGTTCCCTTTTTTGGGAGGAATGTTGAGTGTCATGTAAATTTAAGCACCTTGATTTTATCTCATCTATAAACTGCTGCCAAGTCACCTGTAAACTGGCCACTATCGTTTTATTTTGGTGTTGGTTTTTTTTCCCCCTCAACTGAACACTGTTAACACTTGTTCTTTATTGATATCCCAGAGTGTCACATGCACGTGGAGTTTCTGTGTGGTTTACAGAATATGCAGTTGTCAGAGTATTTTATGAGAGGAAAAGAATTGTTACTGAGGAAGATTTGCCCCACTGAAAACCTGCAGTTTCTCTTGGGGGTAAGGGGAGAGGTTGTATGTACTGTACTTACCTGGCTTGCAGACAACTAAATAAGTATAGGGTTGTATAGGAAAAAAAGAAAAAAACCCACCTTTGGTTATGTTTTAAGGTAGTAATTTAAATGTTTCTTATGGTGGTGTGCTGAATGCCTACAAAATTGTGTATAGGAGTTTGATAAAAGGGCGTATGTACTGTTTTTTATTCTCAATGAGGTGTGTGTGTATGCACGTATGTGTATTTTTTTTTTTACGAAATAAGATATGTCATGCAGAAGAACATTGTGATCTTTCTAATCTTGCACATATTTATTTATTTTACAGTTATACTGATGTTGAATTCACACGAGGTCATTCAGAAATGCTTTTACTTCCTGTGCCTTTTGAACTATGTATGTGTCCAGATAAATGCTTTTGTGGTTGAAGACTTGGGGAGGGAAAAAAAAGTATACAGGTTACATTCAACTTCAGATCCTGATTTGTAGGCAGTATTTTATCCTCTGGTTGAACCAGTTTTATTTTTCTATCTTTAGCTTAACTGAGCATTGAGGTCTCTCTGTTCCTCTCAGCCTGAGTTTACAGCTTATGTCCAGGGAATCTTTTAACCCTCTCAGGTTGGGTTTCCAAGCCAAACTAATTGGTAGCTGAGATCTGCTACCTGGTAGCTGTGACTGCAGCATGGAATCCGCTCCTAAGAGGTAGAAAGGTTGAGGAGGAATCATGCTGAAGGGGGACTGCCGGGCTTGTGCTAGTGGTCACTGTGTTCTTCCTGGATGCTGAGACGCCTCGAGCTCCCAATGCCTGCATTATTCTGTTCTCAAGGACCATACCAGTTCTTCATCTATTAAAATGGCCAAGGAACACTCCATCTTTTTATGGGACTTGCAACCGAATCTTTCTACTTCTGAAAAGTACCTCACTCAGCTTTGTAAGTGAATGTAAAGTGCTAACCTCTTGGGGCTGAAAATTGGGTCACTTGGCTTGAACTCCATTGCTGGCAATGGATCCCTGAAGAACTGCTGGTGCAAAAGGGTTAATAAAGCTTTTTTTTATGGTCGGTTTGTCACTGGGTATTGTTCTTTGTATGGAAGCATCTGACATAAAGCTAATTGTTAGCATCTTGGCTTCTGCAAAGCTTGTGTTTTTCGTTCGCCTGTGTCTTCTCCACAGTAGTGGGGTGGAGTCTATAATGAAACCCATCCTTTGGATTAAAGCATAGCCTTTGTTTTTTACAGTCCTGCAACAGATTTGTGATTATAACAAATTCTGGCAGGTGCCTGGCTTAGCTGTGCCATAAAAAAGATTATTACCCAGGTCTGCGATAAATCTTACTAGTCAGGTTTGTAGGGGTGGTGCTATTTGTGTCAAAAACCGAACGAGAAAAGCATTGTTGCTAGCAGGAGCCTGAGAAGCAAAATGAGAGGATTTTGATTTATCATCTTAGGCAGAAGATGGGAGGGGAGGGTGGTTGCCTAACACAACAGCTTTCCTTGGGATATGGGGTAGGAGAGGATGGGGAATTTCAGGGGACCATGAAGTTCATCAACTGAGCAAAGACTAACAGACTGCATCTATGAAAAAAATGTTTTTCCAGAGCAGCATCAGCCCTCCGTGCTGTGGTTAAGGCTGCGCTGTCAGGTGAAATAATAGAGTTGTTCTTCCTTCTCCTTATCCGTTTGTTCTTGGCTCTGCTTTTTCTTCTCCTTCCTGGTAGGTGGGTTGGAACGGAACACCAGCCTCCTGCCGCGCTGCAGAGGAAGAAGAGGCGCGTCCGTCAGTGCTGGGTTGGAGCAGCGTGTCTGAATTGTGCAGCTACTGTTAAAGCTGCTTCATGCTCCCAGGCTCTCCTGCTGCCGGGGGCCGTGGCCCGGTGCTATCTGCTTTCTAAGCAGGTTTCAGAGTGTCTATGAAGCGGGTTTTTTTTCTATGAAAAAATGAGTGTCGAGCACCTGAAGGCCATGTGTATGCTAGTGCTTCAGCTTCTGCAAAGTGTTATTCCACCTGCAACTTCCCTGACTAAAGCCTTGTTTGTATGATCTCAAGAGGATGGCAGGTTGGAAGTCAGAAGAAGTATCTGTGGGAGCCTGCAGAACCCTCTTATTTTATCCTGGGTAAAGGGGCAGGGACTCGTGGTGCCTGTTCTCAATAGCCAATGCTCTTGCTGGCTTGGTGCGTGACCGAGAAGTGGGATGTCTTCACCATCATGTTGACCTGTGAAATGTGCAGCAGGAGCCGTGGCCTGAAGCTCTGCACAGTGCCTCCCGAGGGGCTAAAGCTCAGTTTGGGTAATGCGGAACGTGCCAAAAAAAAAAGGTATGGTTTGATGATATGGCTGAACTGCTGTAGGGGCTTGCTGCTGGAGGGAATCTCCTGTTGCTGCCCTGTTCCTCTTTGGCTCATTTTCATGCTTTTTTTAAATACTGTCAGGTTAACAAGTTGAACTTAATAAGAAAATTGGCAAGCAGTGGAGGGGGCCATGTGGTCAAGACACAGGGACAGGAGAAGGATGATGGAAGGATGCTGAGCTGGAATAACTCAGCTTAACTGCCTTCCCAGCAGTTGCTTAATTTGCATGAGTCCCATAAACTGGGCTACATCCCCACCCAGCTATGGTGGCCCCTAGTAACACCCTTAAACACTTCATGTTCAAGTACCCCCAGCTTCTCTGAAGGTGGCTCTTGAGCCAAGGTGCTCTTACGGATTACTGTACTCACCTTTTTTTTTATAGTCGCCTGTGATCTTTCCAGGGCCCGTTGCAATCTTTCCTCCTGCTGCTGCTTCTGTTGTCTGAGCTTTTCCTCTCTGAGCCTTTTGCAGGGAGCAAATAAAGGATGGGTTAGTTGCGATGTGCGGCTACGCCGAATGTGCTTTTGACGCACAGCTTGTCTTAACAGCGTAAGACCACCGGAGCACAGGGGTTTGGGTAGAGCTGAGGCTGGAGTTTGTTGCTGGTGAGAAACACGCGGTGCAGCTGATCCTTCTCTTTCTGGAGTGAGGGGAGGAAAAAGCACGTCAAGGTTTGCAAATGGAGATGTCGGATGGTTCTGTTACAGACACGCTCTGTGCCACCTTCATCAGGTGATTTATGCCGCCACAGCTGACCAGGATGCTCACCAGCTTTGTGGGTGAACGATGCTTATTGTCTCTTAAGTTCTCACCAGCGCAGCCAAGTCTGTAGTGTACAGGTGGGAGTAAGAGGGTTTTATGTCCATGGAGCTGCACTTTGCCTAAGTGGGCATGGTGGAGGCTGGTACTGTTAGCTGGCTCTGAGTCCCTATGGAAATGCAGCACTGAGGCTCTGAGTCCCTATGGAAATGCAGCACTGAAACGGAAATGGGCTCAAGCTCTTGAACGCTGTGGCCAAGAGGAAATGGATACTTAAGCTTGTGATCTTCAGGCAACTTTTAAATGCTCTTTGAAGGTTTTTCTGTTTGGTTGGTTTTGCTTTTTATTTGGGGGGGATGGTGGGGGAGAGGCATCAGATTCCTTCCTAAATTCTTGTCCTCATCCCCAGAGTAAAATAAATGTGTGTCTTAATTCTTTGGTAAGTTAAGAGAGCAAAACCATTCACAGAACACCAGGAAGGAGCATGACACCTTTGCACTACAAAGGTGAAGAAGGATGCAGAGAGAGTAAGTAGGAGGGAAATGTCACTGTTCTGGCTTTATAGCCTCGCACTACTTTTGGTTTTGTTTTTTTTGTTTGTTTGTGTTTTTTTTCCTTTTTTTTTTCCTTTTTTTTTTTCTTTTTTTTTTTTTTTCCTTCTCCTCTGCTGGATCCGATTCACCTGGCCAGATGGAATCAGTTCTCCAGTTGCATCTCGGCTGTTTGCAAGGGGAAATGTCATGTGTGTAACTGAGCAAAGAAGAATGTGTCTCATCTCAGAAGCTAATTTTACTGTGTTAATTACTTACTATTTTAATTTAATAATACAAGTTAAAGTTGACAGTTTTGTAGAAGAAACATTTGAAAGCTGGCATTGCTGACAAGTGCCCTTAGGTCCCCATTGAAGGCTGCCAAAATATCAGGGCGTGTCATACTTTGGATGGGTTAAATAACTGTGGAGCACCAATATTCTATTTAATCAGTTTAAATATTGCTACTGCAAATTGTCTTCTTCAAATGACGATTATCATCATTTAATTTGCTCAGGAGATTTATTCTCTTTTTTTCTTCTTCCAGATTTTGCCCTTTTCTAATGTAGCTCCCAGGACTTCGCTAGTGTAGCTGTGGGCTACTGCGTGCTGATCAGGAGATGAGAGTACAAGAAATGTGAAACTATTACAGAAGTAAAATGGGCTGTGTAGGTCACACGGGCTTTCAGACTGCTGTTACAGTGTCTGGGGCTGATCTGACAAATTTGGCTCTTTCAGGGGCTTTGCTTTTGGCTGTCAACATTTAAAAGCACAGGCCCCATTTCCAGGAGAGGGTCCTGTCTTACCTTATCCTCCGTTCTGTTTTTTTGGCTTTCTCAGCCTGTTCTATCTTTGCTGGTGGGATTCTCTCCAGGTTATCCAATAAGTCATTGAACTGTTTTTCTATCACCGTTAGCATCTGCACTGTCTGCAGATTTGCCTCATTTTCTCCAGTGCAGTGGCAATAGACTTCCAGCACCTTCTTGTTCAGGCTTGTGAGCGTTTTCTCCTAGAGATGAGAGGAGATGTGGTGGGAGACGCGGCTGTGTTCTGCGCAGTAGAACCGCATCATCCCTCCAAAAGCAAAGGAAATTAGCACACTTTAAGTCCCTCAACAAGGCTCAGTGGCTTGTTTGGCAGTTTGCTCAGCACCAGTGTCTGATAGATGGCTGTACTGAGCCGTTCTTCTGTTGGTCTCATCTGCCCGGCTTTGCTGTGGCCTGTGATGGGTTACGGCTGCCCGCTTGCCTCTGCAAGCCCTACTCCCAACTCATAGCAGCTGCATGCCATAGACACGTTTGCCCCAGTTTGCTGCCTCAGCAGTGCCCCAAACCTGCCCTTACTATAGCTCCATGGCTGAGATACAGCGCTGGTCCCTCCCCAGTGCAACCTTTTGTCTGCTTTTATCCCACCCAGGATGGATATGGCTGGTGGAACAGAACCGTTTATGTGCATGCTAACCCCCCTTGCCTTGATCCCAGGATGTACCTGGTCATCAGCGTCGTATTCTCCAGAGGAAAACAGGTGAACTTTGAATTTCAGGTCTGCTAATCTCTCTTCTTCCTTGGCAATGGAGGATTTGAGCGCGACCACCTGCTGTTTCAGCTCTGCTAACTTCTTCTCCCTAGGCCAGAAGAGAAAGGAGGTTATTTTGAAACGGGCATCTCTGAAACGCACGACTCCTCTGCTGCTTTCCATCCTGGACCGTCCCTCCTGCTGCCGGCAGATGGAGGTAACACTTCATGCCATTTCTGGGGAACTTGCACCCCCATCTCGGAGAGCAGAGGGATCTTGCGATTTTTCTGGAGTAACAGTTACTGTGCTGGTGTGGGGGAGGGAGAAGTAGTAAAGCTAAACATTCAAGATTTTTTTTAATAAGTCCTGGGGGAAGTAGATTCCATTTAAAAACTTTCACAAGGGGGATAAGCTGCACTTTAAACGGGAATATGTGTGTCTACCTGCCACTGAAATACTGTATTGCAATTATACTTGGGTTCCCTGCTGGCTTCCTCTAGGAAGGGTTTGCGTTGAGTCGGAATAGGTGCTGGTCTGGAGAACTCCAGGACATGCCTTGTTTCTTCCTTTGATCTTTCTTTATGAGAATTACAGGATACTTCTGGCTTATGTTCACTCCAGGACGCTAAGTGCATCAGTTCCCCAGCCTGTGCCTTGAGGACTAAGGAACTAGTCCCAAGCTCAAGTTCTATCTCCTAAATTACACGGAGGGGACACTTTCCTAGGAGCTCACAAGATGGTGAGTTGGGTGGGCTGTAGCCAGGCTCTCAGCTATGAGAAAGAAACTCTGTTGAGCCCTGCATGAACAGCATTACACGTGGTCTGCAGTGGGCAGCCCGATACTAGTGGGGGGAAGAAGGGTCACTTTTGTTTGAAAGTTGGGGCACAGGGACCCGTTCCCACCACTTGCAGGATCACACTTACGTGCTTTCATGTGTGGTGATGAAAGTGTGTTGGACCTTGTCCAAGCTTTCCTCGGTCTCCTGCGAATTCTGGATGAAGGACAAGTTCTCTTCCTCCATCTCCATGAAAATAGACAGCAGTTGTTGGGGATCAGTAAAATACAACTCAGGCTTCTGGAATGGAAAGCACAGGGGATAAGTTTTTGTCCTCCTCTAGCTTCTTTTCCATTGAACTACATGGAGGTTGATCTGCACCAGCCCTGGTTGTTCGAATGCTCTCCCATGCAGAGAGGTCCATGAGTGTCCATGAACAAATGTCCCCCACCTTCCTGATGTGTGTGTAGCTTGATGCTGCCTCAGTATCTCACCCCCAAAACAAGTTGCATTTTGAGGAGTAAAAAGCAGTGCAAATATCTGTGAGTGGGAAAACTTCAATTTCCGACACAAAACAATAACTTCACTAGTGTCAAAATCTCCTATTACATGATGTCATATCTCATTGGGGGATGGCAAGCTTTGAGATGATGGTACGTTTTTTTGGAAAGTGGAGGGGGAAAGTTAAACTAAGTTATTTATAATACGTATTGCTGAAACATGAACACCTATGAATGTATAAACATACATTTATAATTAGTGGCTACAGTAATTCCTCAATACCATAATGAATGGTTAGAAGGTGAGACACATTAGTAACATCAATAAATGACACAGGACAAACAGAGAGTGTAAATATTTCAACATGAGACTTCTGACCTCTTCTTCATCCGAGCAGGTTTCGCTTTCTGCATCTTCCAGTGAATTTCTGAAAAAAAGCATTTTGTCTATCAGGCCCTTCGAGAAACGATAGCTCAAAGGAGACCTTGTTAGTGAATTATGAACACTGTTGTTGTTTACTGTTGCTGTTTGCCCCTGAATAGTCCTTCGCACATTCACACATTTGCTCCCCCTGTGGCTGTGGGCTCTTTGGGGGTCGGGAGGAGCTGGGGGTCACACAGACGTGCAGCGCGGGAGCTACGTCCGTCCACAAGCGAGCTGTCTTTTGAGCTGCTCCGGGCTCTGCTGGCCAACGGGGTCAGGACTTGATGCATGAGCCTGAGCTGAGGGCGTTGATCCAAATGCCTTTAAACTCGATGGGAGGCTGGGCTTTTGGGGCAATGAGAAGGCAGAGGCAGGAGCCTTTTTAAAAAGACTCGGGCAGCAGCACAGCAAATGTAGAGAAAGCCTTGTCCTCCATGTGGTACTGTTCCTAAACAACATGGTGTAGCCATCGTGGGAATCTACAGGTTTTACCTGCCCTGGGAGAAGGTTGTTGAGCGCTTCTGCCTCTGCACAGCCTACTACCATTAACCAGTAGTGCGGCCTCTTTCTTCCCTGCTCAGCCCCAGGGACAAACCAGCACAAGAGCTGGAAGAGCAAGGCAAGAGGTGCCCCGAGTGATGTCGGGAGCAGAGTCTGCTCATCACCTTCACTTGCACCTATCACCCTGTGCCATGCAGGGGTGAGAGACATCCATTTGCATCACCTTAATGTCATTCCCCCCTTGTGTCTGCATCCTTCCTGCCATGTGGCAGCAGCCCAGTAATTGCAGTGGCTTCACGAGGGGTGGCACACGGCAGCCCTGCTCGGGAGGACCTGGCACCTGTGATGCTGTGGGTGGAGGCAGAGGAAATGGCCCTGCAAGCGATGATTTAGTTCAAACTCTATCGATAGCCATTTTTTTTTTGGCCTTAGGAGATTCACCCGCCACTCACGCTTTGCTTTTCCAGGCAATCTCTTTCTTTGCCTCAAGCAGCTGGAGCTGCGCATACATATCTCATGCTCCCGCCTGCCCCCTCCTCAGGCTGTCCGTGCCCACGTTACAGCAGTGTTACCCTCTCTGCATCCCACCACAGACTGTCTGAAGGCTCTGACTGAAAACAGACAGTCAATGTAGCATGGGTCTACAGTGACCTTGGACTGTCATTCATTAATGGCAAAAGAACAGGCAGCTATTTGCACAGCAGCTGTGACCAACAGAGTGAACCGGTAACTTGGCCACAGAGAAGCTTTGCTCCAGGACAAATGCTCAAGGTCTATGATTCCTCCTGGGGTCAGGGTCCAAACTCTTTGGGCAGGCTCTCAGCAGAGGATTTGAGGATGGAGCCCTGTTGGAGTAGGTGCACAAGTACTGACTTGCACGTCTGATGGCTTTCTACTGGTATTTGGATTTGTTCCAGTAAGAACGAGATCTTGGTATGCTCACAGTGAAGGTGAGCAGTAGGTTTCCTCTATACTGACTCCCAGTTGGCCGAGTGCTCTCTACGGTACTTAAGTCTGTCGTTTGCATCGTCTCGTACTTACAGTTTTCTTGTTGATAGAGGCTTCAGGAAGTTTTTGAGATGTGGCCGGATCTCATGTAATAAGCTGAATTCCAAACTTTTTGAAGACAGCAGGGAACTTGGCACATCTATATGACGGGTACTATAGGGACTGGCTGTCAGACCCCGGCCTGGAGACAAGAAGAGAAGCACGCTTAGGGCATGGGGTTGTCCCAGTGAGGAGTGGGCAGCTCTTCCCTGGCACTCACCCTGCTCTGCAGTGGTGGGAGGTGAGGCAGTTTCTTCAGTAGCTTTGGATGCTGTTTTCAAATCCTTTTCCTTTGGGTGCTTTTTCCCATGTTCCTCCTGCCACTCTTTTGGAGATAGTTGATAGAGGAAGTCCCTGTACATTTTGTACTTCTGCAGAGTGTTCTTGAATCTGGATATATCACTGGGGTGAGAGAAGTGGACAAAGTTGGTTAGCAGGGAGGAAAGCCCCTGTTTGATCAGGTTCTTTCTAACTCTTGATATTCAGCTTCACCCAGAGAAGGGACAAGAGGGCACATGTCTTCATGGACATGCAAAGACAGTAGGAACCTGCCCTGCATGCTCTCTGTGGTTCCTCATGTGGAAGCTGTCTGATCACATCTCTGTGGCCAGACCCTTGCTATGGCACTGAGTTTGCTAATTTGGAAATTTTTACTTGAAAATGAACGAGAAATCTTGCCAGCTCAACTCATAATGGGAAATACCATTTTTTTTTCTTTTTCTTCTTTCCCCAGATTACCATTAAAATGCATTAATTAGTTTTCTTTGGGTTTTAATCTGAGACTAGGCATTTAATTTTAGGTTTGGAATATTCATACTTATTTTTAAAAATATCATTAAAGAAATAATTGAGATATTTTAGAAACAAAGCCAGTATCTGGGTAACAAAAGCTGAAACATTTTGACTCTTGAAATTGAACATGTTTAGAAATATGTTTTCCCTGAGGACTAGGAGGGTGTCGCGCTGTAGGGGCTGTTGTTGGAGGGGCAGAAATAGTGTGCAACTGTTACCTTTGGACGTTCTCTATTTGGGAAGTGATTGCCTGGATCTCCGTTATTTTCTTTGTCTTTGCTGTGGTTTCTTTTTCTGCACTAGGGAAGAATGCATAAACATAAGGCATAAAACAATTTAGCAGTAAGTGTGTAGTGAACTGAGGTGCATATAAAACGGAGAAAAAGATGTGGGGGGAATGCTAGAAATCTCTCCGATGGATGTAGCCCAAGTGATGCCTGGCTCCTGCCTGAAGGCCCCGCTTGCCTTGGCAAAGAGAGTAGGGGGTCCCAGCAACACTTCCAGGTTAGGGCCTTCCTAATTTGGCTGCTGCTGAGCATCAATTGCTGCTCTGCCCTTGTGATACCTGTAATGGGCCAAAGCGCTCAACTTGCTTCACTGTTCCTGCTGTGAGGGGTTGGGCAGAAGCATCTCCCTCTCGTAAGTGGGTTGTGAGAACAGCAGAAGTTGTGGGGTTCCTTGCTGCAGCCAAATCTAGGGCTTTTGCAATGAGGGGTTTCCCCAGCTATTGGTCTCCTTTGTCTCTTTCACTGAATGGAGAAAGTACCACCAGGACTGTAACTCTGGGAAAACTCAGATGTAGAGCGTTCGAGGGTGGATGCTAGCTTTGGATGCTAGCAGGGAGGTCAAGCAAAAGACCTTCTGTGTCCAGCACAAAAGAGCACAAAGGTGGTTCCCTCAACCTCCATTACATTTTCAGGGCTTGAACGGAGGTTTTATGGCTCTCCTTCAGGAACTCAGCAAGCACGGCAGCATCCTTCTCCAGGTAGTATTCTGCCTTTTCCAGTTTTCTTTCCTCGTTCTTTGCTATGTTCTCCATCCTTTGAATCTCATCTCGCTTTACTGCCATGGCATACTGAAATGAACCGGAAAGGCAACACAGTCACATCAGTTGGTTGGTTTTAAAGGCATGTTGGTATAGCTTTGTTCTTGGCTTCCTTATTGCCTTATAGTTGTTGGCAGAGAGATTTCAAACCGAGGTGTGTGTCTTAGTGCAAACTAGGTACATAGAAGTCAGGAGGTGTTTCAGAAGTAACATAGCAAATAAGCAGTGAAACTAAAGGCGGAATCCAGAAGTCCCAGCACTCTGTTAACTCCTGGCTGACAAAGATTGATTCAGTTGTGCTACAGCAGAATAACCGAGATGAATAATGGGGATATTCCAGCATGGCTCCCTTGGTTTGAGTTCAGAATGGCTCCCAGCTATAATTTATGGATGGGACAGCAAGAGCCAAAAGGTTAGTACCCCTGTGCACCTCGCAAATGGAATAGTTGCACGGCTGCTTCTGGATGGTACAAATGGCCTATGTTCATTTCTTTCTTGGTTGGGGGTTTCTGGGCTATAGACTACGAGTGTCTTTAACACAGCACTTGGACAGTCAGTTCATGGGGTCTGATGTGTGCCTCCTTGCTGTGATCTCTAGGCAATGGATCTCAAGGGGGGAAAAAACCCAAAACAAAGCAATACAGGGAAGAATAATTAAATGAACAGAAAGTAACATTCTTAAAGCTGAGTACCTCAAGTAAAAATGTCTCTCTTCTGTCATTTATGTAGTCCCGGAAGGTCTCCTTTTCTAATGGGTAATCTGAAATGAGGATATAATGTTTATCAGACTAGAGGGGCAAATATGGCCAAGGCCAAACACAGTGAATATGTAGGCTGCTGTGAGCATGGATGTGGTTGGCGCTGGAGCCAGCAATACTGATTGTTTTATTATAGTTTTGACATTGTTTAGGATGAGTTTCATATGGGCTTTCATGGAGTAAAACCAGGTAGAATAGAGTAGAGAATCTGGTATGTGTCCTTATAACTGTATGTGTCCTCTAGACATTAATGGCAAAGCTACTCCTCACGTCACAGGCAGAAAATTTAGGCCCACATCCACTAAAATCCAACTTTAGGGCACCTTAGTAGAAATGCCTCCATGACACAAGGTCCTGCAAACTCACAGCTGGCTCCCAGCTGATTCCGAGAGCTCCTAGCTGCTGTGAAAGCCACAGGGGATGGTGGAACCCAGGCTAATGTGGTGGGGATGACACACGCTCCGTATGTAAGTGCATGAGGTGGAGATGGCTCAGCCACACGGAGGCTGACAAGATGCAGCATATGACTATTGTGTCTGCAAGAGCTCACCAAAATCAGCTAGAGCCAACTGCGACTCCCATCCCCTCTTGATTTTTGCTTTAGGCTGTTACCCAGCTGAGCAGCACCACTACAAACACAGTAACTGTTCCCTACCTTTACTAGTGGCTAGCTTCCATGAAAGACTCTCCTGAAGAGTTTTCAGTCTCTCCTCATTTGTTGCCTGTTTTCTGGCCTCCTCTTCTTCCTCCTTTTGCAGAGCTTTCCTGAACCCTTTTTGCTTTGCTTTTATTTTAGTGGAGTAAGTCATTTTCTCGTGGATTTTCATGGTCTTCATCCTTTCACGTTCCTATGAGGAGAAGTCAGTTATGTGGACAGTTTGATTAAAAACCACAGCAAACAAAGCACATAAAGATGTGAGTGGTTATTCATGGTCTAGGAATTTGTAGGCTACTGATACCCTGCTGATGCATGTTTGCCTGGTTTATCTTACTAATCCCAATGATATTCTCTCTTGAGGCAACCAAAACACTTGATTTCTTAGTGTTTGTTCTCTTTAGTTTGTTGATTTGTATTCTGCAGCCAGCCACCAGCTGTGCCAGTTTCTACCTACTCAGTGTCCTCATTTTTCCTTCCTGGATTATTCCTGGGAGAGAACGGAAATTTTCAAAGATTCATCCTTCAAGTCCCCAAGTAAAAGGGAACAACAGGAGAGCCCACACTTAGTACCGACTCAGTCCGACTTTCACAAAGGCATGTAAACCTTCAAGTTCAGATTGAGAGGATCTATTCAAACCCACTCCAGAGCTTTCTGGAGGGTGAAAGGTTGACCATACTCAGTGCTTTCACATGGGCTGAAGTGCAATACATTGCTGTCTGCAGTTTGGACATGGGTTAGGCTGAGGACATCATTCAGCAGACATCCTTAGTACACTTCTTCCTAAGCCCTTCCCCATACTTATATAGTGACCTTCAATCCAAGTGAAAAAGAGACTATATCAGTCATCATTGTGAGGTGAGGAGGCTTGCTTAAGCTTGTTTGGAGCCCTCCCTTTGTGATTTAGAAACAAAGACCTCTTGCTTCCACGCTACCGCCTGGCTTCTGCAACCACATGCAACAATCAGACCTCTCTGAGATGCAACAACCTCTCCGTGACTTCCCGCCCCCTTTGGATTGTATGCCTAAGGAAATTCCACTGCAGAAATAGGAAAGGAACATTCCTGAGACCTGGCTCTCTGGTCTAGTGGGTGGCGGTTCCCTATCTTATGTAGAGAAACCTAAGGCATGAAACCCGTGTTGTCCTTCTTGCTAGGCATTCATTTTGTTAGCAGTTCAGAAGGTGATCACATCCAACATTGGAATGCAGCTTCCCAAGCAGAAAGCCGAGCTTGTTGAAGTGGAAACCAAGAGATCTTGTACCAAAGCTTTATGTAGAAATCAATGCTGGCAGCACGGAGTGTTCTCCAGGAGCAGGAACGAGTGGCAAATCTACCTTGAGGTAAACACAGGGACAATATCCAGATTTTGCACTAGGAACCAGCATGCCTGTGCTCAGGTCTGCTCTTGGTAAAGTTAATCTCTCGTCATGGCTTCAGTGGACTTGAAGCTGCTCTGGGAGAATCTCAGCTGAATTTGGCAGCTATTATTTCTCTCATGCACTACATTTGGGTATTATATTTGTTGGTTTCCTGCCCTAGTGAACTGCTTGTATATACGTTGGCCTAAAGCATGTATACATACCGCCTTAGCCTCTTTTCTTTCCTTGTTCCTTATTGAGAAAATATCTATTTCTGGAGGAATTGTAAATGGATTTTTCATTGGGTTTTCTTCAACCTCTTCTGTGCTTTCTGCAAAAAAAAAAAGGATGAGGATTTAGAAGACATGAGGCAGAATATCAGGACCCAGTGCAAAGGGACTCTGATCTGCTGCATCACACCTGAAGGGTGGGCAGCTGTGCTCACAGCTGCAGATGTCTCACAATGCTGAATCAAGAGCTGGGAGCTGCATAGGGCTTATAACAAGCCAGTGATATAACTGAGACCTCTGTATTTTTTATGTCACTTGACCATATCTGCTGGTCAGCTCAGGATTTCAGCCAGGGATTTTTGTAAGTCTGGAGCTATTTTACCCACTTCATCTGATTGTGGGCAGAGAAGTCTGAGTACAGGCCTCTTCTTTGACCTAACAACAAAAAGCTGCCAGAGTGTTGTGAGCTTACCTGACAGCACAAGCTGGGTTTCCATTCCAGGTTTGGAAGAGAGACTTTTAGGTGTTGACTCTGTATGTGGAGATGGCGTCTTTGACCCTGATCCAAGGAAAACCATAAACAAATCAATCAGTTGGGACCTGCCAGTAAGTGATGCAGTAGGTTTTACAGCAGTGATGGGCCTAGGGGCTTTCTGGATCTTAACCACTGAGCCTTTTGTGTCTGAAGGAATTAACAAAAAGCTTCAGTAAACTGGAAAATATTTGTGTTCTGACCCCAAAAAGGAGATGTTCATCCCTGGCTTATGTGAAAGCTGTGTAAAACACAGTCCTCCTTACACACACATTGATAGGAAAGCAAAGACGAAACAATTTGGAGATAACAAGCGACTCAAGTCCCTTGCCTCTTGTTCCATCCACATCTCCAGTTCTCATCCACACTCGTACTTTTTCATCCTCCTATCGCTGCTTCACAAGCAACATTTTTACTCCCTAAAGCTCTTACCAGTAATTGCTTTGGCACTGTGGGTTTCTTGTGATAAGGCTGAACGGTTGTTGGACAGCACAGACATGCTGTAGGGAACTCTGTCGTGTTTAATTTTAGGCTGGCGAACTGTTGAAGGTTAGGTTTTTATTTCTCTGAATCCAGTCTCTTTTTGTAGTCTTTGCTATGGATCCTAGGGGAAAAGGCATAATTGTAATGATCTCACTTACAGAGAACAGATAGACCATTGTTAAAGTTATCCTTTAATCAACAAAGGCAGCAAACTGCGTCCAGTGAGGTATTAGTTCAATTGATGCAATTCTGCTGCTGGGACCATTCCTGATCTGCACCAGTATAAGACACAGCAGAAAATATCCTCTTCTGCTTGCACTACTTTTAAGGCTATTTTAGAGCGTCATTTTTTCCCTCTGAACAGCCTCCAGTTTTTATGTATTTTGAGCTAAACTCATCTGGCCTAATTTCTATGTACATCCTCGGTGCTTTGTGTTTCCTATTGGCTGTGTTTCTGCAGCTGCCCAATTAGTATCTTATTCTTTGGAGGTGTCAGACTTTCACTGTTGATGACACAGAGGCTGAGGTGGAATTTAGGCTGTTTGAATACATCCCAAACGTTTTCTCTCTCTTTTTCAGTTCTTGAAGTACCTTTTCCAAAAGCCTCCTTGACTGGTTGCTTAGATTTCGTGTCCCTCTGAATTTTGCATAACTTAATGGGCTGTTTTTCTCTAGGGGTCCCTCATCTACGTCCTGGAACAGCACAACCCCTGCTGATGATGTGAGTTTTGGAGAAAACCCCGTCAGGGTAGGGGTAGGAAGGCGGTCAAACGCCCGCAGCGTTCAGTTGCATACACTTTGTGAAATATGCAGAGCAGTTGCAGCAAACACCTGGAGGTTCAGCCCTCTTGGTGCGCACCTTGACTTCTGCAATCTAAAACCCTTCTCATAAAAATCTCCTTGTTCGTGTGGTTGATTTAAATTCCTGCTACAGAGAATGGGACGGAAAAGCAGGACTAGACAGAGGATACTGGCATATGGAAAATAATTGTCAGTGCAACCCTCTGAGATAAAAAGTGCTTTATAATATAATTTTAGCAAAGTGTAGGAATCTGTCTGTAAGATTAACTTATAAATATTCATTTCATCAAGGTGTTTTTTGTTTGAGGTAGTTGGGTTTTTTAACAGATTGTTTCCATGTTACTTTGGAAATAATGCCAAAAGCTACAGAAGCACTAGTTGTGCTAATTATAATTATTAAGCTCAATAATACAAATAAAAAATTGCTTTGTTGCTGGAATTGTTTGGCATATATTTCATTGCCTCTGACATTTTTATGTTTCAGTAGCGACATACCAATGGCCAGTAGTATGTGAATCAATAGATAAGGCATTCAGGGTTTTGATTTACTCAAACATTTATTCAGTGCTTTTCCCTAGCACCAAGCTGCCGTGTAGAAAAAAAAAAATATGCCCAAGTAAATATGCCAACTGGTCTTAAAACAAAAATACAATAAAATCCGTCCACCATGTTCCCAGAGCATAGAGGAGCGTATGTTTTATACACTCATGATTTAAATTATACCATCGCTTGCAGAGAAGGCTCATTCTGCTCGCTGGGAAACCACTCCAAGTTCTGAGCTACAGAGCGACTCTTCCAGGGACAGATGTGTCCCATTTCCCAATACACCCCCCCGCCACACCCCCCACCCTCACCCACAGAGAGGGAGAAGGTTAGTGCCTCTGATTTCCCAGTGACACACACCAGCACCTCCACTGGTCTGAGTGACACCCTGTATCTGATGTCCTAAACAGAAAAGAAATTGCTGTGATTGCCCTCACCCCTTTATATTTCGGTTTCTCACCCAAAGGAGAGGTCCTCCAGGCTCCTCTCTGCAGGGGGGCTCTGGTCAGACAGGGCAGTGGCCGTGGCCGAGGTGCAGCTCGGCTCAGCTCCGGGCTTTCCCCCGTCTCTTGTTTGCACTGCCATGGAAACCTGCGCTCCTGTTGCCGAGCGGCATCCAACCCACAGGCACGAAGGGATGAATCGCTCCCTTCTGGCATTAAACGTAGGTCCCTGCGGCCAGGACTAGTGTCCCTACCCTGACGGAGCAGGGATGAGCCAGATGGGTCCTCTCGGAGCCCGGCCACCACCAGAGGCTTTGCAACATCACCTGCCTGGCTGCAACGTCGGCACATCGGTAGGTGTCCCGAGCAGGCAGCTCGCTGAAGTTCCAACTAGATGTTGGCATGGAAAAGGAAGAAAACTTCCACGGTGTGAGAGGTGTCCCTGGCTTGCTGGGTTCTTTATTCATTGTGTCAGTCCACACGGCCTGGGAATCGGGCATTTAATCCATCTCTGCATGAAAAGCAGTGGGTTGAGGAAGTGGGAGCTGGAGCCCCTGATTGTGGAAAAGACTGTGATTTATCATTTCATAGCCTCTGCCTTGGTCTTTGTGTTTGTAACGTCTGAACAGTCACAGCCTGGAGACGGCGTGTGGTATGGGTGAATGCACTGTCATTTACTGCAGGTTCCCCAAGTCAATAGTGCTATAGAAACCCAAATATCACCTTCCAAAATATCATATCATTCTAAAGATGATTTGATAAAATATCAGTTGAAAAAAGTAATACATTTTAATGGAGGAAAAGACCCTTAAATCCCCATATTTACTCTTTCTCATTTCTGAGAAGACCAAATCAGTTCCCAATGGATTGTGGTGTTCTCTACAATCTTTAGGCTCTCTGTTAAGACAATTTCAGCTTTCTGAAATAGCATTTTTTCATTTACCGATAGGTTTCCAAACAGCTTTCTTCATCTGAATAAGTCATGCAATAAAAAGCATGATTTTCTGTAAGTGCAAACTCCCACTTGATTGTTATAGTTCTTTTCTGTAATTGCTGATTATCAAGAGACTGGATTCAGGCAACAGAAGGAAAATGCTTATACAGAAAGAAATTTCTCTTTGTTCTGCACATGAATGCTTTGATTTTTAGCAGTGATGCAGAAAACCATAGTGCTATCTTTAGTATGTTTTGGGAAATTTCCCAAATGTATCAGGGAATATGTATAAAAAAATCATTATGTATAAAAAAAAATTAGACTATAGAATAATTTCCATTACCAAAAAAATAATTCAGGAACAAATTGTACTTAAGATGCATTTTTCTAAAGGCGTAATATCGAATGGTCTTTGTTCAGAAATACCAGTTTATTACAGAATTGCAAATTTGCAGCAAACATCACAACAGAAATAGATAATGGAAAACTAAGACATTTGAACAGCTATGGCTCTGTCTGGCATAATCTCTATATAAATGAATGATACAGTTATATATTCATTGTCCTGTTCTGTGTTATCCTTGCTAAACACTTATTTCCCCAAACTGGAACATAAATTATTTAAAAACAGAGATATATTTTGTGAATTCTTGGAAATGTGCAAGCTCCTCATAGCTTTGGTTCATTGTTCATGTCCCACACATGCCATAAACCACTTTGGCTTTGCATTTCCTTGAGGGCAAAGAAGTTTTTAAGGCCAGAAGGACATCTGGTGTCTATTCTTAGTCACCATTAGCTTGGTTAATGAATGGAATAAATATCATGTGCAGCATCATGGGAAAATCTGCCTGGTGGCATCAGCTGTGCGGCTGACCAGGGCTGCAGCTCGTCAGGGATTTCTGCATTGTGTAATGCTGCTTCAGGCCACCACATTTTTGGGGCTTATTAAATGTCCGAACAGTGCTTCCTCGGTGGATGGCTGAGGGAGACAGGCAGTTGGCATGCTAGGAACGGCCGGCTGCCTCTTGTGTTTCAAACAGAAGGGTGTCTGCGGATTTGGAGGCTTGTAGGGGGTGGTTTTGTTAGGATATGGGATGGGATTTCAGGATATTGTTATTTCTTTGCTCCCTTCATTTCTTTCTTGAAGGGGTTACTTGTCTTCTCCACTCCTTGGTCACCCAGTTTGTGATGTGAAGCGGGTACTGGTGTTCTCTGCTCAGTCACTCTGTTTGTGATGTGGGGACGCTGATCCCTACCACAGAGGCGCTGAGAGGGTTAATTAGTGTTGGCAAAACATTTTGAAATGGCTGATTGAGAAACGCTGCCAAAGATGAAAGCTGAATAAGTATCTAGATAAATAAATATTCCTTTGTAGTCTTATCATTACGGGAAACTCCCTGTGTAGCCAGGATACTGCCCAGGTCACTGAGCAGTCATCTCCCCACTGCCTGTAGTCTTCTTAAGTGGGATCATTTATTTAAGTATTTCACTTTGGTTTCTGTGATGTGAGCCACAATACATATGACACAAAGAGAAAAGCCCGGCGGTAACCAGCAAACACCACAGAAATACCCAATGGATTGGCAGTTTTTTCTTTTTCTGGAGCTCTTGTTCCTCTGTTTCCCAGTGAATTGTGCGGCTGCAGAACCTGGAGCATCTCAGGAAGGAGAAGGGGAAGTCGGAGCTATTCCCAGGGTTAGACACAAGGAAGGAGGATGGATCCTCAAGCAAGTGTCTGCAAGATACCACATACAAGAGCTCTGCTGAAGGCAGTGCAGCAGCTCTCTGCTTCAACGTGGTCTCTGGCGAGCTGTCAGGAGTTGTTTTCTGCTGGTGGGTCTCTTCATGACGCTGTTCTCCTGCCTTTCTCCTGCCTGGGGGGAAGCAGCTTCAGGTTGGTTATGGAGATCCCATGGGGAATATATGGCTGCTCACACACTTCTTGCAAGGTTTGTGCATGCTGCTGAGCTCTGTAGACAGGCCAAAAGGGGAAGAAAGAGTGACCATGTGGTTCTCCTCCATTCGTACTTTATTCACAGTACAAATTCCTGCATTGGCACCACAGCTCAATGAAAGATGCCGGAAGAAACAGTACTGGAGACCATATCCATCCCATCTGATCAAGCATAAGGTCAGGACATATCTCTGTTTCCCTGCAGATCTTCTCCCTTCCCAACACCAAACAGTCTTGAAGGCCAGGCTGAATGGCCACACATTGACTGCTGCATGTGCACAGCAAATCATGGGCCTCTCGACAGTAACCTGGATGTCTGCTGTCTCTAGGTTATGGGACACATGGTAGTGTTGGCCTGACAGAAAAAGGGTTACTATGGCTTGAGATGGAGCCATCCCAGAGAGGGTAGAGCAGCTAGTGCAGGAGGTAAGGAGGAGACCTCCCGTGAGCAGCAAAGCTGCCATGGCCCCATGGTGTCTAACCACTGGCACTCCTGTTTACCCCCTGCTCCCTCCAGCTGAAGCTTACTTCCAGGAGAGATTTTATCTCAATGCAAAATTTTTCTGCTGGAAAAATGTATCCCATAACCTTTGCATGGCCAGAGCCAGCCACGAGATGGCAGCAACCTGGTATTGCCAGGGTTGGGGATTTGGCTCAGTGACCCACATTTCCCACTCTCACTTTGCCATGCCCCTTTTACCTTATAGATGAAGTTCCCAGGCGTGATGAGCATCAAGAAAAACCTGGCCCATCCTCTGGCTGTTGGAGAAGTGTCCCCAGAGGGGAGGTCTGCAAGAAGACCTGTGAGCTCAACTCTCATCTTTGCAAACAGGCTGATGGGGCAGGACTCACTCGGGTCTTTGTGTCCTACCACTGATTCTCAGCCGCCCAGTGTGTTCTTGGGCTGTCCCATCCAAAGTTAATTTGTAGTGTTCTTTCATCTGATCTGATTTCAATCTGGTGGATGAAAACTGCTAAAATCTCTGAAGGGACACATGGAAATGACAGCCCCTGCCATCAGTCCTCTTACTAAGGGTAAGCATGGGTGCCGTGTAACAACTTGGACAAAAAGCAGCAAGTGCTCAGAGATTTGTATTTCACGCTCGTTCTTGCTGAGAATGCAGACTCTTCCCTGCTGAGAAGAAGAGAAAATGTTCTGCAGTCTTCATCTTGGGACCCTTGCCAGATGTGGGCCAGTTTCTTTTGCAATGCAAAGCTTATTCTAGTGTGTGCTGTGGTGGGAACGTGTCTTTCTTGCAGTGACTGTCAGCAGTGGTCTCCTCAGACAACTGTGTACAGATAAGCTCCGTGCTGTCCTCCAGCTCCTGAGCAAACGCAGCCACCGCCATGAAGAGCTGCTTGACTCGGGCTCCCTGACTTCTGTATCAGTCAGCGCGGGAACTGCCTGCTGACCAGTCGAGCGGTGGTGGTGGTGTAGCAGAGCCTGATGCAAATGTAGCGGAAGGTGGCAGAATCACAGAACCATACCGTTCAGGAGGGACCACTGGAGGTCTCTAGTACAACCTCCTGCTCAAAGCAGGGCTAACTTCAACGTCACATCAGGCTGCTCAAGGCCTTGCCCAGATGTTTTGAAAACCTCTAAGGATGGAGATCTCACAAACTCCCCAGACGATGGGGGGTGAGCTGTGGGAGGCTGAGCTGTGGCCCCACTGGTTTGCTCTGGTGAGGATATAAATAAATGGTATGGTTGCAATTTCAAGGCCAGTTCTGAATAACAGTTTAGACTTGATCCCAAACTGAAAACTGTAACTGGTTCCAGACTTCCCTCAGAGCTCAGTACTTTTGGGACCTCGGAGTTTGCATTTGGCCCATTGTAAAGAGAGCCACAAAGCTGCAGCCAAGGAGACTTTCCTAACCAGGGCTATAAATCCGTGCTATTTGCAGGGACAAATGACCCAGGAACCTGAGATTGCAACTTCATGATTTTGCATTAAGCTCTTAAGGCACAGTTCCAGCCTTTTTCCTGGCCCTTGCTTTGTGGCAAAACTACAGCTGCTGTGACTGCATGGGAACTGATCCAGCTGAAAAATACCCTGCCTGAGGAAAAGATTCTTTTTATGATCACCGTGATGGCTTGAGGAAGGAGGACACATGGGCTGGGGGGAGGTGGAATTTCCCCTTTCAGTGGCAGCTTGTGCTTTGGTCGGCTTAGGGAGATAATGAAACTGCAGCTTTGTGGTGGTAAAACAGGCTGATCCTGCAAGCCCTGCACACAAATTTCCTTCAACAAGGGTGTATGGAGCAGACCAAAAAAGATTCATAAAGTGAAGTTATGGATCATGCTGATTTCTAAGAGCTGCAAAAGGGAGCACGTGGCTCCAAACTATTTCATGTGGAATGGATTACAGATAAAACCAACCCTACTACTCTCTTTGCTCCTGAGCTGTTTCAGTCCTGTCTATCTTCTTCTCCAGAGAAGCTTGAACAGGAACTGTTATCTGTGATCCAAACCTGTGGCTCATGTCCCCAGGGTAGCTCATGGGATCCACTTCCCATTGCCAGAGAGTCGAGGCATCACTGGGTACCAGCTGCAGCGGGTCA
>NW_009649473.1:1693867-1699151 GCF_000708025.1 Charadrius vociferus | reverse complement strand
GGAACTTTTGGTGCCAGCCTGGCTCTTTCCTTGCAGGATCTGCCTATTTGCACCTCTATTTTAAGTATGGGGTACTGGGGCACAGAGAAACAAAGTGACTCTGCTGATGCTGCACATTGTGTCTCCGGTAGAACAAGCCCCAAATCCACGACTTCTCATGGCTGTTTAGCTGGAATCACGAACAGCACAAACATGCTCCTCGTGCAATGACAGCTTTATTACTTGGAAATACTAGAAAGTTTCCACATTCCGTCCCTATTCCTTTGCCTGCACCTGTGTGAATGCCCGCTGTTCTCCCCAGCAGGATATCAGCAGATCCTGTAGCTTGTTTTCCATTGAAATATCTCCTCTTAGGTAAATATTACATCTGAGGTTGCTTTGCCAGTGGCTTTCCTACCTGGAGTTTGTACAACAGGTCAATGCCTTGCCCAGAGATAAGAGGAATACTTGCTGTGAGTGCTGTTTGCTGCTGTGATATGCCACCCTGCTATTCCCTCGTCAGCTTCTCCTTCGAAAGTTTTTGAATGCTGCTTAAGTCATGCAATTTTTAGCGAAGTGAGGGAAATTTAAGACAAGCCATCGAGTGCTTGGACAGAGCAGAAGGGCTTGTTTATTGCAACGGCCGTGGCTTGTGAATTATTCATCTGTGTGTAATTGAAACACATGGATCCTCAAAGGTCTTGTTACAAAGGGTGAGGTGAGGGATCAGCGAGCTTCGAGCAAAACAGGAAGGTTAACAGGTCTTGGGGAACCTTTACTCATCCACCTGCATCTACTCTGCCTGTTTGCAGAAGAAAATTGAGTTGCCAATAAGTGAAGCAATTCACAGATATGTGTCTGCAGGGGGGGAAAGGACATCTGTAAAATATCTTCCTGTGTCAGTTTTTCCTCCAGTGGGAAACAGATTTGAAGCTGTTTGCAGTGAAACATAGACACAGCCTGTGGGCACGTACCAAGTATCGATGCACAATGGGCTCCAGCCTCTGCGAAATGAAGAAGTTTCCAAAGACCAAGAGAGATCAGAATAGCCGGCTAAGCAGAAAAGAAGCCAGCACACTTCTGCTCAGCAGTTCTCTCTCCAGACAAAACCAGACTTCAACTAATTAAAAAGAGCAGATGCTAGCTGGAACATTAATTGGAACAACTATCATCTTTTGTCTGTGCTTAAATCTGTATTCGAGCTCTCTTGTAGTAGAGAGAGAGTTGGAGAGAGAAAGAGTTAACCCTTTAGCTGGCTTATTACTTCGTTAAGCACAGCAAGTCCTTAGAAGAGAGCATAATGAAACATCTATGAATAGGTTTGGATTCTTTTTTTTTTTTTTTTTCAGGAGCAAACAATTCTCTGTCTAATAATGCAGAACCATCATCACAACCAGCGTTCTCAACCCTTCCTTCTCACGGTGTTGTTAGTAAAGTGATCTTGCTTGGCTTTCGGAGGCCTTGTGCTGGGCACTGGGCCAGCTGCTGTTCTTCCCCATACGTATTGTATTAAGAGGACACCTTTTCCTTAACCTGCGCCCATTTGTTCCCCTCGGCCTGTGTGCCTTCTCATTAGACTTGATGTATGATCTACAGAAAGTGCAAAGAGCTCAGCTGACATCTGATATGCTTATAAATAGCCTGTCTGCCCTGCTACGGTTCTGTAGCTATCCGAACATGAGCAAACACTTGACGTATTGCGCTCTTCCTGGAACTGGGATGCTATCGAAGATTTTCCTCTAAAGCATCCAAATTTGGCCTCTGCTGGAAGCCGGGTACTTGACTGCAGGCACCACTGGTCTGTTCCAGATTGGCAGTTTCTCAGTCTTGTCCTAGTCTCCGATTCCTCCCTAAGACGTGAGGCAAAAGCGTCGTTTGAGTAATGAGGCTCTTCCACTGGTCCCTGCCCTCTCTGCTCCAGTCCCCTGCCACAGGCAGAGGCTCCCTCAGCACAACTACAAGCCCGGTCCTTTCCTACCGCTTCTCTCATGCACCACCCCCATGTTCATTCATTCCTGCACCCCCAGTTCCTTCCCTCTCCATCAGGGCCAGATCCTGTTTCCTCAATGGGCTCAACAACTCTGTCATGATTCTGGCAGTCCTTGCTGAGATTTGTCCCGTGATGCTTTCCTGAGCACCAGCGCCCCCATCTAAACACAACATGCTCTGGCTTCCAGTGGACTAAGAGCAGCAAAGACAGCAAACCCCAGTCCAAACTCCTCTCCGCTTCCTCGGTACGTATCCCTTAACACTTTATTCTTTTGCTGACCTCCTTGAGTGACAACTATTGTCATTTCTCACCTCCTACTTGCACTGAATGAGCCTCAAATTTGACTCCCAAGGAGATGGCCAGAGAGAGATGAATTTAGGCAGGAGATCTATGGAAGCTTAGGGGACTGACTGAGATATTTAAGGTTCTCCCTGACTCATTTTCTTGCAGGTCTGATGCAAGAAGTGAGTCAGATCCCTCCGACACAGTTTGACCCGATGGATGTGGCCGGCAGACAGCTGAGCAGCAGCGTGTGGAGCTCATGTTGTTTTGCAAATGGAATAAAGTTCACTTAGCACAGCAGGCAGCTGCCTGTACCTGCCGTTACCTCAAAGGCCTCTCACCTGAAAACAACCTGCAGATCACTTACCCCATCACCTACCCCATCACCACTCGCAGGTGGAATTAGGTCCTGAAAGCCGCTGAGGGTGGAGGAGGTGGGTATTTCCGAGAGGTGACCCTCTTTCCCAAGACAGGGCAAAGGTCCTTTTCCTGCAATGCTGAGTGCATCATGCTTGAAATGCTCACAGTCCCTACCCACTTTGGGGCAGCAAGCATCCTGCCCAAAAACTCTCTCCCTCCTCTGGGCTTTCTCTCTTACCAATGCTGCTAGTATTGGCCTTAGTGTAATATTGCTTTTTTTGCCTGCTTTCTTTCCCACAACTATGAATGCTGTCATTACGAAATGACACCTGTTTCCCACAGGTCCCTTCAGCCTGTAGGAAAATCCTCCTTTCCACCCGGCTCAGCTGCAGGCAGGTGTCTCCTGAGGCCGGTGGCTTTGGTAAGTCACTCCTTCTGACTCAGGTCTCACTGCACTGAGCTCTCAATGCCTGTCTTCCTTCTGGATGTGTCTTGTTGACTACTGACAGCCACAGGTGAATGGCTCATACACTGACAGATGTCTGATTTTTAGATGTTTAGGAGATGAAGTTCATGGAAATCTGTCTCCTAATATTTACTTCCTGTGTTCTGCCAGTATCTCCCCTTGTCAGCACCCACCCCAGTTTCACTGCCCTCCAAGTCTCCGTGGTGAGCTGCTGCCTGCCCTGTTTTCCCTCTCAGCCAGGTTCTGGGTCAGACTCTGCCCGTTTTCTTCCAACTCCTACTACAGCTTCTGCAGCCCATCCCCACCGCTGCAGGGCAGCCCCCACTGTCTCGGGTACAGCACTCCCCTGGGGCAGCCGATCCCTCGCGGTCCCCGAGAGTGGTGTTTGCAGCTGAGCTCTCTGGAGAGAGCATCAGCATTGCTGCATTTGGGCCGGGGGCAGGTTTTATGATTGCTTCTTGAGTTCTTTGTGGTTGCTAATTCCACCTGTACACCCAGAGATGTAAGTTATATCCCAGACTTTCCTCTGCTGGAAACAGGGGCAGTGGTGCTCAGAGCCACTGATGGGAGTTTCCTTCGGGTAGGGCAGCAATCTCACCCTGCTGAATGCAGACTTGTGCCAGGTTAAGCCATCACCCTTGAATGCCTTCTCTGTTCTTGTTCCAGCACAGCTTCTACATTAGAAACCCTACCACCCGCATATGATACCAGCAGGGATTTTGCAACGCTGGGAGGCTGAGTCAGGCAGAGGGACGAGAGCCATTTCTGCTGCTGAAAGGCTCAGTTGCATTCAGGTGCCCGCTGCAAAGGTTCCCCATCTCCCCAGGGGTTGTGCAATGTTGGCAAACCCACCGGTCAGCCCAGTGCTGGAGAAGGAGCCGTCCCAGCACCGCCAGCTCTGTGGGGCCACAGGCGCTGGCTGGCTCGGCGGGGACTCTGCTCGCTGCCTGCCCACGGCTTTTCCCCCTGTCAGCAATAGCGCGTCCAAGGCAAATTACCTCTTTTTGGAACAGCTTTGGTTTGAGCTCAGATTGGCAGCCTCTGTCTTACTGTGAACCTTTTCGATACAGCAGCAGGACACCATCTGGGTATGGAAAACAGGCTGAAAATGCTTGTCGTGCTCTACCCTCTCCAGTCACCCACCACATGCGTGTGCTATATGGGCTAAAATTTACTGCTCCAAATCTCCCTAGACTGTACCCTGAAGGAAAAGCAATCTGGTGCCTGTCCTTCAGATCCAGCCCCTTTTGCCAGTTCCCACTTTTTAAGCTTCCCAGATAAAATCTAATGGAGCTTGTTATGGCTGTTCAGATCATTGGTGCCTGTGGGAAAGGGTCTTGTAAAATAAGAATGTTTAGATTTCTGTTATCCTCACGTTTAGTTTCCTGTAGTCCTTTCAGTGCTTTCTGAGCCTCGCTTACAGTTAAACCATTCTCAAGGACTAGTTAAAAGACTTGTTATTTTCTTAATACTTTTTCTAGCATCTTGTAAACCATCTTCTGCCTTTGGCACTGTTAAATGGTGAAGCAAGGAGTTGTACCACTACAATATATCTATGTTTTGTTACAGCAGAATTAACAGAGCCCAGTTCCTAACTGAAGGTCTCTTCAGTTGTTCTAAGTTTCCCTGTATGAATATATAACATCGCTTTGGGATAAGCCCAATGAAACCTCCAGCAGTTTGCCTGTTTTACCTTCCACTCCCTGAACGCTGCGTTAGACCCAGGACTTCATGCTATGCTCATCCGGGGTCACAGCTCGATCTTTTTTCAGAGGGTAAATCCTGCAGGTCCATCAATGTACAGCTGCTCAGGATGGCCCCTTGAAGCAGCCCGTGTGGCTCCTCAGCAGGCACGTGGGCTTGAAGGCAGCCAAAGAAGGCTCCTGGCGCGTTTTCCTCTCGAAAGTGGGAATGAGGGAGGAGGCTGCAGTAATTGCGCTGACAAAATTTTTTGTCTCCTGTCTGGGTCTCAGTGGGCTCCAAAAGAGGGTTGAGAAGTGCCAAGTCCTCAGGCTGGCCCTGTCCCATGTGGAGGCTGCCTTCCAGTGTGGCTCAGGAGCTTCTGCTCAAGGTGATTTTTTTTTTTTCAGTACTTTTATTTCTTTCTGCACCTCTTGTTCTGGGTTGCTGAAGCTTTTTTGCTGGCTTGTATTTTTATGAGGATTCAGCTCACCTATTGGGCTCTGATGGCCGGGCCACCTTCCCAT
>NW_009649473.1:1688890-1693535 GCF_000708025.1 Charadrius vociferus | reverse complement strand
CAGCTCCCATATTGGCCTCTGAGGCCCGGCCCCCCTTCCCATCCCCTCTTTCCAGAGCCTCACCCGGGACACCTGGACACGGTTCAGCTCTGCCCTGCCAGGCTGCAGCTCAGATCAGCCCTTTCTGGAAAAACTTTGGCAGACTCTTATTCCCTTTCTGCAAAGTGTCTCTCTCTCTTCTTTGGTCCATTCCTTTAAGCCCAGTGGCCCCTCTGTTGCTCATCTTCTATTGTCTCGACAGAAATACCAGCCCTCAGTGTTCTCCTTGGAGCTGACATCCCACAACCGAGTCCAGCACTGAACCACTTGCCCCTAGCAGCCAGCCGAGCTGCCTGGGAGCCCTCAGGGCTTTCTCTGTTCCTGCCTGTGTCCGGCTCCTTTGGCTGCCTTGGAGCCTTTTGGCATTGTGTGCTCTGATTTCTCTCCCTCCCATCACCCCCAAAAACATTACCACCTTTTGGCTGCCCCATGAAACTTCCTTGATTCTCTTACCCCAGAGAAGACATAAACATCTCCATGCACTCATGCTGACTGATGGGTCCCTGGGATTTTCCTAGCCTTTATTTCTCTTGCCCATTTGTACTAGGCAGTGCCCAAAAAACCCCCCAAAATCCAAGGATTGTTCAAACCCTCTCCTCCACCCCATGCTAACAGCCCCACTTGTGAGGGCAAACAGGTCTTTTGTCCATCATTTTGCTGCTGCTCCGTGACGTCCCCTCTATTTTAAAGTGTTTTCTCCTGAAGGCAAATTATTAAACAGCCTTTTGAGCAGACTTGCACCCATTTCCTTGCCAACCTCTTGCCGTTTCTACACACTGAAGGCCAGATCCTGGGGGTGCTGAGCCCATCTGCTGCGAGGCACAGTTATGCCCCGTTCCTCAGTAAAGTCTGTTTCGGCATTGCACAACGTGTCTGTTCTGCGGGGGGAGGAAGGGATGGGACAGGACCATGCGCAATCTCCGATCAGGACAGACGTCTGAGCTTGATCCCGCTGGAATGACGTCAAAGGTTGCAATATTGTACCTCTTCCCGGTGCTGGCAGAGCCCGGCCTGGCGATGTGCTGCTACAGCGGCTGCAGCTGCGCTCAAAGCCGCGTGGCTGCTGCCGGTCCAGCCGCGCAGCGCAATTAATAGGTTACCAAACAGCAGCGCAGGTGACCTGTGGTGCTTTGCACGGTGGAGATGTGCTTAGACACCTGGCTCTCCCCTGCGCGTTCCTGCTGCTCCGAAAACCTCTGGCTGAAAGCAAGTGGAAGTCGCTTGTAAAAGGAGCGTCCTCCGGTGTTGACCTGTGAGCAGATAAAACTCCAGCAAACTCGCAGCCTTTCCCGTGCTGGGAACGCAGGCTGGCACTAGCGAATGTAATTTATTGCGGAGCTGCAGCAGGCACCGCAGCCGAGGGCGCCAGTAAATCACTGGCTGCGGTTTGGCGCTCATCTCCGTGGCACCGATTGAGAGAATAAGAGTACATGGCGTAAAAGCAGCTCTTTTGAAAGCTTGCTGCTGAGGTCTGCTGAAGGCAATAGTGACAGGTAAAGCAGCAGCCTCGGCTTGTCCCCAACCACCCGTGGTGAAAGAAGGGTGACAGGTACACGGCTACACCTGACCCTTTGCAATAGGGAAGGTTTCCCAGCGCTGCGGGGAAGGAAAGGACTGGCACATCTTTGGGGCAGCACAGACCGACCTCCCCGAGGCACCCCAGCCCGCTGCGCTCCCCCGAGGCTACGGCCGGGCAGGAGAGTTGTGAAATGCCCTTGTGCCGCTCAGCGGGACGTGATTCATTGCAACCTCTTGGCATCATTACAAGCGTTGCCTGTGCCTCACCGGGCCTTCGCCGGACCTACCCGCTGGTAAGGCGGCTGCTGACGTTTCACATCTGCCAGACCCAGTTTGAAGTGGGCTGATTCCAGCCCTAGATGGGCGCAGGGATGTTTCTGATGCAGTCGGCTGTGCGCTGGCCCAAGCTATGGTCCATTTTGACAGCTCTGCACATAGTTCGGAAGGAAGGAGTGTTTGACGGTTTCAATTTTTATACGAATGCCCAGGCAGTTCTTAGGTCCTTCTTAAAAAGATGCTGACAGATTAAGAACAGCTCCCAACTTTTGATTTTTGGAAATACTGGGATTTTCCACGTTGTAAATCCAGCAGGAGAAGTTCCAGCATGCCTGCGGCTGTGCGCAGTGTCCTCTCCTTTAGGCAGCTCAGCACTGTTCAGCGGTAGCTGTGTCCTGGGCACTGCCGCACGTAGTGAATGCCCTGGAGAAAGTGAAAAAAGACAATCTGTAATGTCAGTCATTAAGTGAGGAAACTACAAGATGTAGAAAACTGTATTAAAAAAAATTGCTAGGTTTACAAAAACGGGAGAGAGTATTTTTAACATGTGGGAGCAGAGGGAAGGTATCTTTAAAAAAATTTGTAATTTTGAACTGGAAATATGACTGAGATAAGTCTTGAAAGTAAATATTTAATTACCGGATCAATTTTGATAAAGACCCAGAGTTTGCAATTGATTTCTGTAGCCTCTGCTGAGCCCACCAGTGAAACTCCTGGTAAGTACTGGTGTTGCTGTAGGTCCCATCAGCAAATAACTTACACTTGTGATTATAATTGATTTTGCATGCTAAAAGCGAAAAACTTGATATCCCCACACCTACATCCTTTCTGTCTTCTCTGATAGTGATAACTATCTTATTTCTGGGTGTAAAAGCAAAACTAGTTTTCTTGACTGGTCGTGCTAGCGAGGCAGTGAGGAGAAGGGCTGGCATGACAATACTCTGCTCTTTGCAAGGCAGAAATTAGCCGGTATTTACCTTAGGGGCTGTGATATTTAGACAAGAATTCCAAAGAGAATTACAATAGTGAACTTCAGCACACTCTGATAAGTTTGCATGATCAATGCTTAACTGTAATAAGAGAGTTGATACTTGTTGATTGACGGGAACCATAGTGCTATCTGAAGAAGCCCTCCTGCGTGCGTTACTTCACAGGATGATCACAATTAAATGCAAGCTTAAGCAAAAAAAAAAAAAAAAGTCCAGATGTAAATGTTGCCCAAGCAAGTCAATCGGCTTCAGAGCCAAGGGTGGGGGCTGCGCCGTGCCTCTGCAGCAAACAGATCCCAAGTCCGCTTGGTCAAATATTGGGTGATGTGCAGAGGTTTAGAGCTATCTTTTCTCTAGGAAAAAATGAATTAGCATGTCATTAAGTAGAGGTTATGGAAGAATGAAATCATTAAATAAGACATAATGTTTTCTCCTATTTAGTCATTACAGGTTCTTCTCATAGGAGCTGCCATATTCCCTGTGCCGTTGGCACAATTCAGGCATCCGAAAGAAAAAGACTTTGTGGTCATCTTTTTTTTCTATATATTCTTCACTAGACAATTTAAGTACATTTTATGAACATCAGTTTGTTCAGTATTGTACAGTGTCAACATTATTATCCTCACGGAACAAGTGGAGAAACCAAAGAGCCAGGAGGTGAGGTGTCTTGCTTCTGGCTGTATAAACAATTAAATAGTAGCAGAATTGGGAAAGGACATGGTTTCCTCTCAAGCAGCGTTTATGGGGAAAAAAATATACACCAGTAATCTGAATTTCGCTCTCCGTTATTTGTTGTGATGCCAGTAGGGGTGAATATTTTGCTCCCAAACTCCTACAGAATAAGAAAGCGTGCATCTTTAGATCACAGGATGCATGACTAAATTTCCCCCAAACTTTTTGACAAGTCTAAGGGTGGTATGAATGAAAACACTTGCTATGATCACATCTGTATTTTGAGGAAGAATAATCCAGGTCTGAATCAGTGTTTTCTTCATTGCTTACATTGCTACTAAGGATTTATTAGACAAGAAAATAGAAGATTACATCACAATGGATTATTTCTAAATGAGAAATCCATTTGTTTTGAGGTTTTTTGTTTATTTGTTTTTAATGATTCTGCTGAGAATATCTGGCCTTTGACAAGCAAAACAGTCAGCTCTCAACAGCAGCAAAATAAATCTCAGCCCAGGGCAACGCAAATTGGGAAGAAGCTCCAGAGAGCGGTGCTATTTGAAATAAATTGAGGAATTATTTTGAAAGCTTGCATGGAAGAACGGAGTTCCGCCAACTATTACAATTGGACTTCAGAGTAACTGCTGAGTGGGTAATTAGTCCCTCAGGAACACAGGAGTCTGGACAAATGCAAGACAGAACAAGAGGGAAAAAAGTGTATGAAGAATTAACTTTAGAAAACAAGCTAGAACATTAGTCACAGGAGGGATATAACTCAACTTCCATTTAACGTTTATTTCTGTGATGAACAGAAACGTTGTTCTTAACCCCTGTACTGAAGCAGGAAATAGGAACCATCTCTCTTTTTAAGGCAGCTGGAACTGCTTTACTGAAGTTCATCTCTTTGATGAAAGGGTGAAGAGGAGGGTAAAGAAATGCGCTGAACATGCTGCAAACCCAGCAAACGGGACTTATACTCCGGTGGATCAGGGAAAGAAACCAGCTGAGATATGTAATGTCTGTTGTGGTCTTCGGCGACTCCCCCATCATGAAGGCAGAGCAATTAACCAAGGTTTAAAAGATAATGCCCCCCCCTTAACACGAGTATTCGCTCGCAGTCTGTCTACAAAGCACGGTCTCGTTTCCCTCTG
>NW_009649473.1:1633532-1688818 GCF_000708025.1 Charadrius vociferus | reverse complement strand
AAGACTTGGTGAAATACAACTGCAAAGAAAACTCTAAGTATGTGAGACACTTTTGAGGTTATATAGTGCACATGTGGTTGGTCCTGCCCTTCCAGAGCTCCTGATTCATAGTCCTATGCTGTAACTGTTGAACTATAGAGTAGAGTTTCTACACCCAGCTGTTGTGGTTCATTGCTCCCATTGTTGTGTCAACAGCAGCAATTTGCTAATCAGTCTTCTTCATAGAACAGGACTAGTATTGCTTTGGATGTTTGGTATTTAGAAAAAAGAAGAATGTAATTCATGTGACTCTGTAGAAGAAGGAAGCTTTGCAAAAACATCTAATATTTTCAGGTGTGAATGTATGTAAATAGGTCATATGCACTGAACTGTGTGTTTGGAGGGTTACCAGTAACACCACAGATCAAGGTTCAGGACCAGACCCCCTAACCTGGATCTTCCCAATTTTGAGGGCTTTGTACTTTGGCACTGCCTCTTCTTTATAACCTCCAAAGAGTCAACCTCCCTGCTGGGCTCTCACCATATCATTGGCCAAGTGATGGGGTTTCACTTGCCCGTTCTGCACCGGTACCCCCAAGAGCACTGTCTGTTGGTGCTGCAGTGTTGCATTTCCAACCTGGCGATGCACTGCTGTGACCTGAGCAAAGGTTACCGGTGTTTTCACACAGTCTCTGTGTTTACTATTTAAGGTGAGCTCTGGATTCCATCACTTGAGTCATCCTCTCTGTTTCCCAATTCAATGCAAACGGCCAGACAGGCAGGCAGTTCCTCCTTGAAAACATTCAAATTCTCTTGAGAGGTGTGCCAGTTTCTGGCAGATGTGGTGTTGGCAATGCATGATGGACACAACACGGTCATAGTTGTTCATTCCTGTAAATATTGTCTTCAGAATCACCATCTCCTCTCACCACCTTGAGCCACTTCCCTGGAGTGCTCAGCACAAGGATCCTGTGCAAACACACCCAGCTCTGGCGTATTCCTTCCAGGAGAGGGCAGGGGAATACAGTTTATTGCAGATCCACTCCTGAACTGGAGCCAACCATCGTCATGTCCCAGGTCTTCCTGTACATCTTCCAGTCTATTTTGCTTTCTTAACCTCGGATGAGCAGAGGTAGGTGCTGAATCTCCTCGAAGTGAGTCAGTGGGTTTTGTCACGTTTGCAGACCTGCCTGTCCCTGAGTCATCTTCTGGAGGGATAGCTTGGACTGGGCTGCTCCCTCTGCTCTTGAACCTCTCACAATGAGCCTCGTGTGTCACACTGAAGGCATCAGCTTCTGTGAAGCTTCGGGGTTCAAACCAGGGTTTAAACCAGGGTTTAAACAGCTGATCCCCAGCTCTTCTGCTTCATCTCACCATCAAGCCAGGGAAGGCAGTGATGGGACAACTTGTCTGTCACACGCTCAGCACACCCGTATCCCTGCAGAATTCTCATTCCCTTGGCCATTCATAACGTTAGCGGGGCAGCTCTGCTCGTGGCTGCTTTTGCCAATAGATTAAAATGCAGGGGTTGTGCATGGGAACCTGAGGCTGGAGCTGGACCTGGTTAAAGATGGCCTAGAGAAATACCAGCCAGAAAGTCAGCTGATGTTTTCTCTCTCAGTATCTTAATGAACAGTTTGGGAGAAAATCAGAAACTCTCCCCAGCTCCCCAGTCTTTAAAAGTTTTATTAACATTAAAAAATCCTAAAATGAGTTTCTTCCAACTTATCTCCCCCTAGAACTATGACTCTGAGTTGAAAAGACATTGTGATTTCCAAACTAGTGAAGGAAAAAAAAAAAAAATCAATAAATTGTTGGCCCTGCAGCACAGATGCCCTTGCAAGGCCGAAGAAATTAAGTCCTGAGATTGCTGTTGCCGTTTCCACCTTGTCCTGCAGAACCACAGTCAGGGATAAACATATTCTTTGTGTCAATATTTCTGTAGTACCGAGAGAACTTGCAGTCCTTATCTGCGAGTGTCAAGGACTGCTAAGTTAAAGTGGTCATAACATTATTGGAGAGCCTGACAGGCTTTTTTGTTTTCTCTGCATCCGTGTAACTGTTCTGGTGCTGAAAGCTGCAGCCCAGCGGAGCTCGGCCGGACACGGCCATCAGCTTTGTGACACACAGAAGGGATCTGTCTGCAGGAGGCTAATTAAAAAAAAAAAGATAAATCCCAAAATAGAATTTGAACTTTCTTTTAATTTTTTCTTTGCTTGATTACTTTTGCTTCTTTCATTGGAAAACAGCAGCCTTGATTCATGAATCACATGGAAATGTGCAAGTAATCAATCCAGCCTGACTAACCCTTGTTTCGCCAAGCGGCCAGTTGGCTCGTCGGATTACTAATAGTTCACTGCTGCAGTAAATGGAGAATTGCAGGGGCTGGGGCAGAAATGCCGCAGGTGACCTCTAAAGACAGCAAAGCACTTACCCTCTGCAGCACAATCCCTCTTTTTGCCCATCCATGAAGTTCAAATGCTTTCCCTTCCTTGCCCCCCAAAAACGAGAAGTCACCTGTAACACAAAGCTGTGCAAGCAACGTACAGGAGGTGGGAAAACCCTGGGGCAGGAAAAATCAGCCTCTGTACAGCCACATATGGAAAGGCAAAGTGTGGGCTGAGCCAAAAAAATACTTAGGTGTAAACTGTTGAGCGCAGAAGGGACGAGCCTTTTGCTGCCTTTCCCACCTTTAATGGGTCTGTGCTACGTGGCATAACAACTCGGGAACAACTTCAGCCTACGGCTTCTTTTTAACTTTATAGTCCAGTGCTATTATTATCTCCAGGGAAGTTATAAAAGGTTTGAATGCCAAGGTTTATTTGCCTTTCCTGACTGGATCTTTAACACACAGCCATCAGACAAAAGCCAATGAAAGGGACCTTAACTTTACATTAGCCCCAGTGTTTGACTGGGCTGTAGGAATGCTGGAAAGGTTGTCGGGGCAGGGGAACCAGTTTGACTTAAGTTCTCTCCTGAAAGGTGGTAAAAGAGAGAATGGAAAATCCCCGGGCAGGACCAAGGGGCAGAGGCAATAGTAGATTTTAAAAGGACTTGGCGAAGAGATGAACAGAGGGAAGGAAATCTTTTAGCCATGCACAAAACCCACGGGCAGGGGAAGAGACATGTTTTATAGCAAGGAGCAGGGGCTCGCTTTTGCTGCAGTACCAAACGAAGGATGCTGATGTGAGACATTGGTCACTACTGCACAAAACTCATCTCCAAAAGCCTGGCCCAGCCATTCCTGGTTCTCTTGAAAACTTGGCAGCCAGAAGTGATCAGAAGTCATCATATTTGTCTAGAACTGTGCATTTCTCCTGCTGTTAGTAAAGGCTCATAATGTTTCCAAAATCTGGAGCAAAACTTAGATTGTGTGTCAATTTGCTTTCACTGTCACAGGGCTACGAAGAATTGATCACTAAACCAGTTCACAGCTTGAGAAGTGCATTCAGATATGCTCGAGGGATGGAGAAGTGGCTGAGTCAGCCCAGACTGTAATTCTCAATTTTGGGTTTAAACCTCACAGTGCGCCTGCGGACCCCAAACCCAGGACCGTGGTTCAAGGCCCTCACAGCAGACTCATGGGGAAAACAACGTGATCATCCTGGGAAAGAAAATGTCTCAGATAAAATCTCTGCTCCAAAAAGATGCGGTAGGGGATGAAGCTGTGGACATGTTTCACCAAGGACAACCCCAGATTGGAGCTCCAAGTGACAGTGACTTGCGCATGTTTTCTCATTATTCTCTGTTGTACAATGATGGGTTTGTGCTGAAGTGAGATACCAGAACTTGTGCTATCATATATCCTCTTTGATTGTTTTTAACGTGTCCTTTGTCTCTGCCTAGAAATTTTGTCTGGGCAGAAAAAGAGGACTTCGGATATTTGTCCAAAAGCCTGGTCAGGGCAGTAACTTCTACCAGAGTGCTGGACATTCAGAAATGCCTAAGACACAGAACGCACACACAAGTTGCTGCAATTTCCCAGTGCAGCTGATACTATGTGCACAACAAAGGGGATCTGGACATCGGCAAAAATTTTGGTACACCCAGAATTTGTCACATAGTGCCTGAATCCCCAGGTCAGGGCTTCATCCCAGATGCTCTGGACTCGCTTCCCAAGCGCTGTGTGCTGCCTGACGGTATTTTTTGTATCTTTTCCAGGGAAATCTCAGGGGAAAATATAGCAGCCTTAGTTACGCTTGCCTGACTATTTCCATTGCATTTCACCTCCCAGTGATCAGTGTTGCCTTATACTGAATGGGTAAGATGCTCTGTAGGGTTCTTCAGTGAAGCTGAAGTTACTGTCCCAAGTGACCGTGAACCAAAGTTGTGCTTTTTCATCCTGCGGGTGTCCTTGGGCTCAGACTCAGAAGCATTTTACCTGACTTAACGAGGCACTACCTGTTTGCTGAAGAGACTGGTCCAGTGCAGATGTGAAAAAGCATCGGATCCCCCTTCCATCGCAGTGCACAGCCACACAAGGGCTAGCACTGGCCCAAGGGAAGGTGGCTGAACGTCTCCTCTGGCAGCAGCACATGTTTGGATCTGCTTGAGCCCACTGAAGACATCACACCTTCGTATCATTGGCTTCAGCAACAGGGAACACCGCAGTCCTGCAGCTGCAGAGCGGGCGACGCAGCCAGCCTTGAGTGGTACTTTCAGGGAAGCGGAAAGGCTGTGGGCCCAGTAAAATGGATGGAACTTGAGAAGCAGAACTGGGACACACACCATTTTATTTCCATGTAAGGTAAATATGGGATTTCACTGCCTCTCCAGCAATTTAGACAAAGTTGGGAACTACTGTAACTGAAATACAGATAAATTGTCTTTTGTACGTGAAAGAGCAAAATTTACAGAAACCTCAAATGTGTCCCAATGCATATGTAGGTTATAATAATGATAAAAATAAGATTGCAACTTTTGGTTGTTTTCACAGTAATAAACATCATAAGGGAATCTCCTGCCTGTACAGCCAACAATTCAAATTCCATTTAAGCCCAGTATTGGGGGCTTGGGATTTGAGCCGTATCTAAATCTCATGCCATTTGCATAGCATCAAACTAAGCTTCACCTACTCAGGCAACAAAGGGCTTTTAATTGAGAGAAAACAGTAAAGCAAGGTTGGCCAAAAACCTATTTCGGTTAAAAATATTTAAGGCCAGCATTCTTACTGTTGTAATGCTTTCTACATCAGTGAAGTTAAACTAATGCAGAATTTGGCCCTGATGCTTTTGTATAATTATAGTATCTAGGAATTTGATGAGCGTGTATTTATGCATTATTCATTGAGATACGTGGAGAGGAAGAGTGAGGTCGGTGCACGAGAGCAGAGCCCTGAGCAGCCCCGGGTCTTTTTGTACCCACTGGGGTGAGGCAGCACCTCTGGGGTCACCTCGGTGCTGCTGCTGGGCCGTGTCTGCCGTGACTTGTTGAGGCTGAATGTCCTCTTGGGAAGAGACTGGTTTATGTTTGCCAAACTTGTTACTGGCAATTCTGAAGCAATGCAGAAGGAGGATATTTTTGCCAGTTTAAGGACCTGAGCTGGAGCTGAAAAGAGACAAGACTGCAGCTTGGTTCTGCCACAGATGTTTGGTTCGACCCTCTGTGCCTCAGTGTCGCCATAAAGTCATAAAATGAGGATAATACCTCGTTTTTCCTGCAGGACAGCAAGGCCCACAGTCCCATAGTGGGACACTAGGGATGGTGCTCTGTCCCATGTCGCCCTCAAAAATGTCCACAAACCCATTGTCACGAGACTGTGTTGTGGTATCCCAGATGGCATCTTCCCAGGGGTCTGAAGAATGAAAAACCGCATTTGAAAAACCACTGATTCAGCAGAAAAACTTACTGCTGCTGCAGCTGGCACCCCTGCATGCTTCCTCAGCTGGGCTTCACTGCTGCAGGAGTTAAACATGGAGCCTGATCCACGCCGAACATTGAGTAACTATAGTGTGTGTGTATACATATATATATAAAATCATAGACTTACAGAATGGTTTAGGTAGGAATGGACCTTAAAGATCATCCAGTTCCAACCCCCTGCCATGAACAGGGACACCTTCCACTAGACCAGGCTGCTCAAAGCCCTGTCCATCCTGGCCTTGAACGCTTCCAGGGATGGGGCATCCACAACTTCTCTGGGCAACGTGTTCCAGTACCTCATCACCCTCATAGTGAAAAATTTCTTCCTGATGTTTATTCTAAATCTACCTTCTTCCAGTTTGAAGCCATTACCCCTCGTCCTATCACTACATGCCCTAGTGAAAAGTCCCTCTCCAGCTTTGTTGTAGGTGCCCTTCAGATACTGGGAGGCTGCTATAAGGTCTCCCCAGACCTCCTCTTCTCCAAGCTGACCAACCCCAACTCTCTCAGTCGGTCTCCATAGGAGAGGTGCTCCAGCCCTCTCACCATCTTTGTGTCCCTCCTCTGGACCTGCTCCAACAGGTCCATGTCCTTCTTGTGCTGAGGACTCTAAAGCTGGATGCTGTACTCCAGGTAGGATCTCATGTATTTATATTAAAAAATAGTAATGACTGTAATAACAGTGTGCGTGTGGGGGTATACCCCAAACCCCAATATTTTCCAGCATGCTCCCCATCAAGCTCCATCAAGGCAGGCAGGAAAGGGGCAGACATGAAGCCACAGGGCAGGAGTGAGGGCGTGGGGCTTGCACACACCTCCAGGGACCTCCTGATCTCCAGGAGCTTGTGCACCTCCAGGGACCTCCTGATCTCCAGGGACCTCCTGATCTCCAGGGGCTTGTGCACCTCCAGGGACCTCCTGATCTCCAGGAGCTTGTGCACCTCCAGGGACCTCCTGATCTCCAGGGACCTCCTGATCTCCAGGGGCTCGCACACCTCCAGGGACCTCCTGATCTCCAGGGACCTCCTGATCTCCAGGGGCTTGCACACATCCAGGGACTCGCACACCTCCAGGGACCTCCTGATCTCCAGGGACCTCCTGATCTCCAGGGGCTTCCTGATCTCCAGGGGCTTGCACACCTCCAGGGACCTCCTGATCTCCAGGGACCTCCTGATCTCCAGGGACCTCCTGATCTCCAGGGACCTCCTGATCTCCAGGGACCTCCTGATCTCCAGGGACCTCCTGATCTCCAGGGACCTCCTGATCTCCAGGGGCTTGCACACCTCCAGGGACTCGCACACCTCCAGGGACCTCCTGATCTCCAGGGACCTCCTGATCTCCAGGGGCTTGCACACCTCCAGGGACTCGCACACCTCCAGGGACCTCCTGATCTCCAGGGACCTCCTGATCTCCAGGGACCTCCTGATCTCCAGGGACCTCCTGATCTCCAGGGACCTCCTGATCTCCAGGGACCTCCTGATCTCCAGGGACCTCCTGATCTCCAGGGGCTTGCACACCTCCAGGGACTCGCACACCTCCAGGGACCTCCTGATCTCCAGGGACCTCCTGATCTCCAGGGGCTTGCACACCTCCAGGGACTCGCACACCTCCAGGGACCTCCTGATCTCCAGGGACCTCCTGATCTCCAGGGACCTCCTGATCTCCAGGGACCTCCTGATCTCCAGGGACCTCCTGATCTCCAGGGACCTCCTGATCTCCAGGGACCTCCTGATCTCCAGGGGCTTGCACACCTCCAGGGACTCGCACACCTCCAGGGACCTCCTGATCTCCAGGGACCTCCTGATCTCCAGGGGCTTGCACACCTCCAGGGACTCGCACACCTCCAGGGACCTCCTGATCTCCAGGGACCTCCTGATCTCCAGGGACCTCCTGATCTCCAGGGACCTCCTGATCTCCAGGGACCTCCTGATCTCCAGGGACCTCCTGATCTCCAGGGACCTCCTGATCTCCAGGGGCTTGCACACCTCCAGGGACTCGCACACCTCCAGGGACCTCCTGATCTCCAGGGACCTCCTGATCTCCAGGGGCTTGCACACCTCCAGGGACTCGCACACCTCCAGGGACCTCCTGATCTCCAGGGACCTCCTGATCTCCAGGGACCTCCTGATCTCCAGGGACCTCCTGATCTCCAGGGACCTCCTGATCTCCAGGGACCTCCTGATCTCCAGGGACCTCCTGATCTCCAGGGGCTTGCACACCTCCAGGGACTCGCACACCTCCAGGGACCTCCTGATCTCCAGGGACCTCCTGATCTCCAGGGGCTTGCACACCTGGTGTTAGTTCCCAGAAAATAAAGCTTTGGGAATGTTTCTGCAGCTTCCCAGGGGGGGTGGGTTTGAGGGAAAAAAAGCAGCGGGGAGACCCTAAACAACCCCCCCTCTCCCCCTGGCCCGCTGTCTGGGGAGCAGCGCAGCCACCTTGCAGAAGGGATGAGAGCAAATAGGTTTCCTCCTAGCTCTTGGCTTCATTTTTTTTTTTTTTTTTAATTATTATTATTGTTAGGCTTTCCCCCCTCCGTGCATTTCCATTTTAATTTCTTAGAAACGCTGGGCCTGGTTCACTGCCTGGTTTATGGCTCTGCCTGTGGAGCAGAAGTCAGCCTGAACAGATTTAAAATCTTCCAGGGAACAAGAGAAAACCCAATAGAGATTAGTCCTAAACTAGAAAAAGCTGTAGCAGTACACATAGGAAATGACTGTTAGCATATCTGAGCACATACACCGCTGGGCTATGGGTTGCGCTGGGCTGACTGTCCAGAAATGACAAGCTGGGAAATATGTCCCCGTGTTTCAGCAAGTTCCCAGGACTTAACATTTTAACGTTACTCTGCATTAGAATATGCCTTCTCTGTATTTTTTTTTTTTTTGGGTTGTCGTTTTGTTTTAGCTGGCGATTAGATGGACAGGTTTTAAACAGAACATGTTTCTGGCAGAAAGGACATCATAACAACCCAGGGAACTCTTAAAAGTTGGAGAGACGGTCGTGCTGCCGTGTGCTGCGGAACAGCTGCTGTATTTCACTCCAGAAGCAGCTGTTTTTCGGTGGCTCAGGCACTGAGGTCCCTCTATAGGTGCTTACATTTCTAACCCAAGAGATGAAAGTGCTTTATGTAAACACTATCATTAGTTTTCACAGCTTGTGTAGCCCTGCCTCTTTTTGTTGTTTTTGAATCTTCTGGTTTTGACTGTGTGTTCTGGCAAAGCAGGGATGAAAGCCTTTTGGTTGTTAGTCTGGCCTTCAGGATAAAATATAGCCCGGGCCTGATCCCGCATTCCAGGCATTCCCCAAAATCTTCTTGGCTGCTCTGCAAGTTTTGAGAGTGCACAGAAAGCAGATCTGGCCGGTAACGTGCCTGCAATCTATTTGCCTCTGACAGTCCCCTCTCTTCTTAAAATTACTCTGGTGACATCAAGTGACATTGCTCCTTGTCAAAAGAGAGGGGGCAATAAGTGCGCTGGCTGGTTTCTGCTGAGGCACGTTGCTCACAGCAGTTGTTAGGCGTTTGTTTTTTTCCCTGTCCTTTCAGCCCTTATTCAAATTAGGGTATAGTTCTATTCCCAGTGGAATATATTGATATTTTGACATGTGGCTTCCTATTCTCGCAGCCATTTAAAGAAAGCTTGAACTTTCTCTTTTTTTTTAATAAAAAAGCTTACCAACTGCTTTTGGTGCAGGCTCTTTCCCCGCACGCACAGAGCACGCCAGCTTTTCTTAGAAAAAACCCCACGGTGCAGTCCAGATTTCCCTCACAGCACCATTCCTCAGAAGTTCAAGCTGGAACCACGCAGACATAGCTGGGAGGATGGGAAAGGATCTGAGGGCAAGTCCTCCTTTCTGCCCCACACTTCACAGGGCGCTCCCCAGCTTTTGGTGCAAGATGGAAATGAGCTTCTGGGGTGAATTCTTACTGGAAGCCAATACAAACTTCTGAGAAACAGATTTGTGTTTTCCGTTTCAAAACGGGGAATAGCTCAACTCTGGGACTTCTGCGGGAGGAACTTTCTGTTGACAGAGATTTAAAAAAAAAAAAAAAGTCCTGTGTGTTAGAAATAGTTCCTCTGTTCTGACTCTTCACTTTTACTATAAGAACTGATTATAGGCTAAGGTCACAAAACAGAGCCACTAACCTCTGTTTGAACTTCCTCGTGTTCAGCGTATGTGGGTATTTCATTATCGGTTCAGAGGCAGAGCTGACTGACAGGCCACGCATACCAGGAAAATGTGCAATCTTACTTTTCAGTCCTTCTTTCAACCTGGCTCTACTTCCCCCATGTGCGTATGAAGGAGGAAGCTGTGTGTATCTTTAAGAAATATGGGTTTTCCCCCCCTGTTTCCTGTGAAATATTAATAGATGCCGCCAATGGGATGGAGCTCTTTAAGAGTGTTGTGTAAAATATCTCACTCCGTGTTCGCTGCAGCACTGAGCACATAGACACCTTTTGATTTTTCTCCAGAGAAGGCAAAAACGGTGCAAATTTTGGAGATCAGGCAGCAAGGATGCTCTGTACTAGCAGTGAGAGCCATCCCCTTCCTTGCACCGAACTGGGAGCTATTGACTATTCATGGCAAAGCGTCCAAAGCGCAGCGGCACAGCCTGTGGAAAATGACAGCGTGTAACAAGATTGACTGGCATTTCCTTCGCGCTGGGTCACATGCCTCCTAATTCACACACACACACAAAACCTCATAGGCCGATCAAATGACTTCTATCTCTGCAGTCCGCATACCTTCCACAGAAAGAGTTGTTTTATTATGCACATATACAGCTCTGTTTTCAATCAGTCACCTTGAGCGAATGACTGAGGGCAGTGTTCGCTCCGTCCGGAGGTCTCAGCGTTTGCTCTCTAAGAGGCATAGTCTCCGTCCGTAAGCAATTTATTGTTTTTTGGGGTTTTTTTCCCTCAGGGGGGAGAAAAAAAAAAAAAAGAAAATAAATACGCAGATGTCCCTCCTGCCTTCCCCTCCCCAAAAACCTTTCTAGGAAGTTTGCTTGGCTTAACTGGGAAAGCGCGGGCCGGTCGCCGCTGTCGGCGAGCGTTACGGTGGGCTGCGCTAGGAAGGACGGATTTTGCCCTTGTGCTTCCCGGGGGCTGCAGTGGAATGAAGGCTCACGTGAGTAGGGGCTTGCGGGATGCTGCCCGCTCGCTGCCTCCGCATGGGGAGGTGGTGGTGGGGAACTGGGAGCGCGCAGCTGCTGTGGGTAACGGCAGATTAAGGTGGGGGGGGTCTGTACGAGCCCTCCCAGTTTAGCCGCTGGCAGGAGGTTCAGATCACCCCCACCTCCGTACCCAGAGAGAGAGGAGTATGGAGCGATGAGGTGAAACCAGCCACCAGCTGGCTTGCCAGGACACGGTAATTAGCTCAGCGCAGTGCCAGCCTTATTAAGGGCAGTGCAGGTGATGATGACGTTGGCACACTGATTCATTACATCTGGAGGGGAAAATCCGCCTAGTAAATGCTGAAGCACAGTAAATATTTTTGGCTCCTGACAGATTGATCCTTGCATTATGCTGATTAGCCTATATTTGTGGAACTGAGGAAGTTAAAAATAAGGTTGGTGGAAAGCTACAAGATAAGGAAAGGATTTGCATTTTATGGCCAGCAGCAATAAACTTCTTTTTTTATTTGTTTTTTTTTTTTGGGTGGTAAAAATTTCAACACTTTCTTTTTTTTCTCCCCATTCCCTTCTTTGGCTCTAGGTTTCACTGTTAGGTGAAAGCCCATAATTTATTTTCTCTTGCCAGCAATATTCTGGAAGGGAGCTGTAAATCTAGAGCGCACACAGTTGGGAAATGATTTCTGAAAGAATTCTTTTGCAAATACGTGGTGCAATCCTGCAAAACGCTTCGGCCCTGACAGTCCTTAGGGGGTGGTACAGACGTATCAAAGCGTGTAGCAGCATGTGTACTCAGCGAGACTGGATGCTTTGGACTTTCCTGTGAGCTGGAGGGCTTTACCAGCTTTAGCTCACGGAGATAAATGATTAAACCGACTTCTGACTGTTGCTGTTTTGTTTTCCTACACTCAGGCTCTCACCTGAACTTTCACCGCCTGGTATATGCTGTTGGGATATCCATAAGAGATCGCCCAGGAATGGTGGATCACTTGCTGCCTACTGATGAATCCTTTTCATCGACAAGATCTTCTCTTGGATACTTTGGGGACATGACAGCAGGGGTGAGGTCCTACCAAATGCTGCCCTCTCCCCTCTCGGAAGATGACAGCGACTCGTCCAGCTTTTGTTCTTGTTCCAGCCCTGACTCCCAGGTTCTCAGCTCCAGCTATGGAAGCACGTCCAGCGCGGAAAGTCAGGACAGTATCTTAGACTACTTATTGTCCCAGGCATCTTTGGGGAACACTGCTGCATCATGGTGGGACAAAAGGAGACTTCAGCCCATAGTGAAAGAGGAGTACTTTAGGTTGCCTGAATTTGCCGTGGATATGGAAGACTCAGGACCATTTCAGCCCACGCTTGAGGAAATTGAGGAATTTCTGGAGGAGAACATGGAGCTGGAGCTCAAAGAAAGACCTAAAAGTGAGACCAAGGACTTGAGAGCTTGCAGCCAAGTTTCTGTTGCTTCGTTACAGCAAAAAGACCATATGTTACCCAGTGCTAGTTTAAAAGAGAGTAAAAATGAACAGTTGAGCAGCTCAACGGAAGGTGGCCAAGCTTCAAATGGAGGAATGACCCTGGAGAATGGGATACCGGTTATGCTCCAAATCCAGCCTGTACAGATCAAACAGGAGTCCAACACGAGCCCCAGTTCCCAAGGACCAGCACAAGAGAACATTAAAATTGCACAGCTCCTAGTCAACATCCAAGGACAGACATTTGCCCTTGTGCCTCAGATAGTTCAGTCGTCCAATTTGAACTTGTCCTCTAAATTTGTCCGCATTGCTCCCGTCCCCATCGCCGCCAAGCCAATTGGGCCAGGAGGCATGATCCAGGGTCAGACGGGAATCATCATGGGTCAGAAATTTCAAAAGAACCCTGCAGCAGAACTCATTAAAATGCACAAATGTTCTTTTCCTGGTTGTACCAAGATGTACACGAAAAGCAGCCACTTGAAAGCCCACCTGAGGAGGCATACAGGAGAAAAGCCTTTTGCGTGCACGTGGCCGGGCTGCGGATGGAGGTTAGTATTGGGGTGCAGCACTGTCCAATCCCCTTTCCCCTTTTTGCTCACTTGACCTCCCTTGCCAAGCAAGTAGGTTTGTTCTCTGATTTATAAACTGTTTCTGTTCAAAACTTGTTCGGTTGGTTTGAAAATTAAGACCTTTTTCTTCCTGTTAGGTAGTCCAGGGGCTTTGATAAATTAAATAGCAAAGCATCACCTGCTGGCACCAGCTGTTTAAGTGTCTTAAAAAAAATTAAAAGTAGTCCATGGTAATTTGTATTTCGTTCCAAGAGGGTCAGATTAAGCTCGTTACCGCAGGCAACACCTTGTGTTCACGTCGGTCTGGTTGCAACACACCAGCTGCAGCAGATGCTTGGCTGGTACCAGCTGAGGGCTGGAAGGGAGTTGGATGGTTTAGGGCGGAATCACTGTGCGTGGCTGTTCGTGGCTCCAACCGCGTGGGGCTAAATGTGATCAGTGAAGGGCTGTGACAAGAGAGGGTGGTTAAGAAGAGCAGTTTCGTAGAAAATGCACTCCATCCCACTCCTTCTGGAAATGCTGGCAGTGACACTCCAGCATGCTCTGGGTTTTCGTCTCTGCGTTGATTCAGAAAAATGCGTGGGTGCCACTCAAAGTTGCAAAAAGCTGTCAGATGTAACAACATAACCAGAAGGCTGAGGTGGAGTTAAGCATTGCTTGAATGGAAAGTTGCAGGTTTGATTGAGCAAAACGTTTCACAGAGGCTATCTCTTAATTTTTCTTTTCTATTTTTTTATTATATTTTTAACACTAGTTGAAAAATTAAAATTTTGTTTTAAAAAATCAACTTTTTATTTGAAGGAAACTTTGACAGAAGCCTTCCAATGTCTTTCCAATTAGCTGTATTACTATCCTGCCTGCTGGCAAGAGTTAATATACAGCACCACAAACTATGAGCGGAGAAAACAAAATCTTAACTCCCTTGTATTAAATTAAACCAGATTTCTTTCAAAGAATATCCTGCAGAGCTTCAGCGAGCAATGTCTAATGAGGAAATGGGTTGTGACCGTGGGGAACAGACGAGGTAAAAAGTAACAGGAGAGGGTTGTGTAAAAATGCAAGTATGTGAGACGCGCAGCAGTTAGAGATGGCTGGATTGGTTTGAGGGAAAAGGTCAGAGTGGGGCTGAATCCTCTGCTCCTCAACTGGACCAGTTTGAAATTTACCTCTTGGCGGGATCAAGGAGATCAGTGCAATTCATTTCTTTGGCGATTTTCTTTCCCGTTTCAGTTTGTGGTGGCTTTACAAACTGGTGGTGACTTTCTTTCCTTTTGTACTGGTGGCACTTCTCATGGGCCGGGCTCAGTGGCTTGCTGCTCAGGATGCGTTGAAATTAAAGCCATATTATTTAGCTGATTGGTCCCATAAGCCACAGGCTCATTTGCTTCTGACCTGCAGCAGAGGCACTCGCTCCTTTTTATTTGGTTGCTGGAGTACGTGCGCACAGGCAGCAGATGTGCCTCCTGCCTGTGAACGTGCCTGTGGGTGTCGTGTTGGCTTTCCCTGCGCGGGGATGTGAGCAAAACTCTCATTTTTGTGACAAATGCATGTGGCACGTGAAGGTTTGTCTGATCCACACTGAGATTCATACGAATGCTCCCAGGAATTTTGTAGCTCAAGATCAGAAGTTTGAAGTGTTGCCCGTGGGTGACCTTCTCCAGCTCTGTCTTATTACAGAGCTGGTGTTTCCCCGGGGCTGCAAAACCAAGGGGGATGTTTACAAAAAATATTAAGTGGTAAGGGATGGAGGTTGAGTTTACTCCGGGGTGCCTGCCTCCTCTCAGCGATATGGCGAATGGTGTGGATCACAAGCAGGGTGCAGGTGTGAGGTGGGCCAAGAGACGTGCAGGTCCCACAACAGGGAGCGCCCTGAACCTTCACTCTCAGCCAGCCACAGCTTTTTAAAGATGAGGAGCCTGACAGGGATGAGAAATTAATCACCTTAGCTACGAGGAGCGTGCGTCCTGTCCACAAAGAGCTGCTGGAAGGGATTTTCAAACTCTCTACCACTGTTTGTCCTGTTGCATTTCCCAGCCCAGGCTGGTACCCCAATCCCCAACACCCCCAAACTTTGGAAGGGCCGTGCTCCGAGGGGGGAGGTTTATAGCCAGTGGGAGAGGTAGCGCTTCCTGCACTCGCAGCAATCCTCAGCGCTGGCCAGAGACTCCTGCACATCCCCTACGCGCTGCTCCCACATCAAAGGCCAGACCCAATTGAGCACGGAATTACTCGGTCCCCTTTCATCGATAAAGCATGTTTACCTTTTCCAGGAGTTCAGCGAGAGCTGTGATCTCACATGACTTAAGTTAAATGCATCTGGACTCTCTGTTTGCTCCCAGTTTTATATCATCTCAAATGAATTTAAGCACTAAAACACCACTGGCCTCTGCTTTCCCCCTCCTTTCCGTGCATTCTTGTGCTTGCGTATTTATTTTTTCACTGAAGACACTTAAGATCTGACCTCACTGAAGATAGTAATTTCAAAAACAAAACAAAGTGTTGCCTAGCACGAAGTGGCTGAGCTGTTGGGGGGGGGTGTGTTAAAGCTTTCCCAGCTCTGTCTCGCTGTGGTGAAACTTAACTGCTCCAAGGTAGGGGTGTGCACACCGCAGACCCCTTTGCTAACCCCTGGGACAGCTGGAGAGCCCCAAACGCCTCCCTGGAGGAGGCTGAACCCTGCCTGATCGTGCCCTTCCTCGACACAGGGCGAGAGCTGTTTTCGGCAGGCTGCAGAGAGGCGTTCATAAGTGGCCGGTGACCCGTTGCGTTTAATACCCCGCTGTACCGGTCAACGCGCTGATCCGCGTCGTGCCAGCTTGTACCTTCAGCACACCGCAGCCTCGACCAAAAAAGCCGAGCTGCGGTGGTGGGCCGGTCCCCAGCGGCCGTGTTACAGCACGGAGCAGGAGAAGCTCTGGTTTTCCCTCCTCGGGCGCAGCAGCGGACAAAGCTGGGGTTGTTGTCAGGCCTGGGGGATGAGGCAATCGCGTTCGCATGCCCTGCCACATCGCTGGGCTGCAGGCGCGTCCCCGCAGCTGGCTCTGCAGGTGACAGAGCGCAGTACAAGCTCTGCCTGGTTTGGTGGGGAGGGTTCAAAGGCTTGTAATGCGTGGGGCTGGGAGCACGAATGGGACCGGGCAAGCGTGGGGAGGACTATGTGTTGGATGGATCAGGGCAGGCATCCCATGGTGGTCTTTTTTGCTGGTGGTGTGCAAAGGGGTTTGCAGGTGTGCTGGAGGAGTGCTGGTTTACCATAGCGGTGCTTTGGGAATGGGCGGGATGAATCCAGAGCCTCCCACTCCACTGCGGAGAAGTACAGCCTGAGTCAGTCTCAATGGCTGGTGGCCATGATAGGGACCATGGAGTACTAGGCTGACCTTTCTTGCCCATTGAGCCACATAGCAATGTCCTCGTTTGGCCAGGAGACACAGGACACGTCCTACACATCAGGGAGCTCTAGGATTTGTCTCCAAGCGAGATGCAGTTACAGATCCTTTGGGGTCCCGCTAGATAGAGGGATGAAAGAGAGTCTTCTAGTTGCTGTGGGATTGCCCAGTTCTCTCCACCTTTCTTTTGAAGAAGGAATCCTTCTGGAAATGGCAGTGACTTGGGATAGTGAGGTGTTCCTTGGTGGTCTCTTGTGTTTGTTTGAATTTGGCATTCCACTGGGGATTATTTGCAGTTTTCTTGGGGTGATCTTAGTGCCAGAATGTGCTGCAAATATCATTTCACCGCAGAGCCAGGCGACCAGCTCCTCCCGGCTTCCTTGTCCTAACCTTTGCGTTGTTTTTTTGTAAACACACCGACAGCTCGGGGTTTATTTCTGTGGGCCCTGTAAGTTGATCTTTCTGTGACTGCTGGGGAACAGTATTGCAACATTCCCGCCTCTTCAGCTAAGGACATCGTTATGAGGCAGAGTGTATTTTTATCGGATGAACTCATCCAAGCTTCCAGGGTATGAGTTGAGCTGCTCATTCCTGATATGTGCCTCTTTCTCCCCCACCATCCATGCAATCCCCATTGAAATGCACTTGCAGAGCTCTTGTGCAGGATTAGCCATATGCTACTGCACTTCTGTTGCAGATGGTGACCTTAATGGCCAAGGACATGGGACAAGACAACCTGGCCACATCTGGTTTTACTCCTTCTCTGAGTGATAAGCCTGTATATAAGATGATGGCTCTTTCCAAAGGCGCTTTTCTCTCTCTGCTTCCTCTTTCCCCTGGACATGGTTGCCACCACCGGCAACAGGTCCGTTCCTTGTCCAGTGCTGAGTCCCACTGAGGCAGTCTGCATAGGCAACATCCCACCATCTCCAGAAAGATGCTTAGTCCCACTCATATGTGGCTCTACAAGAGCATCCCTCCAGGGATGCGGCACTGGGACTAACTCACTGCTAAGGACTCAGGAGAAATCCCTTTCCCTGCTGCTCCCAGGTTCAGACTGTGGTTTTGTGAAGCTGTGGCTGGAAGGAACAGGGTTTCTAGAAAAAGCAAATATGCAGGTACGAGGGGTGAAGAGAAAGCCGTGTCGCAGCCTTTGTGAAGAAGACATGTCCCAGGTGAGGAACAGGTTGATGGTTCCATTAGGGCATCTGCCTATTGCTCTTAATGGTGAACTTGACTCTCTCACTATGGGGATACCAAAGCAAGGACAAGGCAGAAAAGCAAGAGAATGGCTGAAGGAACCTCCCCTAGAAATGCCCCTAGGAGAGAAGTCGCCACACCATATCTTACCCATGGCGAGTATCTGCATCTGCTTTGCACTGGCTGCAAAATGCTCTCTGGGTAGCATCACTGGACCGAAGAGCTGTGGGAACTGAGGAACCCATTCCCAGCTTTCCCAACACCTGCGCACTGTTCCTCAACTGGCGGCGGGAGATCAGAGCTAATTAAAACCTTTATGTGGAAACTTATTGTTCTTGCATGAAGGTCTTATTCATAGGAGCCCATTGGTCCTGTTTTCCCCCTTTCATAAAAATAGCGTATTCACTCTGTTGGTGATGTGATATTTTGCTCCAGAAGGGCACATTTTTCTACATGTTCTTTCCCCCATTTATTCAGCTAGTGCCCATGACTTCATTTATTTATTGTAAATAAACAGCTGATATCGTTTCTTGCAAGCTCTCTTTCTGTGCCGCTCTTTGTTACTGCTCTGGCAACAAAACACTTAATTGCCCTTTGTCAGGCAACAAATTTTTTGTACCCATCTGGACAGGGCTGTTTTAGTGTGACATTATTAATTAACCCTGTGGCTCCTAGTCAGGTCCGAGCTGGAAGTAGAGCCAGCCCCCTGTTAAGACCAAGGGATTAGCTGATTTGGGTTCAGTAAAGCCTGTGGGATTCACGGTGGCTGTTGGGGATTCTTCTGTGGAGATGCAATGTGGGAAATATCTAAAATTGAAATTACTCTGGGAGACAATTTTGGTAATTAAAGGCTCAATCTTGATTTCAATTTGCCCATGAAGTAACTATGCTAATGGCCATAGGGGCCCACCTGGCTGTCAGCTGTTAGGATGTTGAGCATCTCTGGTATTGAGATGTTAATGACTCTTTATTTTGCCTGTAGGAGCATGTACAAAAGCCAATTTTTTCAGCTGGGTTTGATACGCGGTGTCACTTCTAGGTAGCTCTGTCTGGCTGTTATCTGGGGTCCATCTCAAACTAGGTGCAATTGCTGGATGTCCGTTGTGCTTGTGGCAGTGGGAGTGTGGGGCAGACCTCGCCTGTGGGATGTTGGTTGTTATCTCTGCTTGAGAATGGTCTGTGCTTGGATTTGCGGGAGAGAGGTTGCGTGTCTGGCTTCGAAGGGGACTGGGAGATGGATCAAGAGCCGTGCTGTTTTAGTTGAGCTGTACCTGTGTTACTGGGTTTTGGGCAAGGTTGGTACAAATGTTGCCTCCATGCACTGCTCTGAGTCCAGAGTTGATGTGGGATGAGGTTGATAACTGTGTTTCCGTCACTGCTGCTGACTGCCAGTTGGGACCAGACCAGGCCTGTTTCGGTCCCTTTTAGTTTGCACATTTGGGCTTTGCCACAAGCGGAGTCTCCCAGTCTCCCCCTCAAAAAGGCCTGAGGGGACTTTTTTCCTGCTGTGAGAGACTTAACAATGTAAAAACCCATTTATCTGAAAATGCTTTTCTTCTCTTGCAGGTTCTCCAGGTCAGATGAGCTGTCCCGGCACAGGCGCTCCCACTCGGGGGTGAAACCTTATCAGTGTCCTGTCTGCGAGAAGAAGTTTGCTCGAAGTGACCACTTGTCCAAACATGTCAAGGTGCATCGGTTCCCACGAAGCAACCGCTCCGTCCGCTCCGTGAACTGATTGGTCCCGCTTTCCCCTTCCCGCCCAGCGATCCTACAGCAGCTGATGCCAGCACTTTGCTCACTATATTTCTAGTGATAATTTATTTGTCTCCACAGAACAGTCAATGCTGTTACTTGATACCACCATGTCTGAATGTCCCATGTCCTTTAAAGATGATTTGAGAATGAAGTTCTTTTTGGGTCAAGGGAGGGGGGTGCTTCTTCCTTTTTGTCCTTTTTTTTTTTTTTTTTTAAGGATGTTATTTTTCTTTCCTTCTATCTTTCCCTCCTTTGCTGCTGCTTCTGTTGGAAATTACAGTGTTTTATTTTTAGCTGTTTTCTGCTGCACAGGAAAATGTAAGAGTTGCTTGCTGCTAGTTAATTATAGCCCTGGCATTCCTAAGGGCTTTGCTCATGTACAGGCCATTCATTGTGAGTTTTTATTAAGCTGCTCTATTTGTCCAGTTTGGAAACAGCAAATTCCTTTTGAACTGAAAACAACTCCTTTGTTTTTGGGTCGCCTGAGCCGAGGATTTGTAGGGGCTGGCCATAGGAGGAGGAACAGTGGGAGTCGGGGACAGGGGGAGGCAAGGCATGAGGAGCACTGGAATGCGCCTCTGTGCCTCTCTGACGTCTCCGGCTCGCGTTTACCTTTTCCTTGGCAAGGGCTATATAAAAATATTTATGTATATATATTCATACATATATATTTAAGGAAAGGCATATCCCAAGCAAACCCGAAAGCTCAGGCAGGATGACATGGCTTGGAGTGGGGCCTTTTGGTGTGGCTGAGCGCGTACCGTGTGCATGCTTCTCCTGTCCTGTGCTGCCGTGGGGGTGAAAGGATGCCCGTGCAGCAAAGGAAACACCGCTTTCCTTTGACTGGTTCACAGCATCCACTGTCTTTAGCAGAAGAGCTGTTGTCTAGTGTGTAAAGCGGCAGGAAGCCATTTGTGAGAAGAGCTGAGCTCTGTGCCTGTCTCTGCTCCTGTCTTCTTGTGGGATCTTGGGGGAGAAACCAGAGCACCGATCCCGGAGGTGCCTGGTGGTCCTGGTGAGCACCGGGCATCCCGAGCATCCACTGCAAATCAACACCTCGCTGGTTGGATCTGGGGCTCTGTCTGTCTGCTGGCTGGCAGGGTCTTGTAGGATGTACCTGCACCCAGGGGAGGGTGGGAGGCGTCATGGCCTAGTGGGATGGCATCATGAGATCTTCTGTCCAAGGGTGATCTTCAGTGCTAATCCTCTTCTTACTGACAGCCATGTCAGAGCTCCATGCAGCTAGGGTGGGCGAATGGGTGAGAACAGTAGCCAAAAGAAACAAATACTTGCAGTAGCTGGCGAAGAAGGGAATTTAAACAAATAATCAGATGGTAGCAGGCAAGTGATTTTGTTTGTGTTTCTTCTTCTTGTTTTGTTTTTCCTTTTGAACTCTGGCAATTGTAAGAAGCTTTAGAAGAAAATAGAATTCAGTAATTAGGAACAATTTTACAATGGATGTTGCATTTCCTTTCCATTTGCAGACGGTATCTGTTTGTCTTTTTGTTGGCAAAATGGGAAATAGGAAACGGCGATTCTAGGGCTAGGCAGAGCAGGAGCCCGCGTTGCGCAAGAACAGCAGGTCTAGCTAAAGCGAATGCATTCCTTTTGTCCTCTAGAAATTAATATAAATGAACTATCATCTATTGACTGGTTTATATCACATCCTATGAATGTATGTAAATAAAACTGTACATAGATGCATATCTATATAAAATATCTTTTAATAACGTATCAAAATTTGTGTAAATTGGAAACAAAAATACCTATAAAGCCAGTGTACATAAGTTACAATTCTGTATATTTTCTTTTGTTCTTCATAAAAATATATTTACTTTGACAATAAAATGAAAATGGAAATTTTAAATCCCTTCTTGAAATTATTATTCATTAATTTCCTTTGTAGCCAGCTCTGTAATCAGGACATTAGCGCTTGAAATTTTGATTCACCTGGACATAACTTTTCAGGTGCTGGGTAACAGGGAGATGATGGGACAGATCTGAAGTTGCTTTCAGAAGTTTTTCTCATCTCAAAGTTCTTGGGAGAAGCGAGATGTTTCAGCTCTCCCTTTGCTGGAGCCCTCACGCCTCGCCTGGCAGCCGCGCTGGGACCCGAATACCTTCTGTGGTTTCTGACCGCTGTGGAACAGGTCTGCAGCTGCAGTAAAACTGTGGTTAATAAACTAGAGCAAGCAGGTTTTGAGGAAATTCAAGCTCTAGTAGCTAGCGTGAAGGAGGAAGGGCTCCAGAGGCTGCTTGAGACTGTGAAGGTGACTCACTGTGTGACCGAGGACAAAGGACTCAATTGCCATGTGCTGCAGTTCCCTTTCTTGTAAAATGGGGATAATAATGCATCATGGTGATACTATGGGACTTAATTTACATTTCTGTGATCCTTGGATGGAAAGAGCCAGCAATAGGACCAGTAGTCACAGAATTAGATGGTGAAAGAAAGGCTCAGCACGGCGGAGGTCTTGGTGCCAAGGCGCTTCAGTTGGCTGTTCTGTAAATCCCATATCTGAAAGAGTGATGTGAAGGATCTGTGGTACGAAGCATGCCTCAGGTGAGGAGAAGACGCCCTGTCCTGCAACAACCATTGCTTCCCATTCGTAACAACAGGGGCATGAACATGATGCCCTTGTGATCTGCAAGTCAGGACATCTCTTGCACTGTGCTTTTGGTTGCTTGGCCTCCACTGGAAGAAGAAACCAGCAACGTTACTAGTGTTAAAATCACTTCTGAGTCTCCATGGGAGCAATGGTGCAGTGCGTCCAAATCTTCTCCCAGCAAGAATCACTCTGAGACTAACGGGCACTTAGGGATTAAAGTCTCTCCCTGATGACCAGCCACCAAAAAATGCCGGCTGATGAGCCAGGGATCTCCAGACCCCTGATTATTTTTCCTAGAGAACCCCTGTCAGTCCAGCAAGAGGACTGAGGGATGTGGCAGAGTAAGTCCTGTTCACTCCAGGTTGTTGTTACCTCCCAAGATGTAGCCTGAAGACCAGAGTCCTAAGGACAGCTGTTTTAAGAGTGCTAGTCGCGTACACACTTTAATTAGCAAGCCTGCACCAAGAGGATCTCCGATTCCCTTCTGTTCTCACCCTATCGACATCATGCATTAAACCAGCTGCTTTATTTTAACCAGCGTCTCGGTCTCCTCCCCATCTCTTCTGGAGTTCTGATATTGCTGTAGCATTGGGCAATTCACCCTGCAAGACACTCGGGGCAGAAGTTGTTGTTTTTCTGCAAGAGGCAATACTTACAGCTGAAGTGGAGTAATGCAAAGTACCTGCTGTTGGAGCACAGCAGTGCAGAAATCTAAGATCTAAGCTATGTTTTGGCCTGGAATATTTTCCATGAAACACTTATTCTCTCTTTCTTTTTTTCTTTTTTTTTTTTCTTTTCTGTTTTAAGTATTGTTTCCAAGTGTGGGTTGTGGGGGTTTTTCTGGCTAATACCTGTGAGGAAATTTAAGATTATGTAAAAGTTGCAACATTTTGCTCAAAAGAGTAGGGCCATGTTTGCTGTGAAAGAAGAGTTAGTTCTGCATGAAAATTAATGACGTTTTCAGAGGTTTGTCACAAAAAAGTAGAAATTTCCAAAAAAAGATTTTGATGTTTGTTTTATATGAAATTACTGGCCTGCCTAGGCTGTGCTGATTCACGAGAAAAATGTGGCCTTGCCTTAAGCCTGATTACCCACCTGAAGATAAATATATATATTTAAGTGCTTTGATGCCACAACTGTAAATTAGTTTATTATGTCCCTGCTTCAGCAACTCTGCATGGCAAAACACAGCATGGCATCGTTTTACGTATGCATAAATCTCATTGACTTAAACCACCTATAACTGAGTTTCTGAGGTGTGAATGGACACGTGTGCAGTGTCAGAGCCTTCACGTAATGATCGTGATCTGTTTCCTAACACTTGCAAGAGCTCTTTAAGTTTCTAAAAGGTATTACTGGCAATTTCTGGCTTTTTATAGTCTCCTTATGAGAGCAAGGGGTGAAGAAACACTGTTATGAAAGGTGAGGAGCCATCAGCTGGGAAGGTTGTACTTGAGGTAAAGACTAAGCATAAGGAATAAAAGTAAAGTGGTGTTTCTGTAAGGTGACCTGACTTCTGTGACCTGTGGCTGAATGCAGAGTAGTGGAGTGATGTGACCGCAGAGCAACGCAGAAGGGAAACGGGAACAGAACCAAGAAGTCCCTAATCTCCTTTGCCCCAGACAGTGGCACAGACCACACATCAATAACACACAGTGGGTTATAGAAGGCAAAGAGTAATAGGACACGTAAGTGAGACACCAGATAAGCAAGGAAAGGTAAAGACGGGGCATGAGATAAAGTCAGGCTGCACTGATAACGTCTACTTTTGGAAAGGATGCCAAGGAGAGAGGAATGAGAGAGCTCACTTGCTGGTGTGTTGCACGTGGGAGTCACCAAGGTAAAACACCCAAAAAAGGGTCCTGGTCCTCTGACCTGTGTTACACGGGGTGCTTTCTCCCCTGGCAGTGTGGGGAGGAGCTCAGGGAGCTGCACCCCTGTGGACAGCAAACCAGCCCATGGAGCAGGATGGTGTGACGAAAGGTGCTGTATCTGGCTGCTCGGAGGAGTGCTGGGGTTTAGCCTCTGCGGTGTTTGCAAGAGTGCCGTGCTTGCCACCCTCCCTGGGGGGTTCTTTCCACTTAAATCCTTCTGCTGGGAGCCTTCTCCTTGTCTAAATGGCCACCATACATTTAATCCAAACAACCAGGTGACACCAGCACAAAGCCAGTGGCAACAAGCCAGTGTTAATGATTACCCCGGGCCCCTTGGGTTATGTAAGCTGGCATGTGCTCTACCACGGGCCCTCGGCTCAGACGAGCCGTCCCCATCTGAGAGAAACACCAAGGACCTGCCAACACACATAGAAAGCTGTTTGGAGCCAGCTGGGATTTTCCTTCTCCCCTTTTGACAGCACCTATGAAACCCGTTATTCACTTGGTTCAGTGATTGCCGTGCTTTGCTTGCTTGTTATGCAGAGACATTGCTTTTAAAGAATGAGTTGTGCTCAGCTTCCACTGACTTCAGCACAAGCCAAGGACAGTGACTGCCATGGCTAACCCAGGGGAAAAAATTCCCAGCTAAGGCAGGGACAGCAGATCCTGGTGGGTCCTTGGCTTCCCTTGCTCGTTTCTTCTGGGACATCTGTGGTTTTTTGGCTTTCAGTCTCTTATCCCACAGGTTTTAGTTTTGTTCTTGCCTTTTTTTTGGGGGGGTGGGGTGTTTGAAGGTGTGTGGTGTGTGAAAAATAGATGTTGTGAAGAATCTTCCAGCCTGAAGGTTTAGTGTGTGTTTGCATGCAGCTAGAGGGATGGGACTCAAGACTCTTCTGGTGAAACGATCCTGTATCATGAGGTTTGTAGCTATTCAGTGCTCAGCGTTTTAGAAGGCTGAGCTTCTGTCTGCTCTGCCAGCTCAGTGCACGTCTTCCTCCAGCTGGAGCTGGAGCTGGAGCATATCCTTCATGTCTTGCTGTGTTCTCTACCTTAGGGTTGTATTGTATTATGATTAGGCTGACTCAAACCCCATGAAAGTACTTGGTCTACAGAGCTAAGGCTGGATGAACTTCTTAGCCCTTGGAGAAGTCTGCTGTGGAGAGCTTTCATCAGCTCACCTCTCCTGCCCCATGGAGTGGGTATGCCTTGGCCAGCGTCTTGCTGAGCCCCAGCTCGCTGTTGAAATGTCCTGGGGTTTAGAGCAACATCTGACAAGGCTGTGGCCATCATGAGCAGAGGGCAGTGTTTGCATCTCTGCCGAGTGCAGCAAGCCGAGGTGTTAGGTAAAATGGGTGTGAAATACATGAATGACAAGTAACTGTTGGGAAAGCCAGCTGGTGCACTGGTGCACATCTAGTAACTCTTCCCCTGCTGGTGTTGGAGTCATAACCATCTTGAAAGGGAAAGAAAATGGAGGTGAATGTGGCTTATGGTTCTCCGAAAGGGAGTGGAAGAAGGAAAGCAGAAACTGAAGCAAGCTATGGCGTAACCGGCAGTGTTCTGTCCTTTCCAGCACACACAAGAGTGACTGGCTTTTTTCGCAGAAACGGCTCTGCTTGTTGGGCAGGAGGAGGGTGGTCTGAGCTAAGAGCCAGCGTCAGAGCAGCTGCTGTACAGAGCTCTGGGGCAAAAGCAGCTTTATGGCAGGGGGCTTAGTGAAGACTACTCATAGGTTGTGCCTTGGACAGTTGGCAGACATAAAGAGAAGGGGCTGGGATTGCTCGCTGTTGGTTCTTCAGGTCCCCGTACTTGTATAAGAATACCACTTTTCTCCTCTTGACTCTGTAGCTGATTCTTGGAGTGGCCTCGAGTGAGTCTTAGCACTTCCCAAAGCAGAAATATTATTTATCCATATGACCCAGATACCAAGGACCTCAATAATTACAAGGCACTATGAGATCTTTAGTGGAAACATCTATCCAGGAATTGTTTTGCATGTGACTGAGGGTGGAGTCCAGCAACTCACAAAAAGTAAGGTACAAAGAATTACTGTTCTGTATCTAAAAAAGCCTCTGGCATCTGCCTCTCCTATTGAGTCCAGTGGGCACCAGCTTAAGCCCTGCTAGTTATTCCAACATTATGGTTGCAAATACAGGGATTGGGCTATTGGGCTGAAAAGCATCCAGGCATTTAGTAAACTCGCCTTCCATAAGTGAAGGAGTGACGTGAATGTTCGAGTTTGGCTGTTGACTGCTGACTTTTTCTGAGAAGTCTATAAACGGCAGCCAGGTAGTCTCTCACTTTTTGTTTCTCTGGTGTGTGTTGTTTTTCCATGGACAACATGTCCTGGACCTGAGAGAGTTGGCTGGAGCTAGATTCATTCAGCCCGGATGTCCCTAGTGGCAGATAATGCATTGGGGAGGGCAAAGGGCTTGGAAATTTCGTTATGTCAGAACAGCCGTCCCACGGCCAGAGCGGCTGGAAAAACACCCGGGCTGCGCTGATGGCAGCGGCGCCGTAGCAAGTGGTCTCAGAGACCAGTGCCTGTGCTGGACCTCGGCTCTGCTGTGTCGGTTTTCGGGTCTGACTAGGACACTATGCCACTGCAGAGCCTGTACGGGGATGTGGGCATCCCGGGCCAGGGCTGACATGGGCAGCCCCTTTCTGTACGTGAGGCCTCTCTGCCTCGGCGCGCGTGGAAATGGCCTCTGGTATGGGCTCGTCCCTGCTGGAAGTGCCAGATGCTATTGGGGAAGGTCAGCTTTGGCTGGAAGGGGAGCATGGGGTGATGAGCAATCTGTCCTCTCTCAGATAATCAAGTTAGTTACAGCTGACAAGTTTGCTGGTAAACTCTCCCTCTTGCTCCCTAAGAATTAATGGCACAACTGGAGGGTGTTCATTTACCTGCCACCTGGGACCTTTAGTCTCCTCACAGGCTATTCTAACAACTGATAAATAAACACACATTAGTAACACATTTCCCTTCAAGACAGTCTGGGTTTTCTTTGGCACCGAAGCTCACGGCAGCCCTTTTCAAGCACTGCCTGGCTGCCTGAGCACTTACCCCTCACTCAGTATCGCTGGCACTGCCTTGTAGATAATCCAGGCTCGTGCGCGAGATCGGTGACACCCATGAAAGTTTAATGTGAGTCAATCCGTGTCATGGCTAAAGGAATGATTAGCAAATTAGAATTGGTCCTGATGACTTCATGTGAGTTACATGATACCCTCTGACAGATCCCTGGTGGGTGGAGGACCGTGAATCCAGGGAGAGCTGGAGCCTTCTTCCTCGCTTTGCTCCTGCATTTTCATGCTAACCTCAGTGAAACAAATTAGCTGTGCTAAATTGATGTTAATATTTGGCACTTCTCTAGCATCTTCCAGCTGAGGAGAACATGCTTCCCAGTGGGGAATTCATCCTTTCAAGCCCCCTGAAAAGTAGTTGTCAGCTTAATTGTGCAGAGTCAGAAAAAAGAATTTAAACAATTTGACCAATAGTTCTTGGGGAGCTTGTGGCAGAGCTGTAGAGAAAACCCAAATGTACCAATTCCTTCTCAGACCAGGGCCTTAATCAGAGCTTTATCACTTGATGTGATTTTGGTATGTGTACACACTGATGTATAGATGCAATTAATTGAAGCAGACTGCGGGGGAAGTGGGGATGCTTTTCAGCCCTCTGGATAGGCTGAAGACCTGCATGAGGTCAAGCACAGGGAACACCAAACGTGTTCATTTTGCTGATGTAGCATGAGTGATGTTGGCGCAGATACTTGCTGTATCTGCTTCTGACTTTTTGAGTCCTTGCAATGGCCCTTGGTGACCTCTGCAGACGGGTTCATGTTCTTTGTGTTCCATGGGGACCATGTTGGCTCCCACAGTAAGTAGCAAGAAGTTCAGCTTGATTTTTTTTTCCTGACTTTATCACCCCATAAAGCACTTCCACGCTGCTTAAGGCTTCACCCTTACGGTGTGATCAAAAGGAGGCTGATCAGCACCCTCAGAGGTTTCCTTGCACTAAAATCCAACTTGCACCTTCCAGTACCTTCCTATACATCTACCTACAATCTTTCCTTCCTTAACTTTGATACTTTCTGCTTATCAGGACTCTTCTCAAAGACATGTGTTTTAAAGAAAATGACCGGCTGCTGATGCGCTGTATGTGAACTATCTAGCTGTTATCTATTAACACAAACATTTTAGATGATTGCATAAGAATGCCCCTTTTGAAAGTTAGTACAGAAGATCTAGTCCAATGTAACCTCTGCTGTTTATTCTGGTCTTTTATTCAACTTCTGCAACTAGATAACTTGCACTGGATTTAATAAACTCTACTCTTTGTTGTGATAAGTTCTAATTATTACTCTCAAGGCAGTTTATTGATTCAACAAATAACTAGTCACTAACTGGAGAGATGTGCTGTTGAGTGAAGTTTTTACCGGTCTTATTCATAGTGACTGGGTAGGTATATGTAACCCACAGAGAAACCTCACAAATAGAGTCTCTGTGCCATAGATGCAGTATATTTGCAGAGCAAGAGATAGCCTGACTCAGCTGGCAGTCTAACAAGACGTGCAGGACAAATAAAGCACATCTGGGGCAACCCAGGAAAAAATAATTCCTTTTCATTAGAAAAAAACCCTGAAAGTCTTCACCAGAAAATGTGAAAGAGGAAGGGAGCAAGAGAATTGTAGCAGAATTGCCAGTGCGGTGGCAGGCAGTCACCAGGGATGCTGGCTGTGCTGGTCCCATTCCCAGAGCTGCTGGATTGGACCCTCGGTGTGGCTATGCCATGCCTGGACCTGCCAATGTTGGGTGTTCTGAAGTGATGCTCCTTCCTTGTTTTCTTTACACTGAGGCTCCCATTGTGAACTGAGGATGTTGTGATTTTACCAGAAAGACTCTATTGATGAGCTAATGTTAAATAAAGTTTCTAGTGCAAAACGTTGCAGCCGGATGGGGGTTTACTTAACTGAGGTGCTGTTTGGGGATTTGGGGTGGTCACGCAGTTATGAGAGAGAACAAGGAGGGGAATCTTCTCTTCGTTTGCCCTTGAGGACCCCACAAGAGGCCACACCTGTGTCTACATTAATGGAAGAGTCCTGGGACAATGGCGTGCGAAGGCAGTGGAGCGCTCCCCGTAACCCACTTGTCTCTGCTGTTGACATCTCCTCTCTCCTTCTTGTTCAAGGTCTTCCACCGGTCAAAACTTTTCTGTCAAATGAATTTAATTTTCAAAACCTGAAATTTTTAAAAAAGATTGTTATGTTTTTCTTTTTCTCACATGGGAATTTCAAGGATAATTTGTTTTCCTTCAAACCTCAGCAGTTCTCTTTGAAATTGACTTTTGCTTCACTTTTCAGCAACCCCAGAAATGTGATTTTTATGACTGAAGCATGAACAGCTCAATGGAACAGATCTCTTTCATGTTTGTAGACATTTTTCATGGGACAAAGTCCACTGTTTTCCTGCTCGTCTTTGGAAAATATCTGTCTCAGAGTCCCATGGCTGCAACCTCTAAATGCACCCATATGATAAAAGACATTTGCTGTCACCCTTGCCTGGCATCAGCACAGAGACTCCACCCAGGAAGACCATCTCAAGGCCATTTTTGTACTGCAGGGGAAGTGCAACACTGAAGAGAAGCAAAGACACAACTGAAGTCTTTAGAGCCTTTAAGTGGAGGCAGCAACAATAGAATATTATTTCTGATTAGTTTTGCAATGTGACAGCAACTGTCATGAGGGAAAAGACCGAAAAACTCTAACAGAGAAAAGATGTTTAGAACTTCAAGATCATATTCTCAGTCATTCCTAAACTCATTCTTCTTCGTGCTTTGCTTTCTCTGGTCAGTGGTATTGTTGAGGCAATGCAGAGGTATTAGCTCCTCTAATTTTTCAGACAGGCACAGGGACAGAGGTGGACCTCCTTAGCGGAGGTGGAAACATGATTTGCAGCTTTTGATGACCTGTCTCGTGTTTAATCTGCGAGCCCGTGGCTGCCAGGTTAATAAGCAGCACGTGGATTTGGAGCCTCTCCTTTTCAGGCACTGGATGCAGAGACTGAGACAAAAAAAGGGCTCTTACCCAGGGCAAGACAGCTCTGTCAGTGAGACTAAAGTCTTACAGAATGTGTCAGAGCCATGGATTCACCTTCAATTTGTACTTGAGCCATGTTCCCACTTAGGGTTAATGACTGCTTGCTGGGTTGATCTGGGAGGTAAATGGTGTTCTCACCTGGGTCTGGGGCTAATCAGAGGTCTCACCTGAGGGCATCTCCAGGCTTCCGTAAGGGGAGGAGCTTGAGCAGTGATGGGATGATTATGGTTTGGTTGCAGACCCCTCTAGGGAGCAATCAAGGAAGGGGACTGCAGTAAGTTGCTGCTGGTCTGTGCAAGTGAGAGGCTTTGAGGAATGAACCTTCAGCAGGTACTGTGTTAGGCAGGCTGTGAATGACATGGTTGAACCTCTTGCATTTTTTTTAGTTCTTTTGGGGTTTTTTTTGTGTTTTCTGTTTGTTTTGGGGTTGGTTTTTTTTTTTGGGGGGGGGAAGAGGGTCCCTGCAGACTGTTTGCTGGTGTTTGAGTCCAGGTGATGATGAATTGGCTGGGAGGAAGCTGTGGTGCTCCCTGGCCAAGGTGTCTGAGCCTGGGGTTCTGGTTGTGTTTGGTCTTGCTTAGGGGGACATAAGATCGATCCCTGGTTCATTTCAGGTGGCTGGGCCTGGGCTGTGTCACAAAGTGTGATTTGTGTGTGTGTGTGTGTGTGTGTCATGCTCCTTTCTGGACTTGTTCTTCTTTTTCTTCTCCTGGCACAGAAGAGGGGGCTTCCTCCTGCTCCAGTGTCCTAGTGTAAAAATAAACCTCTTGTCAATTCTTTATTTTCCTCTTCTCTGGGTAAAAAAGGCTGTGCTCTGAACTATGAAGGCGAGCATACAGGCTGTTTTTTGGGAGGCAAGGAGGAGCAAACACAGTTTAGCCTCTGAGCTAGAGAGTTTCCTAGTACAGGGCACAGTCCAGATTTTTCCACGTGTGGGCTTGAGCCCAGACATCACCCTGACAACATGCAGGAACATAAATACAAACAAAAATAATTTCCAGATGAGGGATGTATGCAATGTTTTCTTTTACTGGCATTTATGCTTGCTTATTTGGCTGAAGTTGACAATCAACTGTTTATTGCAACAGGGTAGCGGGAGGATGCTAGGAACAGCAAAAGTGCCTGTTCAGCTGTGTCTGCATCCCGAGAGGGGTATGAAACCCATGGCAGCTACCTCGGGGAGGCCCTGTGCAATTTTCAGAGGAGGACAGGGCCCAGGAACTAGCAGGAACAGTCTTGTCACAGCAAAACCTCTTGGGAGACTGACCTGTAACTGCTTAGGAGCTCTTGCTTTATGGCCCATCTCGTGAGCCTCCTCTTGCCACTTTAGGTCCCCTCCATGTGGTGTGTCCTTATGGATCTGGGTAGGACTGTGTCCTCAGAAGTGAGAACAGTCCCCCGAGGAAAGGAGGTTTTGCATTTTATCTTCTTTCACTAGCAAATTTTATTAGTGTTCTTTTAAAGATTACTTTTGGCTAAGAGAATCCCTAAGTAGTCTGATCTCAGTGGGGTCGGGGTTGGTTTGGGCTGCATCTCCAGCTTATCTCAGGTTTCCCGTGGGGGAAGAAGGGGAGATACTGGGGCTATAGTCCCTTCTCTTACATTGGCACCAACTTCTCATTCCCTTCTGCATTGTGTGCCTCACTCATGGGGCTACACAGTCTATTTCTGATCTTCCCTGAAGCTATGAAAGCAGTAACTCAAGCTCCTTTTTTATACTAGAAGATAAAAACATGATTCTGTATCATGTAAAAGCATGTGTCTGTAGATATATATATATACACACCCCGCTATGGATAGTACAAAAATACTTTACTCTAAGCAATGCTACCAGGATATTTAGGCATGGTTATGTACTGCAATCCTTAGAGAAGGTCCTGGTCTACCTGGCCACTGAATTTCTTCCTGATTTATCCCCAGGACAACATCATGGAAGATAATGACACCAGCTTAAAACTGGTGAGAAGACAAAAGGGCTGACTGGTGCTGGGTACCTTTGTAGCTATGGGTCCTCTTTTTTTCTCTCTGGAAAAATCAGTTGGTGAATGTAGCTTGGTTATATTACAATAGCCAGTCCCCGATATTGCTGCTTTGAGTTTGTATGTCTAACAGGTCTAAAAATAACCAAATAAATCACTCAAATGAGGCAGTAAGCAAATAGATTTATCCACCTGTTTATTAATAACACATGCACACGAACCTATATTTCTATATTAGAACATGGCTCCGCGTCTCCTGCGGGTATAAAAAGAAAAACACCTGGCAAAGAGCGCGGGCAGTAAGGCAAGTACAAAGTTTCCACAGTAAACATATTTGTGTTTGCTGAGCAAGTGTTGCCTTGGGAAGGCGGGCAAGGCGAGCAGCTTCCACTCGCCTGCAGAGCCTCAGATTACCAAGCGCAGAGCGAGCCGGCTCTCTGTCTGACAGCTGCAGATCTGCAGATTGCAGTTAGATCATAGGGGGGGAGTATCAGAGAGAAGGGACATGCAGGCATCCTTCCCAGCCTCTCTCCACGCTGACTGTACGCGTGTAAAGTCCAAGTGCGCTTCCTCCTTGGAGTTGGGCTTCAGAGAGCAGCCAGGAGATAGCGCAACAGCAAAGCTGAGCCTTGGTGTGTTTTGGGTTTTTGAGCTGTGCTGGGTTTTTTTTGGGTTTGTGTTCTTTTTTTTGTTTGTTTGTTTTGTTTGTTAGTTTGGGGTTTTTTTTGTGCTGGAGTTGATTTCTTGGAGGCTAAGTGCATGCTCCAAACCTCAGCCTTGCAAAAATACCTCTGCTGACTTGCAGAGCAGTCCTTTCACAGCATCAGTGTAGACGTGATTCGAGACAAACCTTTCCTGGTTGGATTCGTGGTACTTTACCAGCAGAGCGGTAATGTGGAGGGTAAAGGACGAAGGAGGCACACGCAGGAGAAAGCTGGGGGCAAGAGTATGCCCAGGATGTGCCAGAGCCTGGCGTAGGGTCTCTGGGAAGGGAAGATCAGGGTGTCCTGATGATGAGTGTTGTTTGTGTGCTGTGAGGTGGGGGTAGCTAAAAAAACCCAAATGGATGCATCCATCCTGTTGGCTCCTTTTCTTGCCTCCCCGTTCCTGTTTGCAAGCTGCGGTATACAGCTCTCCCAGCCACACTACTATTTTTGCTCCCTCACAGGGTCAGCTGAAACATGCTGAACAAGGGGCAAAAGGATAACAAAAAAAAAACCCAGCAAGGAACTGTTTAACTGGGACATGTTAAGCTGTGTGGCCAAATCTGGGGCTGTGTAGGTGGGTGTCTCAGGTCTCTGTATACTGTTTTCTAGTGCTGCAAGACACCAAACAGTTCAATTAAGGATGATACCTCTTCATAATTAAACACAGTCTTGCATTGGATTAAGACAAAGCCTCCCATCTAACTGCCTCCAGCTGTAGTGGTGCAAAGAAGATGTCAGGTTCGCACTAAAAATAATCTGAGCCCATGACAGGCAGTTGCACCGAGGCCTGGCTGCTCTAACACATCTCGAAAGCTTTGGGTCCCCCCACTCTATCAGCAGTGGCAATAAAGATTGCTTTTATGAAGCTGTTGGATAACATAATCATGCTTCACAGCTTTATTTTACATGGTGATTTTGCTGACTGTTATTGTGCAAAACCTGTATGTTTGAATTACTGATGTGGTCTTAACTCTGGGTTTGGGGAAGGAGGATGAGAAGTGTCAGAAAGTGCTGTGATTCAGTGATGTGTATCCCACTGTATTTGGCCACATGACCTGCTTTTTCTGCCTGTGATCTGCTGATGTTTAATCAGAATCACAAAATTATATTTAATTAGGTCACAAATGGCAGTGAACTGTCACTTCTTCTGTGTATTAAAAGCCTTGAACAGCCTGGAGAAATCCTGTGAAATAGACTTGCCATCCCCTATCCCTCCTAGAGATACTCTCTGCCTTTGTTTTAGGACAGGACAGACCTGACAAATTACTATCTTAGTAGTTTCTGGTTGTATCCAAATGTTTTGTGTCAGCAGCAACTACCTGCAATGAGACTCCCAAAAATAAACTGTAGGCAGAGGAATATTTCCAGGGCAGACAAAACCCTTCTTTGAGCTAGGATTAGTAGTAGGAAGTAGAGAGGCATTTTTTCCTCCTAGTGTTTTCATTAAAAACTCTGTTCAGTTGGGATGGGTGTCGTCAGAGACATGTATGGCCAGACTAGGTCCCACCATAGCCACAGGAAATTACTGAAAGCAGTGGTCCGCCGAGGTCCTTTGGCATCCATGTACTGAAGAAGATGTGTTACTTTATGTTAGTAAAGTAGGAGCTGACCAAATTAGGTCCTTTCTTACAGTATCCTTGTCCTGCTGGTGGTCAAGCATAAAGTAGCCCCAGTTAATAGGTCCCTCCTGGCTGTCCACGGATGCTATTTCATTGATGAAAAATAGCAGTTAATATTGACAGCTGTGGAAAGAGGGGCCTGCCAGACATTTGAAACAGCAGTGAGGGAGGCTAGACGTGTTTAAGCAATAGTAGGGGATGGGTCACTTAATTTTGCCGCAGCAATCTATTTCCACTTGGTTCTGCCCGCTGGGCCCAAGGCAAAGCATAACTCACCCCTGGAATGGTTGTCCAAAGGACAGAATCTAATGAGGCTGAAAATGGATCACACTTGTTCTCCTTAGCTCTTAAAACAAAATACTGTATAATGCCGTTAGATTGTGGAAATCATTAAAAACAACATGCTTAGACACATGCATATTAAGTGATTGTCAGACAGAAAAGGTCAGAGGAAATAGCTATCTACCCGAGTATGTTGTTCCATGATTTCTGGTAGGAGGCAGCTGTCACAGCCTGCACCACGGAGGAACTGGACACTATTTGGGACATGTATGAAAATTTCAGTGGTCTAATGGTTCCATAGCTATTTCTGAAGTAGGTCCACATGGCAACTGCTAATACCAAGTGAGCTGAATGTTTTTAAACAAATAAGAGGATTGAGATTAAATATTAACTTTTGGTCATTTCAACTCTGATAGCTTTGGCCTTCAGGTTGATCATTTAATGAGCTCCTTCCTGTTGCTACAGTAACTGCAGCCCTGGAAGACCTTGATGTTCAAGTCAGCAAAAAAATAAAAAAGCTTGTCCTGAAATTTGCTTAGGCTTTTATTGATAAGTGTCTGTGCTCAGAGTCAATTGTTCAGACAAACAAGGCTTAGAAATGTACCATAGGGTTTAATGCAATCCTTGTGCAACCCCATCCCAATCCATTGGCTCTTGCGCACTGCTGAAAAAAAAATTAATCAAGAAAACCCAACAAACCTTAAATTTTGTGCCCACCTCTGACATGCACTAATCCATTCAGTGATGTTGTTTTAAGAAAGCAAACAGACTCGTTTGTTCTTGCTGAGTTATCATTGTACACGATGTAATTCTGGCCTGTGCATGCCCTCAATGTGCTGTGTACCAGTGGAGCGCCTGAGGTGTGATATAAGCTGACTTTTGGAAGGACAGCGTTTGTCTGTGCCCCCATTCCAGCATGTGCTTGTACGCAGCACTGTGCCAGCTCTCAGCTGCTTCTTTTCTGTCCCTTTCAAATACAACTTCTGGCCAGAATGTCCTTTCTTCTTGGACCTCTCCCGGACTTAAAGCATTCAAAATTTCCTCTGAACATGGGTCCTATTTTACGAACTCTTTCTGGGATGACTTCTCAGCTGGTGTAAATCAATATCACCTTGTTGAATTCACTGCAGGCATGCCTTTTAATGTCAGCCGAGGTTTTGGCCAGTTGATATTGCAACAGTAGAAACCTCCCCAGTTGCGTTTACTTCTCTCAATGTAATCTTAACACTGTTGTTAGTTCTTTCTCTAATTTTCAAGGACAATAATTCTTTCTGTGTCTAGGCAATTGCATCTCCATCTCTGATACAAGCAGAGGTACAGAATAAGACACATCTTTCTTGTTAGAATGCTCCCTCTCTCTCTCTTACAGAGGTATCAATATTTTAACAAAATATAGGGCTACAGATGTATAGCTGAGAGCTCACTGAAGCTGATAGCAAAGCTGCTGTTGTCTTTAGTGTGCAGCCTGGAGGGCATCTTGTTTCACAATTGTTTTTAAATGTAAAGCTTTATGGCCCCATTTAAAGTGCAGCTGGCAGGAAATGTTTTTTCCTATCCTGAGGAACACTTGAAACATTCAAAAATAGTCCTGCTCCGTGCTGAGATGGCCTGACAGCTCCCAAACTGAAGAGCAGAAGCAGCCCATTGAAACTAGCTAAAGCCCCAGTAATTTGGATTCTCTTGGAGAAGCCGAGACCTGTTTAAATCCACAGTGTGAACCTGACCCTGTATCAGGGTGGATGGCCTGGCCAACAGTACTTTGCTACTTCATGTTTTCTCTTCCTGCTCTGGTTCTGAAAAGTACATCGTGGACCTGAGATAACAGCATTTTTACTGAGCTGTCACTGTGAAAGCTATTCCCAGGAACTGTTTCAATTTCAGTGAGTCTGCATTTTCTATCAAAATAACGTTTTGTCAAAAACCTCCAGACTGTTTCTCATCCAAAGCCTGCTGAAGTCAATGAAAAACATTCCTCTTCAAGAGAATTTTAATTACTAGTAAGAATACCAGAATAAAAGCATAATCACCTCAGGAATTTGCTCTCTTGATGGAGGTCTGTATTGATCTTTGTTTTTTCTGCACTAACGAAAAACAGGAATGGGGGTATTGGATAAAGATCTGGACTTCTCCTTGGTTTGAAAAATGGGGTACGAGACTAGTTCATGCCTGCCAGAAAGCACGTGTTTCTTTGATTGCTGGAACAGTCTAGCAAGGGATAGAGGGCCGTAAAGGACAGCCATGACCACACAGTGATACTCTGGTCAGATGTGTGTTAATACAAATTCATTCTGATACTTTTGTTGTTGTTTAAAGCAAAACAGAAACAAACCCTCGATCAGCAATACAGCCCTTTCCTCCTTCCTTGAAACTTCTGGCTGATAGAGCGTCATAGATTTTTAAAGATGGCTGGAAGAAATTCAAGAGGCAGCAATTGCAACATCATGGAAGTTTGGGTTTTTTTTTCCAATTATTATTTTTAAGAAGTATATAGGGAAGAATGAATGACAATAAAAGACAAATGAAATCACTTTTCCACCTAAATTCTTCCATAGGAATGTGTGCGTGTGCGCACACAAACACAAATCTTTGTGAGCTATTAGCCTGGAAGTTACTCAAGTCTTAGAGTGATCCAGTTCTCTCGGGAAGAAGAAGAAAGTAAAGCTGCCAACTTCATGCATCAAGTGGAACAATAATCCTGAACTAAGAAAAAACCTTCCAAGTCTTCAGATGGTGAATTATTTATCTGCTGACATAGAACAATACGCACTTTGTAGTTGATGTACGAGATTCCCTATGTGTGTCGCATTAGAAAGCGAGGGGGTGTGGTGTTATACAATTATACTTTTTTTTTTTTAATGGGGGAAACGCCCACTCCCTCCACAGCTTTAAAATCTATAACTAGCCACAAGGGAATCCAAATGTCTCCTGCGGCCCCTTTTGAGGATTATTATGTTACTAGGACCAAAGGATGCTGCTGGCAAAAGTTGTCGGAGTCAAAGCACTGGGATTATCTGTCAGTCCCCAGGACAACTCCAGCAGAGCTTCCCAAAGGACCCCAATCAGTGCATTCCAGTTGCTCTCTTTTTTTTTTTTTTTTTCCTCCTTTTTCTCTTCTTGTGTTCTCTTATTTCTCTGGTGCTTTATTTTGACTGTAAGCCCTCATCATGGGGATCTTGTCTCCAGGACTGCCTGTAAAACACCTTTTACCACTGTGCTGTTGGGAGGATAGCAGAAACATGGTTTGCTTCTCAACAGGGAAGAGCCATCTTTGAAAGTGACTCTTTGTCCCAACATTGCCAAGCATTGGCTCTGATGCCGAGATCACAAGCTGGAGGCCTGGCTGAAGGCAACTACTTTTGGGCTTTCGTTGCCTGAAGCCTTGTCTGAGGACAACTGGACACACTTTACCTGGGAGCTATCTGAGCTATTGTAATTTTGCAACATTATCATAAAATAAAATCTACATAATTAGCACCAGTTATCTAGAGGCAAAAAGGCTTTGTATCTCATCACCAAACCTTTGCATTAGCTTTTAATTGCCTTAACCTTTATTGAGGGAGGGTTTTCTGTGGAGTAGTTGCATCGTTGTCTGTGATCAGAAAACTGGTATTGCTCTCTTCAGCATCCTTGGAGCAGGCAAGATGCTGCTGCATGAATTGCTAGAGGCAGACCCCAATATCACCCTTCTATAAAAAAAGCATCCACCCTGCAGATTTCATCTGTAGGATGTAATGCCAGGTTATGAGCCATAAAATACTTCAGAGATGTTTAGCAGTGTTAAGCACAGCTATCTCCTCATGGGAATAAGTGCATATACCCAGTAGACAAATATCCTCTGCCTGGTCACCAGACCAGTGACATTACCTGCCCTCTGTGCTGGCTTTCTCAATGGGGAGGCCCAGTGCTCAAGTGAGAGTGGCTATCCCTGCAGCCGGTCCTGCCGGTCAGGGCCAGGGCACATTGCGTTGCTGTTGCCTGCTAGGGAGATCAATACAGGACTTCAGTCTCCACCAGTTCAGCACCTTTCATTGGAACAATCCTCATCTGTGTTTAACATGTGTGTGTGGGGGGGGGAAATCCACGTGCATCCCAAGTTCCCATTCAGGGCAGTATGCATGTCTTGCCTAGGTTGCTTCCATGTAGTGATTCCTGTCTGGATGCATTGCGTCTGCTCCCAGAAGCTATGGCTTTTGGTGTGTATCCCTCAAAATAGAAGAGCAGCGTGGGGAAAAAAAAAAACACAACCAAACCAACAAAAACCCCACCATACATGGGGAATGAAAGGAAGATCAAGGATGCAATGGCCCCATCTCACATTCGAGTGTGAACTAACTTAACATCTCGGTTTCCAGAGAGCTCAGTGAGAAGCACAAGGGATTTTTTCACTGAAATACTGTGGACAGGAGGAAGCCACTCTCAGCCCTTGCAGTGTCATTCAGAACAGGAGAAAGCTTTGTGGAAGTGTTAGACAAATGCGGTATGGTGTTGGGTTGGTTTTGGTTTTTGTTTTGGGGGTTTTTTTTGTGTGTCTTTCCCCCCCCCCATCTAATGTGAAGACTCATTCTCATATCAGTCTGGTGGTTTACTGGTAGTGAATTGGCAAGACTTTCTTGTGTTAAACAACATAGGAGATTAGTTCCAGTTACACCAATCAGGCCAAATGTCAATGAAGCTGGTTAAATCCATTCCCTCAGGCTCAGCTCCCTTCCTTGGCTGTTGTTTTGCAAAGGAACATTGATTATGATTAGTGCTGATTACCATTTTTTTGATAAAGGTATTGTAAACCACAATTTTATCTTGTGGTATCAGCTCCCGCAAAGGGAGAAACCACAGACACGAAACTTTACGCTGTTTGCTGCATTTAGTCAACCAGCTTGATGCAATAAAAGAGCTCACATGTATCTCCTTTCAGACCCTTTGCTCCCTTGTTTCAGGATTGCAAACACCTGCAAAACTCTCTGCAAATATCTAATCACCACCTGTAATGTGACTGAATGGCAGGACCATTCTCAGCCTTCATCACCTTCACTGTCCTGGGCAGGGATTGCCAAAGTTGCTCTTTGCCTTGACTTTCTTTGGGCTTACACAATTTTGCTGTTAAGCACATTGCAGAACAGGCCAGTGACTGATGAAATACCTTGCAGAGGTGACAGGACACAGCGTAGATCTTCACACTGCACTCTCACAGGAGACAGCTGTGCGTTGCAATGGGCCAGGGTCTATCAGAAAGCTTCAGCCTTTTTGACTGACATATTCATGCTGCAAACTATGTCACAGCCTGATATTTTGAATAAGAAAAACATGCTGACCTTGCACTGAATTCAGGTTTGCATCCAGAACAGTTGTTTGTTCAAGCCCTAGAATTTTTTATCTTAAGACCTTTCCATCCTATAAATTTGGGATCCCACCACTGCAAAGGCATTTTGTGGTATATGTTCAGAGTAACGATCAGTGGGCCAAGCATACATTAAGAACAGAGATAATGTGAGGGTATTTGGTTTGCTGGCACCTCTTGCCCCTCTAGAGATGCGTATGCCCAGGTCTCTTGGTCAAAATGGGAGAGTTTGGCACATGCCCATGCTCGTGTTGCACTCAGGACTGGCTCTGCAGCAGGCTGTCAACAGGAGAGGTGTATACAGGAGCTCAGTTGAACATTGATTCTGCAGCATTCTGCGACTGTACTGCTTCTTACACCCTGCCTCACCTAGGCCCTTTCATGAGTGGGTGAAATCAGCAGTTCATCTCCTTGGAGAAAGATGTCTTGGGGACTAAGACGGGAACTGCCTCAGAAGAGGGGTTTGTAGGAAGGGCTGAGATGCTTCTTTGGCTGTGCTCCAACCTCATCTCCTTGGTGACATTTCCACACAGGGAAGGTGGGCACAGAAGTAGCTGAACCTGATCTTTTCTGTTGTGTTGGTCTTACCATTGCTGCGGGTCACTGTTTTATAAACGCTTGGTCTCCAGGAGAAGGGGTTTGTTCTCCTCCCAGCTGCAGGTTACAGCGTGTTGGAAGATGATCATGCAGGAGGTTTGCCCTCAGTAAGAGTAAAAGAGGGACAAGGGTTGTCTAGTTTGGCTCAGGTTCTTGTTTCAAATCCTTTTAAAGAGTTCCCGTGTTCTGCATTAATTTAAAATATGGCTAAATTGTCGGCAATGAAACAGGTCAGTGCTTGCTGCAAGATAGCTGTGCATATGTAAAGCAACACAGGTAACTCAGTAAGTTTGCAGATGACACTAAGCTAGGTGGGCGTGTTGATTTGCTTGAGGGTAGGATGGCTCTACAGAGGGATCTGGACAGGCTGGACCAATGGGCCGAGGCCAATAGTATGAGGTTCAACAAGGCCAAGTGCCGGGTCCTGCACTTGGGTCATACCAACCCCATGCAGCGCTACAGGCCTGGGGAAGAGTGGGTCAAAAGCGGCCCGGCAGAAAAGGACCTGGGGGTGTTGGTGGACAGCCGGCTGAATATGAGCCGGCAGTGTCCCAAGGAGGCCAAGAAGGCCAACGGCATCCTAGCCTGTATCAGGAATAGGGTGGTGAGCAGGACTAGGGAAGCGATCATCCCCCTATACTCGGCACTGGTGAGGCTCCACCTCAAGGACTGTGTTCAGTTTTGGGCCCCGCGCTACAAGAAGGACATTGAGGAGTTGGAGCGTGTCCAGAGGAGGGCTACAAAGTTGGTGAGGGATCTGGAGGACAAGTCTTATGAGGAACGAATCAGGGGACTGGGGTTGTTTAGCCTGGAGAAGAGGAGGCTGAGGGGAGACCTTATCACCCTCTACAACTACCTGAAAGGAAGTTGTAGAGAGGTGGGGGCTGACCTCTTCTCCCTGGTGAAAAGGGACAGGACGAGGGGCAATGGATTCAAGTTATGTCAGGGGAGGGTTAGATTGGATATTAGGAAACATTTTTTCACCGAAAGGGTTATTAGACATTGGAATAGGCTGCCCAGGGAGGTGGGGGATTCGCCATCCCTGGAGGGGTTTAAAAAAAAAAGGGAAGATGGGGGGCTTAGGGACATGGTTTAGAGGTGGTTTTGTCAGGGTAGGTTAATGGTTGGGCTTTGTGATCTTAAAGGTCCCTTTCAACCTTAGTGATCTATGATTCTAACTGCCTGATGCACACCCTAAGTTGCCTTTTTTATATTCAAGTGGTATGAGTGTGTAGGTACCCAACTCCTAAAAGATCAGAGAGACTAAAAAAAAGAGGAAAAATTTTCTCTTTGCCTTGGATTCTTTCCTTCATTGCTTCCCTTTCCAATAATCTCAGTCCTTCCCTGATGTCCTTGCTGCCAGATTCCTCAGTGCCAAAAACCAGTGATGCAGAGGAAGCAATGCAGCCTGGCATCACACCAGTGCCTGATGCCCTTGCACTTAAATGGGCCACCAAATCGGTGACTGCGCCCCGCCAGCATGGCCCTTCCCTGTGAGTGGCGTGCCACACACCTTGCCACCTCTTCCAGGAGCCATGTGGGTCGTGGTGTCAAGTGGATTTGTCATGGGTGCTGTGGCAATGCCAGACATTGTCAAATCCAGATGACTGCACTTGGAGAGCATGTGCCTTCCGAGGCTGAGCTCTGGTAGGAATCTGATTCCCAATCAGCATAAAATCAAACAGATTTTGTGCCTCTGAGGCACTGAGCTTTGGAAATCTCAGCCTTTCATTCGCCTTGGTGTGCGTGGATAGCAAGCCGGTTCCTCCCGAGCAAGGCAGTGCCCTGCGACAGCTGTCAGGGTTCACTGAACTGGAAACTTGACCCTCTGTAACTCTTTTTGGACCCTGTAACTGCTTAGCAAGTCTTCCATTTTAACCAGTGCACTCATGTGGCACAGTTTTAATCCTTCACTGCTTTTGAAGAACGATCCTTTAAAGTGAAATTCTGGACGGAGAGGAGTTGGTGGGAATTTTGAACTGACTTCAGCCAAGGCCACCGCTCCACCATGTCCCCACAAGGGCACTGAGAGCACAGAGGAGAGAGCACTTGCGTGTATCAAGTGCAAAATAAAGCAGCGGGGTTGGGAGGAGGAAGTCAGGGTGATGAACTTGTGCATTAAGCTGGTGCTGCCAAGGAGGGGAATATATACTTGACGTGCCCCGTACACATGGTCTTTCCTCGCTCGGCGTCAAGGCCACAATGTACCAAGCACTTTTGTGAGAAAGCAAAATATGCAAACAAATAGCAGCAGCCTTTAGCTCCAAACATGTCTCGGTTGGTTGCTGCTGTTTTCTTGTCAGAGGATTGGTTCAGCTAAGGGAAAGGTGATTGTACCATTACCAAAGGAGTAAAAACACCTATTAAGAGTGAAACAATTCAAAATACTGGAAATGTCTCCCTTGTGTGAGAGCAACTGTTTGCCTTGGCCGCTGACCTGTCCTTAGCAACCCTCTCTCTCTTTCTCCTCTCTTCTCCTGGCAAAACCATGTTCAAGAGCTTTAGGAAGGTTTCTGACCTGGAAGGAAGCAGAGATGGAGAAGTGTCCCTGTCCATACCAACCCTGGTTAGCTGGGAGAAACAGTGAACGATGACAGGATGTTTGAACCAGCTGCAAATATCTGGAGCTGTGAACACTGAAGGAAGGGAAGGAAATGGGATGTTAACTCAAGTTTGAGCATTAGGAGTAAAAAGCTTAAACTGAACAATGGAAACTGTAGGTTTAAATGTCAGGATATATTTCCTAACAGTGATTTCTGTCAAGTTGTTGGATAATCCCAAAGGGAAGTGGTGGAAATCTCATACGTAGAGATATTTCTCAAGTTAGGTTTGGATGAAGGCAGCAGAGAATACATACTTGCAAAAAACAGTTGAACGAGATAATCTAGGAGTATTTTCCCATCTCTAAACTGTGATTTATGCTATAAACACTGCCAGACTCTGCAAACTAATCTGTGGTCTTAAAAGTGACTCAAACGCAATTGCTTATATTTTTATACCCCTCATGATGTTAAGCATTTGGTTTGCCAGGAAGAGTTGGAGTATCCAGGACACACTTTACTGTGAATGGATTTCATGAACTATAATTACTAGGCAATAAATCCGTACAAGTGGGAAACATCTCGGGTCTTGCGCTGGATAATAGGAAAGGACAGGAACTGACTGTTTTGGGGGGTTACATTTTTCTGTGAACTTGGAATGGATTAAAACACCAGTGCTACTTTTGAAGGGCCAATTAGGGCAGAGGCCACAAAACTGTTCTTTACATTAACAGTAAAAAATGTATTTGCGCAGCTATTTCTTGGATGGAAGCTAGCACAGAGACAGCTGGTTTTAATTACGCAAACAGATGCAATAGCTGAGCAATTACAACTTGATCATGAGCCCATGCAAGGAGATCTTTAGCAGTCTGTGCTTAAACTGCGTATGTTGGGCAGGATCAGACCCGCAGATGAGAAATCTTGTGCTCACCACAGCGGTCCTAGGAAGCTGCTGGGAGTAAGACTTTTCCTGTGGCAGGCTCCGTTTGTGCACCAGCATGCCTCGCTCTGATTTGGTGGTGGGTACGGGTCTTGGGGAACAACCAACTCGACTGTGGTTCATTGGCTTTGTTAGCATGTCTTCCTGCTTCTGTTGGGGTAAACGACAGGAGAAGATGACTACGTATATCTCTGGGCAATTACCTGCTGCCATTTTGGGGGAGACAGCAGCTATTTCTTGTGTGTTGCCAGAGGATTTTGCCACTGATCATTACAGTAATTCCTATCAGTGGTAATAGACTTGTTATAATGCTCAAAAGGGGTTTCATATTACTACAGACACACTGAAAAGAGTTTCTTGCCCAAAAGAGTTTAAAATCCAAACTCAGATATGGCTCTATCGATCTGTGACTGTTTTAGGAACACATCACCACAGTACCAAAGCATGACCAGGCTTACCACCTTACTGAAAGCAACAGGACTTTGGTTGTTGGTGTCAACATGAGGAGGGTTAAGCCCCTACAATCCCTGTCTCTTTATTCAGTGTCTTTAAGTATTGTTTTCCTCTCCCTGTTTGTTAAAGAGCATGTAAAGCATATCAACAGGTGAGCCACAGCTTCATCTGCATATATATACACACAGTATACAGTACAGACTTTAAAAAGACATAATTATCAGCTTCCAGCTGTCCAAACTCAGCATTATCTTAGTATCGTCAGTCATGGAGCTGCAGAGGAACAAAGATCTATCACTGCTGAGAAGGGCAAATATGAACTCATCAGAGGAAAGATGTGCACTTGTGCATTCAAAGAATTGTACAAAACCTAAGTCTTTAACTGCTTGTCATAAAAAGCCATGGCTTCTGCAGAGGCTTCCTGTCACCCCCTCCCCTCCTCTGCCCCAGGGTAGAACCTCTTCACTGTGTCCGTACAACTCAATAGAAAAGAAAGTCTACTCCTACGTCAGAGTCCAGCCCTCAGGCTCTTGATCTGACCCTGAAAATAGCAGCTCCAACCCATATGAGGTTGGGCCTTCTTGCCTTCTCGCTCTGTTTAATATCACTGACAACTCTGTGTAGGAGGATTGTTTCTGGCATGTACAAGAGTACTCATGAAGCATTGCTCTGCTGATTAAAACATGTGCAAAACAAACAGTGTCAGGTCCTTCCCTCCCTAGGGAAGTCTGCCCAGCCAAGATGGCCAGCTGAGACCCTCTGTGAGCCTTTATTAGAGAGAAGCGAGAGTGGGAGACTGTAGAAAGCAGCCACTGTCCTGTGGCTTTTAAGGCTGCTTGGTAAAAGACTGACTCAAACTGCTGCCCATCAACATGAGTGTGACTGTGTGACCATCCCAAAGCTCTCTGATCTGGCAGTGTCTGGCTTGGTTTCTCTATGCCTCTCTGACAGCAGATCATGCTGAGGTGGACCTTGTCGGTGCTGGGTGAGAAAGGAAAAGGTGACCTAGCTGTTGGAGGAAACCATACAGTCTCTTGCCCTCAGCCTAGTCATCAAGCCTGCCATCTGGTTGTCCAAATTACATCTGGGTGCCAGGTTGGCCAGGTTCCCTTCTCCCCCCAGCTGTCCCTGACTCCAGGGGACATGCTGCCTGCACCTAGCTTGCAAGTGTCTCTCTTTCCTCCTCCTTCCCCTGTCCCTTTTAGTTCAGATCCCCAAATCCCTCCCTGTATGGTAACGAAGGGGATGTGAGGATCTCCCAGGCCTTCCTTTCTGAGATGGTTGATACTGTTTTGGCAGCCCTGCTTGTTCTGGTCTTGTCTCATTCTGCACCCCCAGCACCATGTTTCTCTTAGGCTTCTCCCTCTACTTCTCCTGTGAGCAGAACACAGCTAGTATTCAGTCTTCTTTTCCTTGTACTCCTGTTTAAAATCTTCCTCTTATCACAAATTCTTCCTCTGCTGGTGTCCTCACAAATTATGTTTGAACTACTGTTCTACGCAAAGAGAAAGTGTCCCTATATGCTTGATAATGACTTCTAGCCATCCCAGACCAGCTCCAAGAGCTGTCTCAAAGAACCTAAGGATGCTCAAAAGTGTATAAACAGGAGGTGCTGAACACCGTATGGATCAGATCTGGTAGGAAATGGCATCATACGGTGAAACGACTGGGCTCCATGTTTGCTTAGTCCTCTGCCATACGTTATCGAGCAGACCCTTAACCTTCCTTCCTACCTTTGTGATGGGAATAATATGCAGCTTACTTCAAATTAGAGTGGGGACCTCTTAATTCCTTTCAGAATTACACCCTCGCTATGCAAAGTTTGAGTTTTATTACAGATCCTACACCAACCTTTATCTCATAGCATTCGATCACAGAGGTTTTTTCTTTGGCTAGATGCTTTTTCATTTCAACTCCTGCTGTGACTTTCCCCACACTGTGCGTTTTGTCAGTCTATATATTTTTCTGGTTGGAACCGTAGATCTTTGGATAATCAGTATCAAGTATTACTTTGAATATTGAGCAATTAGATGATAGAAAACTCCTTCACAAAGCCAATAAAATAGTCTCTGGTGCACATACAGTTATCAACAGTGCTTTGGTGCTCTGTTCCCTTTTGCTTTATTAACCCTGGCCCTGTGGGCATTGAGCAATGATCCAAATGATATCTGTGCTGCACGTACAGTGCATTCTGCTGGCCACTTCTACGTAGCAAGACAACCGAACAGATTTCTGAAGCTGAGTGCTTACATTTGCAAACACATCTGCAACTTTAGCATAAGTTAACTTATGTTTGCACACATCCACGGTGCATACGCTGCTGTTTAGCCAAGAAATGGGCACGCGCTCACACTGACCTAAATAGAGACAAGTTGCCTCTTTACAGTAGCTGTAGCTGCAGCAGAAATATTCTGCACCCCCACACCTTTTATCTGCAATTAGTTTTTTTTAATCATTCACAAAGTGGCTCCGAGTGAGACATTATGCTTCCTTCAAGTGAAATCTGGGGGATTTGTTCTTTCTTTTGGTGCAAGTGAGCAGGATGTAGAAAGAGAGGATGGTATGGAGAAGAGCTGTCTGATGGGGCAGGGTGTACACACTCATGCGGAAAAGCTTATTTCAGTATCGCGCATTGGTCTTTTTTTTTTTTTTAAAAACTTCTGATGGCGTCTTTGGGGCTTTGTTGGCTACATGACAGTAACATGCGAACAATATGTTACTCATCAAAAGCTACCTGGCACGACTACCCCAAAAAAGAATAGAGCAGTGAATAAATACAGCACAGAGGGAAGTGACGACAGCAGCCACATTTCAAATAGGTTAATCTTTGTTTAAATGCTGTTTTGATGAAGAAAGATTAAATGATGTGCTGGAAGTGGTACAGTATGACTAATGAGAGAATTCACAGTTATAAGTGATAGGAGAGGAAATATCAGAAGGGATATAAACCATCAGGCATCCACACACTTGTGGATTGTCAGGAAAAGATTTTGCTGATTGGCAAAAGATATCACTGTTGGCTGGTCTTTTTAATCTTCCTCTGAGATGTTTCAGCCCATTAGAGTGATCTCCTGAGGATCCAGAGATGAAAACTTGGGCCCAGAAGTGTCTTGCAGCAGCTCCAGGCTATGGCTGCATGAACAAGCTGGCCTGAGATAAATTGGGGCTGGTTTCTGGCTTGTCTGTTCCTCCCCAGTAACAGCCCAGCTGCCCACTATGACACTGCAGAGGGTAGAAAGCAGCTTCCACAACCAAGGAAGTGCATCGACATTTATCTAACAGTATATCCAACTGCAGACAGGCAATTCCTTGCAGGATGGCAAAGTCCTGGTGAGTTGTTTGTGTAGCTGTACTCAGGTGGGAGGGAACAGCGGGAACATCATAGCCCCATGGATTTGGCGGGGGAGCTGAAGTTTCCAATTATATGATGAGTATTAACATTATGTTGCAACTCTATTGTGTGCTTCCTCATGAGTTTTCCAGTACTTATTAGGCCTCTTAGGCTGGGTAGAAGTCATATTAGTGGTATATAGTAACAATAATTAGTTCTACTTTACAGAAAGTAACACTGCAGCAGAAAAATGATCTGGCAGGTGCTTAGCTCAGGGCTAGAAGGAAATGAGTCTCCAGCAGCTCTCTAACCAAGAAGCTATACTGCCATAGTCCTTGAGACGAGTGAGATTTTTTCTTTCCCATAGTTTCAGTATTTACTTCACCATTTTGGTCTTGGTACCTTCTGGGCTAAACCAGCATATAACAATGGAGAAGACTGAGGAAAGACTCTGTGAATGGCTCTGGATGGTGGCTCCATGTGCAGTGTGAAGAAACAGTTTTGTTATGAGAAGTTGTTCAGCTGAACCCCCAGAGGTTGCTGTCCACATCAACCAGTAGAGCTCAGCCCATTTCAGTGGGATATGGCAAAATTGCAGTAAGGCCCCTTCCTTACTCTGAGGTTGTGCTACGCCCATGTCACTGTGCAGTACTGTTAGTCACAGCTGTGTGGGTATTGCAAGACCTTGGAGATATCACAGCCCTGGGAAGAGAGGGAGAGCACCCAGCAGCTCAAACCAAGCCCTAGCACCAATGCTGCAGGCACCACACGCAAAACAAACCACATCTTCTTTCTGGCAGAGGTTTTGATCGTTGATCCCCATGGCACTGGACACACAAAGGAAAATACCAATAACAGGAAAAATCTGGCATGAGAGGGAAGAGGTCTCTATGCACTTTTCAGTTCAATTGCTGTATTTCAAGCCTTATCCAAAATCTAATGGATCAATGGGAATCCTTCCAGTAACTTCAGTTGGGTTTTTATAAGGCTTTAATTAATGGCCTGGTTGCTATGATTGTGCATGCTCCTCTCACAGTACCACTGAGGGTTGTGCCTCCAAAAAAAGAATTAAGCAAACAGGGCGTCTTGATCAACATTCTGCAAATGGCAACAAATTAATTCACTTGGGAAGGATTTGATAGCAAAGGTTTGTCTCCAACTGTCTAAAAGTTTTCTGTAATAAATGGAGGGAGAAAAAGCCATTTTTGACCCCATTTATGGCTGAATTCCAGCCTGTATTATGTTTAAGGCTAATTTTCTGATAAGAGGTAAACGTTTAATGTTAACACTAAAAATGTCTTAGGATTAAGGAGCTCTTTGGAGTTAATGTGAGTGTTTGGCATAGGACTGCAAACTCCATCTGGCTCGTAGGAGAAAGAGCATGCTCTAATGCAAAGGCTCAAGCTTCTCCTGTAGTTATCTTTTCCCCTTTGGGCAAGGGTTTGGTGTGGGGTACCAATCCAGCTGCTACCCTGGATTCTCCAAGTTTCTTTTTTCTTCTTACATCTTTTGAGGAATCTGTCCCATTTATTTTTTAACCATTCTGCTTATTTGCTCAAAATATCCTCCCTTTGCTGTCCAGCACCCACCCGGTGTCTCATCCCTAGCAGCCACAAATTCAGCTATGTTTCTTAAAAGCCAGACAGGGTTTTAATAACCAGCCAGCCAAGAGAGGCTGGTATTGAACGTCAGCTTGTGGGTGCTCGTGTACCTGCTTGCACCCACAAACGAGGCCTTGCAATCCCTGCCTTGCACCAGAAAATAACTGGGTTTGAAACCACAGAGCTGCAGACACAAAGACAGGGCTGTGGTCAGGACAGGGCTGAAAGAGTGGTGCCTGTCCTGGAGAGCCTTACTTTGTTTGTGACTGACCCTCTCTGGGCTGCTTTTAGTGATGTGGGATAAAAAAATGATAGTACGTACTCTGTAGGAGTGTAAATATACGTGTGTGTACACGCAGAGACAGGCACGTTTATAAACAAACCACAGAACACATAGCAATGCTTGAACACACTCCAGTGTGTTTATGGACATCTTGTTCTCTCTCTCCTTCTGTCCTTGAGGTATCAGGTTTCCTTGTTTACAGTCTGCCTTATTCAGGGTCTGGAATTCCTAAAGAGCAGCAAAACACTATCATGTGACTGAAGACTTATTTCCAGGAAAAGCAGAAGGGATTCTAGGAAAGCTCAGTCCTCACGTTCTCACTTGCTCCTGTCAAGAACACAGGATGAAGGAGATGAAGCCAATGTGTGGTCCTGATCCTTCGTCTCTCTGTTGAGCCTCGGATGAGATCTAAAGGAAAATCTAATGCTTGATGCATTCCTTACACTCCTCATATTTTTCTCCCTCTTTAATAGTTTATTGACATGGGACATTTCACACAGAAACAGGATTCCTGCCTCTTGGCAGTCCTTCCAGTGGCTTCCTTATCTTCTGAAGGGTTATTTTTACATGTGGTCTGTCACAAGATGTCATAACCCAGCCTGTGACATCACTAACAAGACCATGGGGACAGATCCAGGCAAATTACATGTAAGGAGGACTACATTAATGTAGTAACAGAAAACAAATAAAGAGGAAAACACAAATAACCCCTAGGTCCCATATGCCAAAAGTATCAATGAGAGCATTTCTAAAGCTCTTCTCATTGGGCAAGAGCAGAACAAGTGAACCTTGATTATATGGGACTACCTGGATGGGTGGCATCTGGGTCCCTGGCCCTGTGCTATAGCTTTCGAAGACCCTGCACTGTAGCAAGTCTACAGTGCCTCTTCTGGCTGTGCCCCACAAGTCCCAAGAGCCTAGCATCTCTCTCCTTGTGATGGGGCCATTTTGACCTACTCAAGGAAGAGGAGTCCTAAAGGACTTTGTCTTTTGAGATGCTGCAGTTATGGTTTCTGGCACTCTCAAGGTGTTCCTGGTCCTTGATGGGATGGAACATGAAGGATGAGCAAGGTTGAAACCTGCTGCTAACATGCCTTGTTCAGCAAAGACAATGGGTGTGATGGAACGAAGTGCTAGAAAATGTAACGGAAATCCCTAGTTACCTATCCAATGGAAGACTGGAAGACAGCGCCTATAGGGTTGGCTTTTGGTACAAGCAAGGTAGACAGTTCCCTACAGTGGCTGCCTGATGGCTGCCCTGCCCTGCAAGGCTATGTTGGCTATTGCTGATATGAGGGAGGGACATAGTGTGAGGAACACTGGCTATTCAGGGGGGCCTGCTGCTGAATCTCTCCTAGAGGCTGCAGCCACTGCTTCCATCCCTCTGATCTTGCTGGCAGCAGCAGGAGAACCCTTAGGCAATGATAGATATTGAATCTTGTTCCGATAACGTTGTGGTCAACAGCAAAAATTCCCATTGTCTAGATTTTTGCCCTGCAGCTGTGTGTCTCTGTGCTTTGAGGTGCTGAGTTTTCTGGTCTAGCTCCAACAAGAACATGTACAAGCATGCTTAAGTTTTAGCAAGAATCCTACAAAAAGACACACCAGCGTAAGCCCTTTCTTAGATCCAGGCTCAAACTCTCAGCTCCAGGCAGGACCAAGCCCATAATGATCCTCTGTTTCTGCACAAATCTGCTGGAAAATACATTTGTCTGGAGACGTGCAGCAAGCTGAGGGTTTAGAGCATTCCCCAGGCCTCCTCCACTTGTGGAACCCACTCACGTCTATGCAGGCCACCCGCACAAAGTCCCATTGCACTGTGTCAGTATTGCAAGGGTCATTGGGGAAGTTGTAGGGGGGAAAAAAATATCAACAAACATGCAGTGAACACACTGCAGCTCTATTGCCATGAAGTGAGAGCAGTAGGTACTCTAGGCTCCATTGACTATTCAGATGCAAATCAATGTTGGATTATAGAGCAAATCCAAAATTTGGAGAAGCAATAAGGACAATCAGTAACATCCGCAGAGTCTTCATTCCTGAGGCACTCAGTATAAAACACAGGTGCCTATAAAATCTGGCACATGTTGCTATGTTATGAACAGAAAACTCATGGCTGCAGCATGGTAAATACCTACAGCACTTGGTGTGGAAGCTCAGTAATTTCAGGAAATTCTGATTCACTGGCTGAAGTCTAGACTGTAATTTAAAATTAACCATATTGCCTGAGATCAGGGCCTTAGCCCCTCTCACTGATAGTGGCCAGTGGTTGTTACTTGCAGAAAGAGAAAAAGAAATGGGTATGGCTAAAGTCTGTCCTTCCAGTTACAGTCAGCAGCAACTTGGGGACCTTCTAAGCCAGAAGTTCATTGTGGGTCTTCAGGTTAATACCACAGATCAGCCATGGGCTGATCCTCTTTTTGAACACAGTTACACCTTTGGACTCCATAACATCCTGCAGCAACCAGATTCATGGGTCCATGAGGCTCAGTGTGAGATACAGTTGTGTGCTTGTTTTAAAAATGCGTACTAGTATACTGCAATATTTAGCTTTTCTGCATGTTCTCCCTTGCCCATGTGACAACATCGGGCAATTGTTCCCCATGTTCAAGTCCCTTTTATCAACCAAGCAGTGCAGAGATGCGCTCTGGTTCCTGTTAAGATGCAATCATCTGGCAACTGGATTCTTGGTTACTCTGAGCAGAGGCGTGGACTTTGAAGAGAAAGTCCTGGATCAGAAAAGCACTACCCTAGAAGGTATCCACCTTATTGTACTGTGTCAGAGTTTGTACTGAGTGAAGTCTTGGGCCATGTGGTCTGTTTGCTAAGCAGAAGGCTTATGTGCTGCCAGGCTGCAATTCCACATCTGTTTGAATCAACAAGTCTGACTCTTATTTTCCTGCGATCTCAGCTGAGCTGCTATCAGCTTGGATCCAACCTGGTGGATCAATGAAAGTTATGACGCTGTACACATTTGTTTTTCAGTGGCATTGATAAACCAGTGTTGCAAGATCCTCAGCTCAGACTCTGAGTCTGGCTAACTGAAGGTTGTGAAATTTCCAAAGGCGACAAGGAGAAAAAAAGCAAAGAACCACTCTCCCCTGTGTTGCAACTCTGAGTGCAATCAGTCACAAACAATAATTCTCTCACTGGACACTCAGATTCATTTTAGTTGGGCCCATGGAAAGTCAATTCTATATATATCAGCTGGATGTCTGACCTGAAGGTTAAACCAAAGAAATCTGCTTGCAGAAAAGTTGCGAATGCAAAATTCTGGCATGGCAGTCCAAGTTCTGCCCTTGACTGATACAGTTTGTTTCAAAATTGTGACCACATTGAGTAATGTACAGGGGAAGAGAAGTTGTTAACCATTCTGAAGAACACCTGTAAGCTAAGGACCAAGCAACGAGAGCCACCAGAAATTTGATTAATGAGCAACACTTTAATGAAGATACTTGCTGTGAAACAGCTCCCAGGTCTGCGCTGGCACTTCAAATCATTCTTCCTAAGCTTCATGGGCAGCTATGGTTTTAGCTGCTCTGTGCCATAGATAAATGAGAGGACCCAATTCCCCTTGCTCAGCATTTTGGCTGCTTTCTTCAACTCAAAGTGTGAGCTAATGGCTGAAACACGAAGGTACTGTGTTTAATTGGTTCTGATTCCCACAGCAATCTACTGAAGCATCTCTGGTATTAGTGCGCACTTCAACACCTGAACATTACACAAAGTCAGAGAGAATCTACCAAGTATTCAGTGATGTTGGTTGGATTATGGGAGAGCAAAGAAGCCCTGGTCTTGGGCTGTGAGGGTGATGTATAGGCTGGGGACATGTAGGTAGCCCCTATCTCAGTGAGCCTGGCCAGAGCTCAGAAGGACTTTCCCAAGTCACTCCCTAAACAAATTCAGAGGAAGGGCCCAAAGGGGAAGAATCAATACAATTTGCACCTGGGAGTTGAGGGAAACAGCAGAAAAGCTCTAGGAAATTCTGCTCCAGCTCTTTCCACTTGGAAGAATGGATTCGCAATGTGATTTCAAGCTCCCAGAAATCCCCCAGAATATAGGCCAGAACAAAAATAATCTAATCTAATCCAATTCCATCTAATCTAATTTCATTTCTCACTACTGTGAAATGGCCATAAAAACACCTAAGAATTTTTACTTTTAAATGTTGACCATCTGCAGGATCATGTCACGTGTACCACTGCTATATGGACACTGTTCCTTAGTGGAATTATCATTTAACTGAACCGCAATATGTTGCAAGAGGAAATCCTTGATAATGACAGCTACAGCTGGGAGAAGCCTTGTGAATATTTTTATTAGGATCACTATAACAGCAACAGGAATATGCCACGCTATGATGATAATTAAATTTTGCCTACTATGGAATTGCCATTGTGGGTGACCTTTCTTTCAGCAAGGGCAAAATGTAGCACAGAACAGACTGCTGATTCAGCTTACCCGTACCTCAATGGACCTGTCTTCAGTGGCCTTTCACATGCATGCAAGGAGGAGCTGAGATGATCTCCCATCTGAATCTGAAAGAGCAAGTGTAAGAGTAGCCTAAAGCACTTCACAGTTTGCAATGCAGTAAATAAAGTTGCATTCAGTGTAGCAACCACTGAGAGCAGCCTTTTTTTTTTTCCATTGGTTTTCCATGGAATGGTTTTCCATTTTTCCCTGAGTAGTGTATTGATCATCAGACTTCTGTATTTGTAACTGATGTTACATTGGACTCTGAATATAAAGACTAATGACAAGAGAAAGTGGCAGTAATTTCTGACTCAACGTTTTCATCAATAAAAAACAATCCTAAAATGACTGACACTGCATGGACTAGGGCAAAAGTCTGTTGCCTTTGTACTTATGATACTGCTTTGAACTATAAAATCAAATAAGGTCATGTATATAGCGAGGTGCGTGAGTAAAGGTTCGTAATCTGACACATCTTTGGTGAAGTGCATTGAAGTCCTCCAAAGGGAGGTGCGATAGGAGTGTTAATAGTTTCTTTGACTTGTTATGACTCCTGTTTTGCAAAGAGTGATCATGTGCTGTTGTTTTGAACCTCACTCATGTTTGTTTTGTTTCCTAGATCTCCCTTTGTGGTGGCCGCTCCCAGAGTAATCAACCCTGAAGAAATTCATGTCTGGACTGATGAAGCTCAGTTTTATTCTCAGCTCCTCACTGAGAATATGGAAGTTTTTCATCTACCTTCATTTTTTCCAAAGCCTTCTTAATTTAACGATCAGTGGATTAGTTCTGTCTGCTTTGGTGTCAGCTTTTCCATGGCATCTACACATACTCTATTACTTCTAAGACCCCAAAACCGTACATGAAATGTGCCGGGTGGACTTTCTGTTGCCTGGCATTTTGTGTACAGGGGTATTACAGGTCTGTGTTTAAATTCTGAGCCAGGTGTACCAAGCAGATATGGACTGGAGCACAAAAATATTTAAGCCAGCAAGAGACAAGTCTGCTGCACTTGGTGTTGAGACCAAGGTGCTAATCCCTGACACTGGGTTTGCTTTTTTAAGTGGATACAATACCAGGTCAGTGTTAGGCTACTGCAGATGGCTTGTGTCCACACAATGTGAGTACCTCTGTATTATAGCTCCCCACATTTCCCATTTTGTGTGCAAAAATGTCTTGGGCCGCTCTTCTGCTTGATGATTCTGCGAAGT
>NW_009649473.1:1580092-1633442 GCF_000708025.1 Charadrius vociferus | reverse complement strand
TTCTGCTTGTTGATTCAGCCAAGTTCAGCCCAGTTTCTCTTCTCTCTTCCTTAATGAATGGTCAGTGAATGATATTTTAGTTCCAGAAAGAGAATCCTTTAAACTCCACATGTCAACCATAGACTGAGCCCTGCACAAAGCAAATAGCATCAGGCAGACAGGAAGAGGAATAGGTTTATGAAAATATCCGCTCAATGCCACGGACCTCATGAAAACCCTGTGTTCCTACAGAGACAGAGCTAACTCGCCTCCAGACCAAAGCACTGAAGACTGGCAGCGGCAGAAGCAGCCCGAGTTTGCATGCATGAAGACTCTACATTATGAAAACCTCCCAAAAACAATACAGAGGGAAAAATAAAGTGTTTCAAAATTTGAGCCCAAAGGAAAAGCAAATTGACGTCTAACAAAAGACTGATTTTCTTCTCCCGTAGAGAGGTGTCTGCCACTTACTCGAGCTGGCAAGGCACTGTCTCAAAGGGCAGTTTAACCAAGTTGCATAAGGCCTTGGCTGGGTGGCTGTAGAAATATAGGGCCTCTTATCTGAATGCTGGCCACAGCTGTTACGGATCTTGAAGGAATTATCTCTGTGCCTGTCAAACATCTGCTTTGTAAGCAAAGAGGCTGAAACACTACTGGTGCACAGGACGCACCGCAACTCGTGGGGCAGAGCCAGGAGGCCGCAAATGGGAGCTTTTTTCCCCTGGCATCAGAAACCTGACGTCCCATGAGTGACTGATGGGTGGATAGGCCCTAATCGCTCTGTGTTGTATAGACCTGCGCCTTGTCATTGAAAAATAGCCAATGTGGTCCAAGCACTGATCTCAGTGTTTTTGGTAAGTGATAAATCATCTACAGCTCTCACAAATATTCTGGCATATAGCCTACAGAACTACATTTATTTTCTCTCTCACCACCCAGGAATTGTTCCATATAAATGTGGGTAGAACCAAAAGGGCTGATGCAAAAAATCAGGATCTGCATTGGAGCCCTTTCACATTAAATATTTTCTTCTTTTCTGTCTCCCTCCCTTAGTAATCACTATATTTTTCCCATACAATACAGTGCTGCTTCTGTGAACCAAGCTAGCTGCCTTTCCATATCTCTGGTAGTCTCTCCATTACCAACATCCCCACAACATCTAGTAAATACCCTTTGAGAGCCTGGCCACAGGGAGTGCGGGATGCCTGTATATTGGGTAACCAGAATACTTTGTGTTCTATTCTGTGTGTTTTTATGCTACCACCAGTCCCATAAAACCCCTTGATAACTGCCCATTGCTGTGACTCTTTGCACGTATGCATGTGGGTCCAGATCCAGTCTATGTGCAATGTGAACCTTCACTCTCACAAAACGTGGACACTGTGAGAGAATCTAGTCCAAATATGAGGGCTGGCAACCATACAAGGATACTGATTTTGTGTTTTGTCCATTCAAGACTTTCCTTCTTTGTGCTCTATCAAAAACCACTGGCACTGAAGAGGAGGATGGTGACAGTATGAATAGATGAGCAACCAGATGAATGAATGTAAAGGGTTGTTCTGAGGTCTTTCTCATCTGTTTTTCCCCTAACAGAGACCTCCAGGTGTTCCTCCGGTGTGTTCCTGAGCTGATTATCCATCTTTTTGAAAATATCTCAGTTCAAAATGACGCAGCTTCACATTTTCTTTATATGTATAATCAAATGCAAACAATTAAGATTGCCTAACTGAACTCTGTGCCAACAGGTAACTACAGTTCAAAGGACCTTTTACTCAGTTAACAGGTTGGACAGCATTTCCTCCACACCCTTCAAACAAAGTTATGGTGTAACATCTAACAGAACTTTCCTGTCAAAATCTCCAGTTCTAGGATAGTTCTCAGGCCAACTACCTGGGGCCCTGGGTTGTGAAGGACACCTCTGGGCTGAGTAGAAAATCAATGCATGACGTTCAACGTTCACCTGAAAAAGTGGGAATGTATCCATTTCAGGTTCTGTGCAAGACCGCAAGGCTATTGCCAGTTCTGTGTGTGTCAGCTGGAAACTAACAAAGCAGTATCGCCTTGCAATGAAGACAATCTTATCGAGGACTACCAACTAATATCCATTCCAGTTATGCTGCCACAATTTTTATCTCATTATTTTCAATGACACTGGGCAGAGGAGGTGTTAATATAAGGGAAGATTGTGTTTCTAGTTACAGCTTAACACTGTAAAGCAGAGAGAGTGGGTTTTGTTCCAAGCTTTGCCATAGATCTGGGTTGCTCAACATACCTTTGCCTCAGGGCTTTTAATCTGCCAAGCAGTGTGAGCAGTTACACTTAGCTGTGAATCTAAACTCATTACTGTATTTAAAGTGCTTTTTCTGGAAGTGTGCATGAATATCATTGCAGTGCAGGTGGCTTGGCTATACTTGTCATAGGAGAGATTGCCTCCAAGTGCGTGCTCAGATGCTGTAGTTTGGAGATTAACATAGTTAAATTTGTGCTCATCATTCATGTGGATAGCCGGATTTAGTTTAGCTAGGGCTGGAGGTGGTATTTGACTAGGCAGGTGTCTCATTGTCTGAATGAAATCTGAATCTTCAAAGAAAGGAGAGCAGCAGGGAATGCACTTAGCCAAGGACTGGCTGTGAAATACTGCCTCTTCAGCTCCCGGATTCAAATCCAATAAAGTTAAAAATCACATGGCTTTCTTGCCATCTGGCAGCCAGTTGTGGAGCTTGTGTGCATTGTATTGGTGAATTTTACTATCAAGTCCTGTAGGACAAGTGACTTCATCAGCTCTAAGGACAAGCTGGGAACAGTGAAGAAAACTGAATGAACTCTATCAATCTAGGGCAGTGGTTTGGTACTTTAAAGGAGTGATGCGTGAGAGGAATTAATTAAGTGTTAGTCTTACAGCTCTCTTTTTTGACAGAGAAGGATAGACTTTATAGGAAGTGGACACCAAGGCTTCCTCCCAGGAAATCAAGGAGGTCAAAATCTTCCATCAGCTCTGTGGTCGTTTCCTGGATGACAGTTCTGACGCATCAGGAAAACTCACAGTTCTAACCACATGTTTTATTCGGTTTGTTTGAGAAGACAGGTTAACCTCGCTTTTTGAAAAAGGTTTCTTTTGTCTTCATGCCTACAGAAAAGATGGATGTGAATACAAGGGAGAGGTAAAGGGATGGTTTGTCAGCATGGCCAGGGCACCTGCAGGATGTAAAAATGGCCAGTGACTTATGGCTGAGCAGTGATATTATAAAACTTGCACTAACTGTGTGCAGGCTTCAAAATGAAGAACCTGAACTGGAGTCCTGACACCATTCAGTTCTGGCCTTGTATCACCTCACGACTTTCACACTGATGTTATGCCTCAGCTGGTGGCCATTTTACAGTAGCCCGTGGCTTCTTGTGTACTGCAAAAGTACAAGCCCTGTGATTTCTGAAATACCGTGCTAATTTGAAAACAGATCCCAAGAGACATTGCAGTCTACCAGGAGGAGAAAGGGGTTTCCGAATTTCTGCCCACCCCAGTCTCATTTCTGGGGAGAGCTCTCGTTTCTCCGCATGCTCCAGAGCCTGCTTGTAAAAAGTGACGAGGGACCAGTGTGCTTCTCTCAGTGGGCAGTTAAATAGCAGCCCTGGGTGAAATACTGGGAGGAAGTTAGCTATTTTCTAGCAATGTCTTAATTTTGCTCTTCCTTGAGAACTGCCGCCAGGCAGGGAGGCCGCAGTGATCAGATCAGGGCCTGTGACTGGCTGAAAGTCACCAGGGAAGCCATTTTAGCTGACAGGCCGTGGGGTTAGCTGCAGGTTTGCATGTCCTCTGGTCAGCAGTGGGGTGTGGGCCCTGTTTGCAAGGGTGTATGTTAAGAGCAGCTGTGTTAAATTGTATTGATTGTAGGAACATGCAGTCTGGATGCTCTGGAGGTGGGAGAAGTGAAGTGCTGGCCTTGTCTCCTCATTCCAAAAGGACCTGGAAGAGACACCTGTCCTGGTGGAGCCTGCAGGGAAGTGCCCGGGGCAGTAGGTAAGGCTCTGCATGCCTTTTGGGTTTATTTATTTGCATAGTGTTGGCTTGCTGGTGCAAAAACTGGTCATAGCATGTGTGTGGGAGCATAGGCTTACTTCACCTTCTAGGGGTACTTGGAGAACTGGATTGAGCCATCTGTGTTTGGAGCTCCTGGCATGTATTTCTGTGATGTTTGGTTGCTTTCTTTTGACTATACTTGCTTTATCCATCTTAGTTTCCTATTTGCCTCCACTTGCTTAGAGTATCTCTTTTTATTGTTGTGACAATGCACTTTAGGTAAGGGGGTGTGAGTTTGCATTGTTGTCTGTCTGAAACTGAAGTATTGAGAGGTTGACTAATATAACCAATGTCAAGAGAAAGGTCTAACTATAACGTGCATGTGTTTCCTAGTGCCTAGGCGCAGTCCTGGAGCTGCTTTTCTTTCTACACATTGGATTTATGCATCTCTTCACATTTCACTTTAAGTTTGTGGTCATAGAAGTAGAAGGTGGCAGATGCAGCTGATGTGGTTCTTGTATATGACATTTCAGGGTGGGGAAAGCATTTCTGGGCATTTTCAGGTGGAACTCGTCGTCCTAAGCTGAGGTTGGAGCTCCTGGAGTTGTGAAAAAATGTCGGAGCTTTTGCATGAAACCAAGCAGTAAATCATGGGCAAGAAAACAAGCCCCCAAAACCACTGTTATCCACACTCCTTCAGCGTTAGCAAATAAGAAGTAAAGTCATGATGGTGTAATTGGGGAAACTGAGGGCAGGGAGTGATCAAGACCACACATGAAATCATTGAAAGAGTTTGAAGTGTTACCTAAGGATTCTGGGTATGACTTCTGGTTAGAATTGATGATTTTGGGTGTCTCAATGTGAGAGATTTAATAGAGCTTGGGTGTCTGTGTCGTTTTTTGTTTGTGATTTTTTTGTGGGTTTTGGGTTTTTTTTGTGTTGTCCCTGTGTAAGTCCTCCATGTCCTGCTCCCTCTCTCCACCCCAGATGTTCACTCCTGTGTATAAGATATAAGAAACCTTTCCAGTGCAAAATTTTGGGTGTTGTAGAAGTGAATTGTGTGGAATAATACATGGTTTTGAAAAAATCCTTACCTTGCATCCACGTTCTTCCCTGAGTAAGAAAGACTATCTCTAGGAAATAGTTCCATGTACACATACTCCAAAGCTAGAGCCTAATCCAGAGAAACCTACTTAGCTTTTGTCTGCTGTAGTGCACAGCTGAGAATAGGCTTCCAAGTACATGACTTACCATTTCTAAAATGTGAAGGGCTTATGCAGGGAACAGCAGATGTAGCTACAAACCTGCCAGAATGTGTCTTTCTGTGTGTGACTGGTGCACATTGTTGAAATTGGGGTTTTACTTTAAGAAAATAGCAGATGGGACTGTAAGAAGGACAAAGAGAAGTTAAACCTTGGCGTGTTTGGCATGTTAACGTGGGCTCCGAGAGCTCTAAAGGGACTATCCCAGAGGCATGTGTTGGTTAGCAGTTTTGGCTTGCCACAGGTAATAGGAGGCTGCACTCATGAAGAACTAAATATACAAGTTTATTAAATCACCAGTAGCCTGTTGTCTTTCTCCAGGATAAATTTCTTGTCTTCTTTCATCACACTTTATAGAGCATGTTGAGACACAATTGAGAACACTCTGCTGTTCTTGTTCGGAAGCAGGGAGTGTTCGCTTTAATGGGAAAGCTCCATCGGGATTAATCACGGGTGATTAGGTATCTAATGGCCTCTGCAGCTCTTCAGATCTGAGGTCCACAGCAATAGCTGATGCAAAAATAGTGCGTGTGTGACAGTGAGTAAGAACTAGCATGCAAGGGCATGTGTACAGCCCTGTCTATAGGCATGTACATGAGTTCTGTTTTCCCGGCCTTGCAATTTCATACTTTGACCAGGTTATGTGCTGCTGCTATCTGTGTGATCCCTTATTCTTGTCCTCAAAACCAGGGTTAGTCATCATTTTCTGGGCTTTTTGGGGAATTACGAGGAGCGACGGAGTTGCCAGGAGTGAGCATGTGTGTGGGTGTGTGCGTAGAAATAATACCAGTAAAATAATCACCCAAAAGGGAAGACTGAAACTCACAGATTATTTTTCTTTTTGTGCTTGATTTTTATGAGCGAACAATGGATTAATTAAAAAAAATGAACTAGAGAGTGGTGGGAATATAAGTGAAATCTGTGTTTGCTCTATGCGTGTATGTATTTTAAGTGATGGGTCTGTGTAGGTGTGATTTTAAGTGATGGGAGGAGAAAACACACTAAACCATCCCTTTTTAGAAGCGTCCCAATGCCTGTTTCAGATCTAGACCTGCTACTGATCTGTTCAGTCTTTCCTCTGGGGAGTTTCATGGAAGGTCTTAGTTTCTGCAGGCCACCTCCCTTTATGCTGCTTCATGTGCTTGTTGTGAGGGAGAAAGATCTCATTGTCATATGTCTAAAAATCTATTTCAAAGTGCAGTAAAAGGCACGGGATGTCTTTTTATTCTGCGCTTGTACAGCTTCTGCTCTGCAGGACTGCTCACGACTGAGATCCTTGATCTCTATATATCAATATGGAAAACTAGTATAATAAGGTGCTACCTGAGGCAGGCTGAATTCCTAAATCTGACCAATGCAAAAAATCAAGGCACCTTAAATGCCAACTAGACCATCTGTCAACATGTTATGCCAGATTTCTGGAAGACCAGCAATACAACTCAAATTGTGAAACTGTCTGAAACATTGCATAGATAATAGTTTGTGATATGAAACTTTTAAGTTGTGATGAAGCTGCAAAAAATCCTACCACGTAAGTCATGCTGTCTGGGAAGTGAGCAGTGAGACAATAGCAGTTCAACTAACTTCCCAAACTGGCCTACTAATGATGCATGACATATCACAGGGCCAGGCACTTGAGGTGAGACTGATGCATTTCAAAAGCCTACATAAGCTAGTACATTGCAGTCAACTGTTTTATTCGTGTTCTTGGAAGGTACCTCTCAGGAAAGTATCTTTACTGAGACTTACTTTGACATGGTGAGTCCCTGTTGTAATGATTCATATAAAGGAAGGCGTAGGCCCTTGATCCCCTCTGAATACTTGCTTGCATGCTGATGACTTTTAAGAATGAATAGACTATGGGGTGATCAAAGCTTAGCCCAGGCTGAGTGGGGTGGGGGAAGGAGGTATTGCTAAATGAATGTTGTGCTATTAATTGCTGAGCAGATGCCTCCCAGATTGTAAAAACAGTCTTTTTGTGAGGCTGCCTCTGGGAAGCAAGATGCAGCTGAATAGATTCCAGCCTGACAACAGTGAGAAGGTGGCCACAGCACTCACTTAAAGTTGCTGCTCCAGTACCTGAGCTGAGGTTAAGAATAATCAAGGCTTGTGTTCTCCTTCTGAATGCCTGTCCTTCCCAAGTTCCCATTTGTGTGATTAGGGGCTTAACCCTTTGGCTTTTTTGTTGTATTATGTACTATTTTATACCAACACTTCTTTAAGTGCCTCAGGTAGACACAGGTAGAAATGGAAAGCTCTTCAGACTGCAGTTTTTTTCCCTGAAGTAGAGAATCAAATTAAACTGGTCTTGCAGATCCACCCAGTATAACGTTGCCCTTTAGCAACAGGTTTTTTCCTGCATTTCTACTCCAATTGTGTGACCTTATTCTGCTGACTTCCATCTTGGGGAGGGAGATACTCCCCAGCCTATGCTCCAGTGACAGCCATGGCCTTGGGCCCTGATTCTGCAGATGGGAGTGTCCTTATCCTACTTTCCATGAGTGTGCTACAGAAACCTGCTGGTTTCTGTACTAAAATTAAGCACAGGCTTGCATGTTTGTGGAATTAGGGCCTGAGAGAACAGAAGGAGAGTGTCCCAGAGAGGCTGTGCTTTTCACTTTTAACCCTCTGATGTGTAAGTGCTTTGAGTTTGTTCTTGAAATGCACTCATGTTGCTGTATCTGCTTGGGAGTCCTTTTGCAAGGAAGAAAAGGAAGGAGAACAGAAATGTTTTACTCTTAGGTTGTGATAGCTGCTTTTGACAGCGGGTGGGATCAGTTTCTAGTTTGACAAGGTAATCATCTCTGTCTTATAGGGTCTTGTCGAAGCATCTCTTGGTGTGTAGGGGATTTATGGGCACAGATCTTCAATGTCAGCAGAATAGTGTGTCTCTTGGGGACACCTTGGATTGCTAAGCAAGGGGCCTCCCAAGTCCTGTCTGAAGGAAACTTATAAAGGCATGGAGGCAGTGTCATTCTGCAGTATGAGGGGTTTTGAAGAATACGTATGTGGCTCTCTTGTGTATGTGACAAAAGGATTTCATAGGTGTAGAGAGACTGTGCTCAGGATCTATACCTCAAAATGTTTCTGGAGCTGCAAAAAACAACTGAAGGAAAGCTTAGCGATCTGGGATGAAGCTCTGAAATGGAAGACTGGTTTTCAGTACGGTTTTGTAGATTAGGAAGTGTATAGGGTTGTGCTGGTGGTGGAGTCTTGTTCTTTCCTTTGATTTTGCAGTTTCCAAGTAACTAAAGACTGCATTACTACTGTTGCAAGGATGACAATCATTACCGCTAGCTACAGGAATTAGGTATCTATTACTCATCAGGTCTTCCTTGAGTTGTTGGTGAGGGCTAACTGTGTACCTACAGGGTAGTTGAACCTGTACTAAGACCTTTGGTGAAATAATATCTGGATGTGCCTGGCTATGTCTGTAGGCAATGGGGAACGGTTATTACAGTTCCTGAGTTAGGAGCACGTGGCAGAGATCAGACCATGCCCCACGAAGATTCATCTTCTTATCAGCGCTTGTTGCCAGTGGACACCTTTTCACCAAGCCTTTTTCAGAAATGTTGTTTTCCAGCAATTCCTGTTCCTGCTCTGATCTTCAACCTTGTCCTGTGTTGAGCTAGGTTTCTTGAGATTGACTGTACTCTATGCTGACTAACGGGTAGAGAGATGATTATAGACTTAAACTGACAGTATCCCCAAGCTGTGGGAAATCCTCTTTAATGCAGTGGCATGCTGAAGTGTGACACTTGTTTGATAGAATATGATACAGCTCTCTGGTGCTGGACTGGATTTGTTTGCTGCTTGCTTCCAGTTATACCAGACAAATTGTGTTGTGTTGGATTTTAGAAGAAGTAAGTGCCTATGGAAGGCATTGATGCTGTGGAGACTTGAAGACAGACTTGCATGGCAACGTTCAGCATGCTCTGGTGGTCAGAAAGGTGACAAAATTAGCCCACACCACTCTGAGAAAGGAGATTGAATGTGATGAAAAATAATTGCGAGCAAATCTAAGCTCCAGACTTGGAGATTTAGATCCAGTTCAGATTGAGCTATAGCAGCTCACAGAAGAGAGATAGTACAGTTCCCTGCACCAGGAGCATCCATGGCTCCTCCTTGGAGCCTGGCAGCAGCAATCCCAGGGGTTAGTACTGAGGACAAGGAGACAAATACCAAGAAGGGAGGGAGCTTTCAGTTAATTTCATGTTAAATTGTTTCCGGTGGGGTTTTTCATTATATGGTGTTTATGGCAGAAACCTGTGACCTAGAGATAGGAAACACTGAATTCAGAGCCCACGTTGTGTCACTGTTGTTCAGGATGCAGCAGTGTCACCTGGCTGGGCAAGAGCATGTGCTGAGTTCTTCTCTCTGTTTCCTGCAGTTACGTGCTTGTGTGTCTGTGTGCGCTTGTGCTGCAGAAGCAGCCAGAGGCCCTTCCCACTGCAGAGCATCTGTCATCATGTGTTTAAAATAATCTGAAGCTAAAATGGGAGCATTCACTTTCCCTTCCTCTCCAGCCGGAGCCCAGAACAGGCATCAGAGTCTGCCTTAAAGACTTGCAAGTAAGTTGTGCAAGATCTTGGCAATGAAAGCATGTGGCGCGTGTCTCCACAGCTGGGGAGCTGTTGCAGGAAAAGGGTCAGGGGACCCTGTGCAGGACTGTGAAAGATGCCAACATAAAAGCCCAGCCTGCATTGCCAAATTACAACTCTTGGGGTGATGGAAGGGAGTACTGGTAGGAGCAAAGTCTTCAAATTATGCAGAGGAGCAATTTTCTCAAAGAGTACAATTCTGTTTTCCAGTGACGCATAAAGGCAAGGTAAATAGTAAGAAATAAAACATGCTTAATTTAATGGGGAGAACAGCATGACAGGTGGCTGGTGGTGGATCACTTAACGGCAGGCCTGAGAATGCCAGCTTCTAGGCGGAGATGAACACTGAGAAAGTGCTCAATTAATCTCACTGAAGGCCCGTGAGCTGCCTGTGCTCACACTCACTCATGAGCTGCTGAGGGAAGTCAACAGCATTTGTGGTGTGTTGTCTCTGAGGATTCATGTACAGGAGTGATTGCTCTTCATATTAACACCTTCCCTCTCAGGCAAACAAAGCAATTTGTGCTCAGACAAGTATTTGCAGTTCTCCCATTTTGTAATTCCTTTTTCAGAAAGCATTGTTACTCAGCTGTGGAGAAGAAATAATGACATCCACCCACAAATAAAGGGCAGCAAACAGTCCGTGATCTCTTCAGGCTAAAAACTGTTTGGCAGCTACTTTCAAATAACAAAGATCTTCACAAAAGCATGGACTGGGTGATGATTAGTGTGAGGTGTTGAGGGTTTTTTTGTACCCTTTACCTGCATGCATGCTGTACACTGCCCTTTATGTGCATGTCTTTAAAACACAGGGCTATTGTGAACAAACAGCATATGCTTAAGTGGCTGGAACAAATAAGGGTAATGATTTCTTTTAAGGCAAGGAGAGAGCTGGTAGGAGTTGCCCTTGATCTGTGCCCCTTGTACCAGTGGAGATGAAATTTTCTGGTTCCTCCTGGATATCGCACTAGGAGAAGATACATAGCCCAAGAAAGTTAATATAGCTGTAACGCAAGACAGCAACATCAGTATGACAAGACAGTCCAAGAAATCTGATCACAGATCAGTGAGGGGATAGCACAGGCTGTCATCTGTGTGCTGCAGTCTACACCATTGCAGCTAGTGTATGTCTCATCTGAATTCCTGTGTACAGATCTGCAGGTGATGTATCTCCCAGCATGATCTGCCTTCCAGTGCACCCATTCTTTCCAGTCACCTTATGCATGTAATTAAATAGCTTGTCTCTTGCTGTTTTTTTCCCCTAAATAAAATGAGGAAATTTCCTGTTAATCATAACAAAGTCCAGCAAGACCTTCCCAAAACTGACTATCTCCTTGGCTTTTATCTGTGGTATTTCTAGTGGGTCTACAGAGAGTTGTTAGCTGAGTAGGATCCTAATTGGTTAGGTGCAGCCCTTTGTATTGCGACTTGCTACTGAAGTCTTCGAACTGCTTGGAAGTCTAGGCCTGTTTTGAATGATGGAAGATTTTGAGCTGGATTTAGTATGGGAGCAAATTTCCCATGGAGATGGGAATCATCTTGTGTGATTTTTGTACTTCAGAAGCAAAATGACCACATACAACTTGAAGGTAATTTAACTTGGGTTTGCAAGAACTGTATTGTCTTGGGTGGGAGCCAGGTTTTCTGCAAGGAGCTCAATAGATTATAGCTGTTCAGTTCAACTGAGAGTTGGTGTAGGAATGTGATTTTTGGTTGGCAAAGATAGTCCAAGTAATGCCTGCTGTCCTGGTTCCAGCAGGGATGGGGTTAATTTTCCCAAGGAGCTGGCAGGGGACACAGGTATTCCATGCCATGTGAACCATGCCCAGGTTTTAGGGGGGAGCAAGCCGGGGAGGAGGCAGGAAGTCGGGGCTTGGAGCGGGCTGCGGCGGTCCCGGTCTGGTCGGTGAGCGGCTGCACTATAATCACGTTTGTATATTCCTTTACCAGTGTTATTGTTATTGTTTTCTCTTTCCTCTGCTGTTCTGTTAAACTGCCTTTATCTCAACCCACGAGTTTTGCCTTTTTCTTCTGATTTTGCCCACGGCTGTGGGAGTTGAGCGAGTGGCCGCCTGGTTCTTTGTTGCTGGCTGAGTCCAAATCATGACACCTACTCTTCTCCCATAGAGCTCTTGCTAGGTTGTACCAGTGTGACAGTTTGTAGGGCCTTAGTGTAAATCTGATTATTGAAATGAACCAGGCTAAGAAAGTCCATCTGGGGGAAAAAAAAAAAAGTCTTAGGCATGAAGGGCAAGACTGTCCTCAGCAGCAAAGGCAGTTTGTGAAAGTGTATGCAGAACTTAGTGGCACATGGAATGGTGGTACTTCACCTCATTTTGAAAATTTAGGGTGTTTTATTGCATACAAACAGGTAATAAAGCAGATTCTTGTAGTAGAGTCTAGGAAATTGATGAAAGCACCTCAGGGTTTGGCAGCACCAATGACTCCAGTCTTCTGTTTGAAGACCTTGGATATTTTTTTTAGTAGCAGTTTCTATTTCTATTCTGTGTTGTAGCCTGCTGCAAGGGACAAATTGTGAGCCAAAGAGTTATGAGTCTTGAATCCAGGAGTGGATTCAACTCAGCTTGGCCCCTTCTTAAAGGGGCCTTATCTTTAACTGATAGATAAATTTCTCTTGGATATGGGCTTGTATCCTCACTGTCTCGCAAGTGAGATGTGTATATGCTACCTACTTTCTACTTAGCACAACTGATGGGAACTTACGCAGGGGTTTCTGCTAATTTCACTTGGCTAAAGACATTTCCGCTCTGCTGCAAAGAAACTGGTATAGACTGGTGACGAGAGCAGTGTGTTCTATACTGTGTCTCCTTGCTGAAGTCAGCTAAGGAATAACAGTCAGCTAAGGAGTCAGCTAAGGAATAACACCTCCACGGACAGATGAGGAGTGGGATTCTTCATGGTGCTGGCACTCTGCTCAGAGCAAAGGATTTCCCTTAGAGCTAGGGCAAGCAGACAAGTTTATGCAGAACTTCAGCATGCATCAGGAGGTATAGTTCTCTTTCAGGTGATCTGCTTTCATAGTGAATTCTTCTGGGCTCTTCTTTAAGCTGCTGTACTCACTGGCTTTGGGTAAAGGATGATGTTTCAGAGTCTAATACCCACAAAATGGCCACAGCAGTAAAGCTTTGGTGTGTCTGAAGCACAGGAATGCTGATTTATCTCTTCTACCTCAGTACAAGGGGGAATGAGATGTGAGACACTTTCAAAGACCAAAAAAAGGCAGCTGAAATAGGAAGAATTATGACCCCTGCATCTTTTCTCTGTCTTACCCTGACTTCATGAGGTTGAAACTGTGACCTGCTTGAAGGCAAGACAGCTTTAACACCAGAAATGAATTATTAATCTGTGGGGAGTTATGTTCTGAGGAATACTTTGTGTGCAGAAGACCAAATCTTTGTTGGTATAAATTAACACAGCTCCACTAACTGCCTGTGACCCAGTTCAGACTTGCATGCATGTCCCCTCTCCTCCTTGTACGCATTGCTGTATCTCAGTCTTGTCAGATCTGTCACTGCCCAGTGACAGAGAGAAAGAAGTCAAATGATAAAGTGATGTTTCTGTAGTGGCCATTTGGGTGCTGAACATCAGAAGCTTTGACTGTTTCAAAATCAAAGTAACTTACTCTGTAGTATCTGTCGTTGATTATGCAATGCATTCTTTGCAGCCCTTAAAATGTAAAGTATACTGGACAACAGTAATTTGTTGCCTGTAGCAGGAATTACATAGCAAACTGCTGCTGGAATTGGAGTGGAGTTCCATGTACTGTGTAGTACTATGGAGTACTGTTTACTATACTATAGATTACTTAACGCTCCTGGTTAGCAATACCTGATTGAGCGATAAGATACAAAGAAGCATGTGAGATCACTTTACGTATTGTTTAAAACCCTTTACAGCGATCAGGCAAAGTGACTATCTTATATTTAGAGTGACCTGAGTCATCCTAAATAATGCTGACTACCCACATACCAGAACTTTAGTCGTATTACAGAGGTTACTGAATCAGGACTTGCCTATGGATACCCTTGCCTGTGTGAGTAATTGTGCTGAAGTTAATAACACTTGTTAATAAGGTACAGCTTCTGGGAATTGGGTCAGATCAGGCCTTGGTATCTTATTGTAGGATATATTGTACCATAACATAATGTTCCATTAAACATAGGCTTGTACTGATAGCTTTCAGTGCTGTAATAGCTGTGATTAGCAGCAGCTCTTCTCCTCTATAAACATCTGTCTTTCCCATGTAGATTTTCTGGATAATTCTGTTGGCTGTTTCCAGAGCATCTCATGTGAGAGGTGTTCTGCCACTTCTGAGCCAGGAAGATGTGGGAAAACATCCTTAAAAAGCACCTTTATGTTAACACAGTAGGAAAGTGTCTCTGCATATGACGCAAAGGTCAAACCTTTAAATCTTTAGACTTAATGAACTGAGATGTTAATAAGCAACCAAAAGGTGGAAAAGTCTGATAGGAGAAAGTATACTACAGGTGAGGTTAGAAGCAAATGAACTGTTTGTTCATATGCATAAAGCTCCACTCTTAAGTTTTTAATGCTGCAATTGCTGGCAGCAGAATGAAGTTGCATAACCAGTCCTGTCCTGCTCAGGTATGCATGCCTTGGGCGAGGAACTAACCACCCTGATGTCCCCCATGACTTCAGGGTGTCCTGGCTCAGAACCCTCCGTCTCTCTTTCTGTTTAGTGAAGGCTTTGCCCTGCAGAAAGATGCCAAAGTGCCTCTTTGGTGCAGAGAGGTTTGGGGTCCTTCTCAAACTCTGAAGAAATGTTTGTGCCTGGGGGTGAAACAGGAAGGTTTGTGTTGTGTTGTTTTGACACGTGTTCGTTAACTTGTGACAACCGTTACACAATTGCAATGCTGCTGGGTTTCTGCTGAAATGTGTGGCTGGATCTCAGTTTGCCTCATGTGTCTCTGTGTGTTCCAGCTTCCCTTGATGACAGCAGGCTCCAACAGCGCCCATTGCCTGACTCTTGCATTCAGTCAGCTGCAGGTGTATTTTAAAAGCCTGAGGCCAGATTCTGCTTCCATGTGAAGCTCTGTAGCTCAGAATAGCTCAGCTGATTATTGAAGTGGCTGAGACCAAAGCTGTTGTGCACAGCACAGTGAGCAAAGGGGCTAGAGGAGCAACCAGCTGCTCTGAGAGGGCCAGATGTCATTGTGACCTTGCTTGATCACTGTTGTGTATAAGTGGCTTTTGTCAGGCAAATTAATTCAAGCACTGACATATAACCAACAGCTGAGAAATCACACCCAGTGTTTGCTTAACCTGTTGCTTTGGGGGGTCTGCCTCAGAGTTGTTTCACTCCTCTGAAATGAATACTGTTAAGGTCAAATTGTTTAGCTCCTGGTTCCTGCTCGGTAGTTTTGATCTGTTCGCAGTTGTCATGAGACTTGCTTCAGTGCTCCTTTGAATTTCTTGATAGCTGAAGTGAGATGTACACATTGCAGAGAGAGGAGGCCGGGGGAACTGTAAAGATTATAGAAATTGATGTGAGAGCATATTAAAGGAGGAACCAGATGATTTTCTGTTGCATATGCAACTTCCTGAGGTTACCCTGCCTAGTGCAGGGCAAGAGAGGGGGGAAAAAGTGCTGAACAGGGTCATAAAGGCTGCTTTGTTCATGACGCTGCATTATGGCTGACTGATGCTCAGATTCTTGCAGTGTGCAGAGCCTTTGTAGCTACTGAGAAGTAGGGCTTGCCCTACTGAACTGTTGTGTTCAAAGCACTCGAGATTTAAAACTCTTAATTATTTGTAGTAATGGCTTGTGTACTGTGACACTTATTTGGTGCTCCTCTTTCAGATTTTTCCTTTGATTCTTGGCCTGCAGTTTAATAAACTTAAAAAATTTGCCTTCCTGGCTTCTAATTGAAATTGGTGGGGCAAAATTACTTGCAGGAAGTAGTGCTGCCTTACATAAATCTAGTCTTCCTTCTGATTTCACTACTCTCCATTCCCATGTCTTGACCCCTTTAACTAAACATGTTCCTCCATTTCTCCATAGAGCCTTGATGCCTTCTACCCTACTTTTCTCCTTAGCGGGTACTGAACAGACAAAGCTAGAATCTTACCTTAATCTGATCAGGGAGATGGTGAAATGTTTAATAGCCATTTACAGACTCTCCAAAAGGCCTTAGCATCCAGACAGAGGAAACGGATTGCTCAAGAAGCAGCCAAGATCAAGGCTATAACTTGGAGGACTTAATTAAAAATAAATTGAGCAATGGAAAATGAAGGAGGTATATCTAGAAAAAAAGTTTACTGGCAGTTAACTCCTTGAGGTTGTTAGCATTTCCCAAAGGGTAAGATGGACCTTGGTTAGACTAGATGCATACCTAGGACCAGACTGTAAAGCTAGGATCCAACAATGAAGTTTTCCAGAGTCTTAAGTACTTGAATTGTGGAGATTGCCTTAGATCTTTCTCCTCAAGACTTGACATGATACTGTTTTTTTCCAAGCAGTGTATTCAGAGGGAGGCAGCTGTCCTGTTGAATTTCTACATTCTCATTTCCCAAATCTGATGCAATCCTAAACTGAGAAATCTCAAAGGGACAGGAAGGTAATGAGTGCTTAAACAGCTTCTCCATAGACTTCAGACTATTGTTGATATGCCTCCTTCCTTGAGTAACAAAGGCACATCAGCTTTTCCAAGATGAAAATATGATGTAAACTTTCCAGCCAAACTGACTCGATAAACCAGTACCTGGTCCTGGCTGTATTATTATATTTGAAATTGGAAACATAACAGCATGACAGTTACCAAAAAAGTTTTTTAAAAAATGCAGCCTTTTCTGTAGCAAAGACAGAATCCATAGGCAGAAATCACTTGATTTCTCTGGGAGGCTACTGCATTAGGTCATATCTTGTGATTTCTTGGAGAGATAGTGGGATGAGAGGGAATTTAAGCCCAAGAAAGGACTGTAATCTCCTTCAAATGGTCATGTACTGCTCAACTGTCAGCAAAATCATAAACTTGCTACTGAGAAGATGTATCAGTGTGTTTCCCCTGTAGCCAGTGTTGTTATCTCTGATGTCCAGCTTAGAGGCTCTCTTTTTTTTACATGATATAACTTCACAGCTTGGAATTGCAACCAACCAAGAGGACACCAACACTCTGACCATCTTTTCTAGTGATGGGAGATGATGATTATTCCCGCTAGGATGTGACCTTAGAAAGGGAGAGATTGATGCTGGCTAGGATAAGAACAAAGAATTGGATTCCTTGGTTCTCAAACCAAATTTGAAGCTGGCGCTGTCTTCCCAAGTGTGTGACATTTGCAAATGCATATTTTGAAAACTGGCCTCAGTCTGTGTCTGTAGGCTGGCAGGGCTCACTGGAGGCTGCTGTGGTGGGGACTAGATGTCCCTCAGTCTCTAAACCTCTGCTTGGCTGCCACCACTAACACTTCATCTGTGTGTGATGGCATGTCTTGATCATTTTCGACATTTGCTTGTAAACCAGCACGACCACCACTCTTTGTGGATGTCACTGTTTATTGGTGTTTTGCTTCTCCCATGTCTCTGTAGGCCAGGCCAGCCTGGTTCTCGGTATCTGTGTGGGTTTCGGTGTGAGAACAGAGTGTAAAGGAAAAGACTGAAATCATGGAGTAAGCCCAGAAACACTGGGCACCCAGTGACTAGCCAGGTGCTTGCAGCGAACATAAGCAGTTGGCTTCTCTTCTTGCTCTGTCATTGGAGACTGCAGTCAGTGTGTGTTTCTGCACACACATGATCAGTAATCACCTCCTGGGTTTCTTGATGGGGTGATTATTCCAAGCATCACTGTCATTCGAAGTGGCAAGCTTCTGTTGTTTAGTTGGTGGAGGATAGCTAATGGCGCAGATACTTCACTGGAAGGTAAGGCTTCCTCTTACCTGCCAGGGGAATGGAAAAGCAGGAGGATTTACAGCAAATGCAGCCAGTAGAAGGGAAGGTGTTTTCAGCTGTAACAATTATGTGTTTTTCTTTAAATGTATTTTACAGCATCTGTTCCTGTCATTCCCAAATCATGTGTGAGGCTTGGATGTGCCTTAAGGTGTGATCATTTGAACATAATAAATCTGGGCTTCCTTCTGTTTTCTCTTGATACCCTCAGGCTGACAACTTGGAGATTGAATGTGTGAGCTGTGTGGCACTTCTGATATGATATGGGGTATTAGCCAGCAGGGGTTTACAGGGCTAGCCCCCATGCTGAAATACCCACAAGCACTGTCATCTTCTCACCTCCTGCTGCTTCTCCTAGTAAACTGACCACCTAGAAAGCACATTGAGAGTGGGGGGTGAGGAAGAAATGAGAGTATGAATCTCTTCTGCTAGACTTGGAAGTGGACATATGTGCAGGGCAGAAGCAGTTATATAATAGGTTGATTTTTTTTTTTCTCTGTTGGTTTATTGCCCCTTAACATGAGGATTGTAACCTTTCGAGACTGTCACTGTTCAGGGGATGATAGCTGGGTGGATGCCTTATTGAGAGTATAAAATAGAGTAATAATGGCCTAAGAGAAAAAAAAGCTGAGAGAGTTAAATGGTGAAGATCCACACTGGCTTTTAGTAGAAACTGCACACCACATTCAGCAGTTCTGCTGTTGTCCAGGCAATAGGTAGACATGATTGACCTCTCGTGCATATCCTAGAGCTATTGTTTTGGTGGTAAAGATAGTGTTTGAGGTGCTTTTTTCTTGTCCTGCATCTCCACCCCCTCAATGCTTCTAAGATAGCTGTTGAACTAGAGTCCCTTTCTTCTCTGTTCAGCTTTTACGCCATGGCAGATATTTATCTTGAGGCAGGAAGTGATGGGGTTAGTCCCTGCTGAGCTGTCAGATTAACAGAAGCTATTCAGGAGAAATCTGATTTACGCAGGAGTAGCTGTAAAAGGGAATGGGGACAGAGAAAGGAAGGATGGTTCAGGCTGGGATAAGATGCAGCTACAGAGCTGAAGAATAAGGGGCAAAACCAGAGCGAGGAAAGGGTGGTAAGAAATACTTCTTGCCCCTTTAAACTTAAGAAGTTAAACTCTTTATTTCTGCCTGTTCTGATAAAAGCTAGATCAAGAGGAAATTGATGCTAAGAAAGACAGACCTTGCTTGCTTTAGTATTGACAGGCAAACTGCCTGTAACTTTGGAGCAGTAAAACTGCAGTCTGAGCAATGTTTTGGGTGGTTTTTTTTCTCCTGCCTTGTTTTTTTTTAAAAAAAACACCCACAAACAACACCCATCCTCCCACCCCCACAAAACTGGGAAAGTCTTATGCAGAGCCATGAGACTGTTAAACTCAGGAACCCGGGGAACATGTTTTTAAGGGCAAAGCAGACCGTCTGCAGCATTGTCTGCAACTGCCAGTGTGCATGCTCATGCTGGCAGATGGTACCTTTGGCTCTAGCTTGGAGGGAAGAGCTGTAATGATTTCTGGGTACAGAGTTTGGTGAAGAGAAATAAAAAATATGGGAGCAGCAGAAACAAAGTGATGGCACATGAGGCATGCCTGAGCATGCTGTTTCAAATGCATTCCTTCCACAGAGAAAGTCTTGGGGAGAAAAGCAGAAAGAACATTCTGTAGATAGTGCTAGAGCAGCTGGGGACTTGATGCTCCTGCTCAGATCTCTTCTTGCAAGCAGTCAGAGCACTAGCATGCTCAGTCAGCCTGTTTAACCTGCTTCTTATCCATAAAATAAGTATTTTACCAGAACCAAACAGGACAGTTTTACCTGGAAATGAAGCTGAATCAGAACTATGCTGAAAGGGCAACCATTCAGCTTCTTGTTATGGATTTATTGCGTGACCAAATATAAAAGCATCTCCATGGGCCTCACATTACAACCAGGGCTGATGCAGGAAGGTGTTGGATCTCGCCATGGCTGCTAGGTTCAACTGCTCAGGCTTTCAAGGTGGGGATTATTTGATTGCCACTGTCTCTTCAGGAGATTCAACTCACCTGTCCACTTTCTCTGAACAATACCAGTGCTTCTGGCAGACCAGAGCTTCGGAGACGATTGGGTGAAATGAGAATCTCTTTTCTCCTGTTAATTTCACTACAGATGGCTGAAACCTCTACTTCAAGGGAGGTGGCAGTGCAGCAACATGGAACTTGGGGGAAGGATGGCAGTTGGCAAAAGGAAGACTTTGATGGTGGGTGATTTGGGGACATTTAGTGTAGCCTGTAGGGCTAGAGTGCTCTCTGCTGTTGTGTTGTAGCTTAGAATAGCTATAAACAAAGCGCTGGTTGAGTTTCCATCCTGCTGGCCTTATGTGTTACCCTGGACAGTATATCTAACACAAAGGAGGTAGTGGAGCTTAAAAGAAGAATTGTCTGGTGCAAAATCAAACAAAACCATTAGGTGCCAGACAGCTGCATTCCTTTCACACAAAGCCATGAGTAAGAAAAAAAGAAAATTACCATATTGTTTGGGGCAGTAAAGCTGTCCACCCCTCTCACCTTTCACCACAGCTGCATTCCTTTAGAGATGGCATGGGGCTATTTATCGAATGTATATAGAATACATGTTCCTTTTGCAGGTTTAGTGAAGATGGCCCATCCAGCTGGTAATAGGTAACTATCGACGTGTGACACATACAGGGCCACCTCCCACTAGACCAGGTTGCCCAAGGCCACGTCCAGCCTGGCCTTGAACACCTCCAGGGACTGGGCCTCAACAATTTCTCTGGGCAACCTATTCCAGTGCCTTACCACCCTCAAAGTGAAAAATTTCTTCCTAATGTTTAATCTAAACCTGCCCTCTTCCAGTTTAAAGCCATTCCCCCTCGTCCTATCACTTTATGCCCTAGTAAAAAGTCCCTCCCCAGCTTTCCTGTAGCCCCTTTAGGTACTGGAAGGCCGCAATAAGATCTCCCCGGAGCCTTCTCTTCTCCAGGCTGAACAGCCCCAACTCTCTCAGCCTCTCCTCATAGGAGAAGTGCTCCAGCTCTCAGATCATCCTTGTGGCCCTCCTCTGGACGCGCTCCAACAGGTCCATGTCCTTCTTATGTTGTCCCTATTTTGTACTTGGTTTATTAAGTCACAACTATGTCGTTACGATATCGGTTATAACGGTAACATCCACACACAACTCTAGGTACAAAACATAGAATTACTGCCCTTAGATGTTCTACCATTTCCAACAGTCCTCATCTTTGGCTTTTGTAGGATGGACGTCCAGGATCTTCACCAAGGTCAAAATGGCTGGAGGATCTTTTCTGGTCACCAGGATAGACGTTCTTGGCCACTGTGGCTCCGGATGAGAGGCTACCCCCTTATATCACCAAGCCCTTAGTGTCACAACCCATGTGAATATAGTCATAAGTTGGGCAGCCTGCCCTCAGGAACTGCCCAGCTGTGCCCATCTTTCCACCCGTGGGCTGAGGCCCAAGGCAAGGATGCACAATGATTTAAAGTGACAATGATACTCTTCTGAACCCACCTTTACCTTTCTCCTCTTCCTTCATGTTTAAGGTTCCTTCTCACCACTTCTAGTGTGGCTGCTAAAGCAGAGTTGGCTGCCTTGGAGCTTTCTTGTTTCTGAAACAAATGTGAATGTTCTCAAGGAGCGTTGGGATTAATTATTTTGTCTACCTCAAAATGCCTGTTCACTTGCCTGTTTTTCTTGGATGTGGCAAGAAAGATGGTTCTGTCCTGAGGAGAAGTCGGGGAAAACATTTTGAGGACCTTGAAAGCTGCTGGATGTGATATTGGGAAGTCCAATACTTGCATTCTCTTCCTGGTTGTAACAGTGGAATTTCCAGTAGTGTCTACAGGAACTGTTTGTGTAAAGGCTGTATTGCGACTTTTGAAATAAGAATGCATTTTGGCTATGACATCATTATTTTTTATTTTTTTTATGGCAAGATCTTAAGGGAGGTGGGAGGAATTGCAATGATGAGATCAGCAGATACAGAGTTGGAGATTTGGAGCTCTCCCTGTTTCTAATCCCAGACTCCTGGCCAGATTGTTATTTGCGTAAACCCATTTTTACTTCCCCTCTGTGTTTTCAGCTGGTTGGAGTACTTTTTGCTTTCTGGTAACGATCTGCTCTTTATTGCTTTAAAGGTATAAGAGGAATTTCTGCACTGGGGAGGCTTGCCAAAACACTTTACAAAGAATGTCATGGCATAGATGCCTACAAGCTATTAGTGTAAGCATAAAGCTTTTTAACTGATTTGTGCAGTATAAATCTGACAGTTTTGTACAACATTTGACTGAGTCATCCCCTGAACTAGTCTGGAGACCAGACTACTTGTTGCCAACGTCTAATATCTAATTTGCTTCATGTATGTATTTTTATCAGGCCTGGAATTCTAGCTTTATCTGGACCTGTTCAGAACTTGATTTTTTTTAGTCTAATTTGGTACAACACAGTTAAAAAGTTCATTGTTCTTCGGGTTTTATACACTGTTAGTGTTCTCATGTATCACTTCTGGTATTAAACTGAATCTGAATTACTCTCTACAAGATGGACTTTAGACTGGAAGCAGCTGGAGGGAATTCTCTTAATTCTGTCAGTATGTGGTTGTTGTGTTTTTTGTTTTGTTTTTTTTTTTTTAAGAGAAAGAAGAATTAATTTTATCCTTTCTGCCACTTCAGCTTCAAACAGTGACAATTTGGAACATATGGTAAGTGTAAGGCTCTAGTCCCTTTTGCTGAAGTGTTGTAGAAAGAATTTTATTAAGGTAAATATAAGGGTGATAAGAATCAAAAAGTCAGGGTTTTTTTTTAATAAAATTATTGTCTAGGAGAATCCTGGATCTTCAAAACCATGAGTACAAAAGAATTTCCAAGCCTATGTGATCTCAGAGCAGAGGAAGCCCAATCATTATGCCGTTCAAGGCTGCTACTGTCTTTCCTGGTTGGTAAAATCTGCAGTGATAGATTTGCTCAATTAGGAGTAAGTCTATCCCAATAACTGTAAGTATAGTTTATACTGAAGGTTTGAGTTTAAAGCATCAGAACAGGGAAGGAAATAAATGCTACTTGACACATCAGTCTGTCTTTTTTAAGATGCAGGCTGCTCTTTTTATAAAGGAGCAACTTATTTTCTAAAAATTACAGTTTCTAGGTACTGTGAGATCTTAAATTAAGAATTCCTTATAAATGCTAAGTTTTGTGGCACTGAGTTACATAGGGACTGTTGCAAAATTAAAAATGCATTAATTTTTATTCTCCTGTAGATGGGAGAGTAGTAGTTTAAATCTTTAAATATCATTTTAAGTCCTTCTTAAATACTGCTGGCTGTGACTATCAGAACACTGAGTAATGAAAAACCATGGAGGAACTGTAAGAAAAAAAATCTAAATTAGCTTTCTGAACTCAGAATTACTTCTGATATTTCAAAACATGTTTTCTAAAGTCAATTTTTTGGGGAGAGATATTTTTCCTCAAAGCAGAAAAGGCAATAATAGAAGGATTTTAAGTCCAAAGTACAGCGAAAAGAAGTCTTTTTCCCCACAAAGAGTTAAATGTTGTATAGTCTTTGAACCATTTGGGATTTAAGGGTACCACAGGATTATGCTGTTCTCTGTGGACAGTGAAACTAGACACTGACTTTTTAAAGTGGAAGCTGGAACTTTTTGGTGATCACAAGACTGAGAGCTGATCACAAGCTCCAAGATGAAATCATCAGATTTGCAATGCTGTGCAGGCAGACTTTTTCCCTTCTTTGACGGTAGGATTCAAGTGTTTAATCTGCACCCATATGAGATCAAGGACTTTCCAGAATGTAGCATAGCTTTGTGATTCATAGTCCATGGTAAAGATCCCAGTTTGTTGTAATCTCTGAAAGGGGAAAAATGACAAATAACTGAATGAGTCTTCCTCACGGTGACAGTCCTCTAAAATCAGAAGGCAATGTGTGGAAAAACTTGGATTGTGTCAACCTTATGCTCCATATACCAGTCTTCTCTCACAGCTGTGTGCGATGCTTAATCTTGACATCATGCCAAGGATGATGTGAAAAAAATCTTGCATTAATATGCTGTTGTATAATAAATATAAGACTTATAAAGCTCAGGGACTGGCTGAATAATAACATGGCAACCCAAGAAGAGGTTTAAATATTTCTGGTAATGGTTTACCTGCAAGAAATGGATGTGAACACAAGATAGTATTCTTTTGATGGGAGAAGTTCAGGAAGGGAAGGAGATACTACTGGTAGTATACAAAGGTGTATGTCCCTGCAGTCTCTTAATGCAATTCTGATTCCCTGGTAATTATGCTGCCTGACAAATCAGCAGTTATGGGAAGAAATCTGACATAAAGAAGCTCCAAACAGGGATAATTGTATCACTCATCAAGCAGGTCATATTTGAGCCTCTTGTGTTTTCTGTATTGAAAATGTTAAATGTATGTCACTTGGTGGGAAGCTCATTTTGTTTCCTTAAATAGTATTTCTCAACAGAAAATGCCACTATACAAAAGAAACTTGCTTTCTTTCTTTTAAATAGAAGTAAGTGGGAAACTGTGTGTTGCAGAATTTCATTGTTTTCTTTCTAACTATAATTTCTCATTTTGTTCTAAACATCTTATCCTCTGAGAAAAGTATTTCCTGAGAAATAAGATCTCTCTCCATCCAGAGTTAAGATACTATTGCTGCAATGAATTTTGAAATTTTTCCATTGGGGGGAGGAAATTCCGTCTTCTGTCAAACAATGAAAAATTATTACTTTTTTGCTTTGGATCCAGAAGCTTCCTTTTTTAAAAAAAAAAAAAGGTAATTTTTAATGAACAACTCTTTCACACAGAAGTTGATTTAGAGAGCCTTTTTCTCCCTGAAAACAGTTGGGAGAAAAAAGAGGCAGCTTGCCTTAATTGTGTGGTGAGCAATGTTGTCATGAAATATCAAATTCCTTTGTTAAAAATAAAACAGAAAAATAGAGATGGAGCCAATGGATTGAAATTGTTTAGGAATGAAACTTGACATTATAGAAGATTTTTCAGAATTCTTAGAGATGCAAAAATGTGCACACTCTTCCTAGTACACAGTTTTGGACAGATGCCCTGTGGTATGAAGAGCAAACAGATACAGAAATCCATTCCTAGGGGATATGAGTGTCTGTTCAGCAGACACTAGTGCTGGTGTTAGTATATCGCTTGCTAAATACTCTGTAAGCCGTAATGCTGGTAATTGTTTGTTTTGTAGTTTCCTCATTCCCAGAGTATCAAGTTATTATAACTTTTCTGAATCTGATTTTTATGTTTAAACCCACTGATATGATTCGCTGTAACGGCTTATCCTATCAATCATTGTGAATATCTCAGTATAGAAACTGTGCACTCATGTAGAAAGGGAAATACGGCCTACTAAGGTGCAAAATAAATGCTGATAAACAGTGAGGTAGTTGACTGTGGCTATCAAAAGCAAGGGAATCCTGAAGGCTTTTCAAATATTTTTTTTTTTTTCCCCTGTGTCTGCCTTAAGTCAAGTCACTTGTGGATCAATTTCCAGAGGAGTTCTGCACATATTGTGATCCCCTGGATATAATAGAACGAATAGTCTCTGAATAAAATTGGACAGTTCATACATTTATCTCAATTTGCATATTGGTATATGATTCTTGTATTGGCAGTGATTTGTAAGTCTGAAAGAACTCCCAAAGTAAATGAATTATTATTTAAAAAAACCAAAACAGACAACACACCCCTGCCCCTTACACCCCCAAATTTTTAAGAGTGATTTTCTTGGAAGAGTGGATGGAGTCTGACTTTCTGATTCTTTTCTTGGGTCGGTTTCAGTGGCTTTAAATGAAGATTTTAAGGTATATTGAGAGGAAAACATACAAAAATACAGGAAGTGGAGGATAAGATACAGTCCAGCATGAATACCTACAAATACCAGTTCAAGCCCAAGAGTTCTGTTTGATGAGAAAACACTTACAATTCAGTATGCCAGCCTACAAATAGTTGGACATTTTAGCTTGTGCCTTGGCTGTTCTGTAGTCAGAAAGGAGATGTAGAAAACTAGCTACAAAGAAAGAACAATTACACAATTATTTACATAATAAATAGGAGAATTAGCCCAGCTGACAACATGCTAAAAAGCTTTCTGACAACTTGAAAACTGAAAGCAAATAGCAATTGTTGAGTAAACTGCCGTAGTCACTGTTCACCAAAGAAACAAGGAGCCTTAATGATAATGAAACACATTGTTCTTGATGCAAACAGGCACAGTTTATTTGACTCCATTTCTTTTTTTTTTTTTTTTTTTTTTTTTTTTTTTTTTTTTTTTTTTTTTGCCTATTCAGCCTAGTCATTAATCTGACACAGTGACTCAGTTATTGCTTGGTTTTATGATTTCGAGTTCTCTGCTTTCTAGACTTCTTTGGGTCCTGTTCACGTGGGTGCACATGTGTATAAATTTGACCTACAAAGGAAAATCACTTGCTAATAGTTCTACAGCTCGGTTCAGTCTGGAAGATGCTCACATGCAAGAAATGTCTGGTTTGATCTGCACTGAAGCTGGTTATTAACAAGAGTCAAAATGATGGCCATGTTGTACTTTGAGATTATTATAGTGGTAACCTTAATGCAGTGTTTCACTATCTAGTTAAGTCACTTGCTCCTTGAAGACTGAAGGAGTCACTGCCAGTAGATATCCAAACTGAAGACTTTTGTCACATTACATTAAAAAAAAAAAAAAATGTTGGATCCTTTCCTTTTTTTTTTTTTTTGTGGGGGGAAAAAAGGTTATGAATCAAATCTGTTTGTGTTCAGACTCTTATTTTCAATGGGCAGCAGTTTGAACCAGTTCTTTGTTTATTGGAATATAGTTGTGTGCTTTTAGAGGCCACTGAGTCAGAGCGCCATACGGAGCAATTGAAATTACAAGCAAATATTTTCCTCTTTCATGCAGTTAAGTGCCTAATAAATCCTCATAAACATGAGCTTTGCTAAATGAGACAGCATAAATAGGCTTTATTAAGCCCAGACTTAATTTACTCCACAGCCACTTTGAGAACATCTGGCAGTGAGGACCAGCCTTAAAGTGAATGTAAAAGTCGCTAGTGCTGACTTTGAGGCCACAGCTGTGTAAATGCACCTCAGTATTAACATGAACTGGGCTAATGGTCTCAAGCGTGACAATAGGGCTGACTGCTGGCTTCGGTGATAGGTGGTTCAGGAGCTACACTGAGCAGCAGATGACTTCTTTGCCTAAGCCAAAGGAAAAATTGCAGCATGCTGCTGCAAATGGTCCATCTCCTTCTGCCTCTGAGCTGCAGGGGTTAAAGAAAGGTAGATGGGTTGGTGCCTCTGCCACTCGTTTCCTCCACACCTTGAAGGTGGTGGTCTGTACCTATGCTCCGTGGTACTCTGGCGTACATAGACTTTCCTTCTGGGGAAGACCTGGATGTTTCCTCTTTCTCACTCCGGCAGTTTAGCGTGTCCAGACTGGGGGCCGGGGATGAGAAGGGAGGAATGTGGAGATAGATGGTAGAAAGTGGAGAGGAGCTGGGAAGCAGTCCACAGCTATTGCGTGGACAGAGTGTGAATAGAGGGGAGGTATATGAGTGTCCTGGGAGTGTAGATCTTGAGAGTGTATGCATAAGGAGGGGGAGTCATTGAGGTAATGGGAAAAAATGAAGGAATAGAGCAGAAAAAAAGCAGACCATAAATCCAGTTCTTCTGAAGGTTCCCCAGAACGCTTGCTCAGCTGACATTCCTGTAGGTCCCAATCACTCCCTTCAGATTTTGCTGCACCACAAGAGAAAATGAAATAAATGGCCTCTCATTCTTGGAGAGGCAAGTTGAATGATCCTGTTGCTACTGAGCAAACTGTATACTGGCTCTGGGAGCTGGATTTTGATTTGAGTTGCTGCTGTCTGAATCCAAAATAACTGTCTGGTATAGCTCTGTCTTAATGCTTGAAAGTCTAGTCAAAGTCTGATCGTGACATGGTGTACAAGGATGTGTGCTGCTAAGGGACGAAGACATCCTTCCCCTTCCACCATTGCTTTTCACACCCTGTCTGGTACACTCATAGCTGTATGGGTATGGCCCCTTCTCCTTGCTTCTTTCTGATTCAGCGCTGTGCCCAGGTTTTTTGCAGCCCATGTTTCATGACTATGGACTGAGACTGACTAGCAAAGAACTTGTTTACGTGGAGGCAGAACTTGGCAAGTTTTTAATGTTTTCTCTTGAAAGAAGACCAAAGAGGCAGACAGATAACTACCTTCTTTCATTCAGTGCTTTGACGATCAGTGGACTGGGACCTAGGAAAGATGGCAGGAAGAAAGGTTTTCACACTGGACTGGTACAGTGTGCCCAAAATCTTCTGATCTCTCCTGTCTGCTTTTCATTTGTTTATCTTGATAAGATTGTTTTCATCTAGGCACTAAAGAAAATTTCCAAGTTGATAAAAATAATTGTCATTGCTGAGATCTTTGCTGAAGCTTTCTATGTGGGAGAAAAGTTTTCTTTTTCTTCCTTCTCAGAAAGGTGTTTTCTACAGCTCAGAGCCAAGGCAGGCTGGATTAGAAAACGCATGCATTTCTACACCCATCTCCAAGCAAAATATTATTAAATCTGTGGAGCTTCTTTACGTCAGTTGGCATTTTTGTCACAATTACAGAATGTACTTTTAGACTGGCTGAAATGTGCACTCAAGAAAAAAAAACAAAACAAAACGTGGTAATGAATTTGATTTAGTTTTTTGAGTCTGGGCCAAATTCTGATCTCAGTTACTCTGGCCTCAGCTGAGTTGCTCCAGATTTTCACCAGTTTGACTGAAGCCAAACTGTTCTTTTGTCCTTCAGCATTTGACTGTTGGTATTAATAGTTTGGGAGCAGGAAGGGGAGATAAGTTTTAAGCTCAAGGATTTGCTAGAGTCCTGTCATAAATACATAGTTTGAGAATACTTTATACAATACATATTTTCAGTCACTGGTTACCTGATGTCACAGGAGAGGTGTTCCAAAGCTTTCTACATATTCTACATTTGTCTAGATACCACATTTTGCACTGAAGTGCAAAAAGCTGGCTCCAACATCAGTGTATCCCTATCAGCTGAGTCCCGTGTAAGCTGGGAAAGCTCTTCCTGAGCACTGTCAGTAGCTGCCTTATTATAGACCATGGATTAACACATCACTGGGCAATGTATGCTTCTGTATATTTAATAGCTTTAATCTTCCTAGCCATGTACAGCTCTTAGGACTTTGCTTTTGAAAAGTTTTGTCTTTAAAGTACAATGTTTATACATAAACTTATCAAATGCAACAAATGAGTCCGTAGCACTTATGACTTTATAAGGTATAGAATCTATAATGTTATATGTGCTGTTCATGAAAGCCATGGGCTAAGCTGTTAGTCCAGAGGGGATATTATCTCTCTGTTATTTCACATGGGTACTTACACAGTGGTAGCAGGAGAAAATCACTTAAGTCCTTAAGCCTATGTCTATGCTAAAGCATGTTAGAAACGTTCTCAGAAGTGGGAGCTCAATCATCTGTACTTTTATATATTATTGGCATTGCCCCTGGCATGCTGTTGGTCGTCTAGCACTCTCCCAAACAATTCCTTGGCATGGTTCAAGAGTTAGTACTGTTTGACACCAGTCTGCATAGACGCAACTAGCCTGTTCCAAAAAGAAAGAGAGTTAATAGCATGACTGTAGAACGCTCCCATACCAGTGGTCCTTGTTGTTAAAGAACTACCCCATGTGAGAAGCAAATAAGCCTTACATGTGAGAAGCAAATAAGCCTTACGTTTTTTACACTTTTTATTTATACTAGTAAATTAATCAAGAACAAGTCTTGTGAAGTCAGTCATAAGTGTTAAACCAGTGCAGGGTTAAAAAACCCTCACAAAACAAAAAAGAAAAAAATCATGGTAGCTCCTGTGAGATGTATTGAGTGTCCTTGAATTCCTTACTAAAGGTTAAAGTTACTCAGCAAAAAGAGATTTGGTTCTTCAAGGGTAAATCTAGGATGTTGGAGAGATTACCCTGGTGAAACACTTCCCTTTCACAGAAAGGATAGTAATGACGATGTACTGCTGCATCAGCCAAAGAGGTTGACCAAAATGCAGCTGTTATCAACCAGAGCAAATGCAGAGGTATTTACCTCCTTCCCAAAGAGCTTAGAGCCCAAGACTGCTAGAGAACTTCACTGGGAGGGAGAAAACATTGTGCATACTATACGCATGGTCTAAACCCATTTCCTTTTTCTGTACCCCATAATCTTAGAGAGGATACGAGCATTGAAGGACAGAGTTGAAGACTTTAGAGGTATGGACTAGAAGCTGGGATGCCAATGAAGGGATTCAGCCAAGGTGGAGAGGAGGGGATGCAAGCAGATTAGGTTGAAAAAATGGTGTTAATCCAGCAGTAGAATAACAGATTTAGCTGATGTAGAATGGCAGGGAAGAAGTTTAGATAGCTGAGCTTGTCTAGTCTAGCACTCCTTTGTGATAGACAAAGGGCAAGACTGAACTTCAGAACTACAGAAGAAAAAGACATTAGGATGCACTGATGTACATATAATAAAGAAGACTCAGGTACCCTGAATCTGAGCTGAGGTCCAAATGACAAGGACAGTGGCCACATGGTCAGCTTTGATGGAATGGGGCAGTGGATTAGGCTCAAGGAAAAGGTTAGGAGTTCAGGGTGGAATGCCTACTTAGCAGACTGTGCCTTGTGCAGACAAAACTGGTGGGAGAACTGGGAGAGGAAGGGAAACAAATGTAGAGAACAGTGAAGGAGAGTGGCAGGTTTAATCATTTTTTGGTTGGAAACCAAAAAATGATGTGGGTGGCAGTGTTTTGGGGAGTTCTCTGCACTCCAGGCTTATGTGAAGATTGCCAGAAGATGATGCTATAAAGAAATGTCACAGATCATCATACGTACACCTTTCAGATTCCGTTCTCTAGTTTATGGGAAACTCTAAGATTTGCTGACTGGCCCATTTAACAAACATCCTCGTGCAGAGGAAGCATATCATGACATGAGGGAAGTCATCTTCAGTGGTTCCATTGAGTGTTACATATTTGTTATTGTCATGTTGTAACTGCTCTCCTGAAATGGAGCATATGCTTTACTGGAGATACTTAAAACAAGAGGACTACATGCTTAAGCACAGTAATGTATCCTGAAATGAATCTTGGTCTGTATCACAATAACTCTGAGCATCTCAGCAGATTTGTCTAAATCCAAAGCAACTGCAGTAACCTGGACCATAGTTTGGCCTCGAGTGTGTGAAGAACATGAACATGATATCTGAGATATTGTTCAAGAGATCGGTTCTTCACAATGTTTCCAAAAAAGTGTGCAATATTGGATGTCACCAAAACCTTTCTCTCCTTCTCTTCCATAAAACAAGTATAAGATTATGCACAGTTTTCTAGTATTTACGTCTTTTTAAAAAGTTTGAAAATGTGGAAATTGAAGGGATAACATCAACAGGCAGTTGTGACCAAAAAAGTAAACTACAAAGGAGAGGCATAATGTTACTGGTTAAATGAATTCATTCACTCTAAAGGTCACTGGTACATAACAAATGCCTAATGATAAATCTGCTATGTACAGAACTAAATCTTTGCTCAAAGGGAGCAGTGCTAATTGAATTATGCTGGCATAAAAGCAGTGTAAGAGAAGTGTACCCAATCTCTTTGTGCGTATATCCCACTGTTATTTAATAATCTCAGGAGTTCCTGTGTTTGGGCTTTTGAGGGTTGGGGTTTTTTTGGTGTTTTTCTGCAGAGGCTTCAGTTTCCTTATTGTCATCTATTCACTTCCATATGGTGTTTTGTTTTTTTTTTTTTTTTTTCTAGTTGGCAAGCACTACAATTGGAGAAAATGAGATACATCTGGCAGGGCTTTCCATCTTCCCAAACAGTCTGAGGACCGAATGGAGGGGCTTCAGGGCTGAGAGTCTGGGTTTCTTTAGCCTGAGCAAAATTGCTCTCTTGGCACTAAGAGACATGGGCACCAGGCAGAGAGTGCACATCCTCTCCTATCAATAGGTTACATGTCCCAAAATGATGCCATCTGAAATAATACCATAGTCCTGGTGGCTTGATCAGCTTACAGCATCTGTTAGGCAGCTCAGCTCAGGTAACTGAAGTGCAGACTTGGCTCCCTGTCTTGACAGAACCCAGGAGATGCTATTGAATGTGAGGGATTCGGATTTCTGATAAGGAGCTGTATGATCTCTCGATTGAATTTAGCAGACTTACTTCTCACCCAGCTCTCTTCCTTGTGTCTTTGTGGTCAGCCACATCTTCAAGGTGTACCACATAGTGGTGAAACAGCATAGGGTTTACAGACACTCAGCTATAGCAGACCCTGTACTACAGGACCACACATTAATGCCAGAACTAGCATGTTTAAATCCCTCTTGCAACATACTGGGTTGGAGAGTCCTGACACAATCTTTCCAAGGCAGGTGAGACTTGGCTGCAGTGAGGGTGCCCACTACAGATACTACTGGGGATGACAGCAAAATTGCAAGCATTTATAGGTATCAGCGTAGATATCTATCATTGTATTTGGAATCTGCTGGAGTTGAGCTCATTCTACATTGACTTTAGGGTATCGGGACAAAGACACAGTTTCTGTTTCTTTCATGTTAGTCATGACTCCATGTCCCTCTTGTGGACATACTCATTCGGTTGTGCTCAAGCTTCATCTGTTGTGTCAGAAGATGGCTACATTGCTTGCTTGTTTGCTGCAGACCTGTTATTTACTCTGGCTATTTACATAACCTACAGGACTGGTAACAAACTGGGATTGCAGTTACCCTGGAATAAACCTGCAGTGATTCTGGTGGAGCAGTTGTTACTTTTCCTCAGCCATTCAAGTCTTCTGCAAGGGCCCCTTCATCTGCAAGCTAGTATCAAACTGATGACAGAAGGCAGGGAACTGCTTTCTAGCTGAATTCCTGAGAACACTACAAAACCTCTTAGGGGTCAGCCAATGGAGAGGGAAATTCCTGTGCAAAGACACAATTCTTTATAACAAAGTTAGGGGATGGTGTTTAATGTAGAAAGGTCTCCAGATGAGCCTCAAGCTGGACTAGCATCTCCTAGTCTAGAGTGATCTAACTTTTAGGGTTTCAAAAAGGAATAATCCCAAAGCCCATGTTCTGATCTCACGCTTGTATTGCTTTAGATGCAAAACTCTATTGCTGCAGTATTCCACTGGTGTAAATGAAACCAGAATCGGGTCAGGTGCTTGAGAATAACACCTGCAAAAGGAAGAGACTTCTTCAGCATCTCTTTCTGCCCTTTCTTTCCTTTCACCCACATTAACAGCTGCGATAGTGTTTACATTCCAGGCTATTAGAGTAAGAGACTCTTTACTTTGGGATCATGGATACACATACAAGTGCATGAAAATAATGTTGATCTTGCCTATCCAAAGAAAACAGTGGTTTATTTTTTTTCTTGATGCTGACCCTGCCTTCTTCCTGAGTGTATCGTATGACAGATCCTAAGAAATAAGCCAAAAAAAAAAAAAAAGGGAATGCAGATAAACGATGTAGTACAAAATTAAGACTGCTGGCTGTGTGTTTGCACTCCCTGCTTAAAGTTACTGCTGCCTGGGCCCGGAACAGTTAAAGGATGTTAATTATAACACAGCGGAGGCCTCCAACAAAAGCAATGCCTCACAAAGACATGACACTGAACTTAATTAAAGCCAAACTAACAAACAAGATGTAACTCTGTTCTCTAATGGGTTTAGATTTGTTGTGTGTGTCTGCATGTGATTATTTTTATGTGTGTTTTAGCACCAGTAGCGGGAACTGTACAAGTGTTTCATTGACCTCAATTTAAAATATTTCTGCATTGTCCAGATTTTCTTCTCACTAGTTTATGATGAAGGGGGCATGCAAGCAGAGGGCTCTTCCCTATCGTAGTATTTTTACTTTAGAGTTTAATAGAGGTGCACAGGTGAAATGACCTGATTTATTTCATAGAAAATGGTGTTTTCCTCATTATGAGGTAGCACTTGCAGGCAGCTCAGACCATTTTGGAGTACTAATTCCTGCCTGGAGAGGCAGGGTGGGTTGAATGGGTGAGAACTAAAGCCACCTCCCACATCAGACCTAATTCTCAGACTGGGGTGGAGAAAGTTCATAGCTTCCATCGCAACTGTTTTTCAGTGCATGCCCACTGCTGAGGACACAGTTTAGTTGTGTAATAACACAAGGAAGAGACTTCTCTCTGTCTGAATGACATGCCAGGTATGTTTAGGACCTTTCCCACTCTTCTTCTGGCTGAGTAGTTGACACTGTTGGATCATTTTTCTGAGGAGCTGCTGCTCTGCTGTGACAACAGCCAGGCATTTAAATAGGAACCTGCAGCTAGACCACGCGGGATCAGAAGTCAACCAGGCAGCTGCATATTGCAGAATATCACTAGACCAGAACCTTAACTGTCAAAACAAACCATAAAAAAATATAAAGTAAGCACACCCTTGTTGGGAGGGTTACTTGGGAGGTTCTGGTTTGCAGGGTTATGGCAGGTGTCACTGATTTACTGGTGACAATGCTGTCACCGTATCAGTAAGAAAAAGGTGTCATATTTTTTGCGCAGGCAATTTAGCACAATTTGTACAAATCATCTTGAGCTGTGGAGGACCTGATCTCTATACTTCTGTGCAGTACCCAAGAAGTGACAGTTGTCTGAACACCCCTTGGGGCCTTTTGCCACAGGCTGTGCATCCAAATAATGCCTACGCATAGCGGCTTAGTGTTGCTGGGAGGAAAATCATTCTAGGGGCAGGTTGTGTTAGATTTTATATTAAGGACTGTGCTCTGGTCTCTGGCCCCTCCTCTCTGGGTATCTTCCATTATTGACCTTGTTTATATTTAAAGTAAAGGCACTGAAAGCCAAAGCAGTTCAGGAAATGCACGCTGGAGGTGGAATTGACTCCAGAAATTATGGATTTGTTGCTTTGTTTGCCGTACTAACTGAACGTTATTCACTATGATTTCAGTGTTAAGATCCCAGATGTTTTTGGTAGTAAGTGGGTTTTGTGTATATAGAGAAGTCAAGACAAATGTAACCGTAGAGGCTTATCTGACCTTTACAGGCAGCTCTTCAATGACAGAGTTTAAGGACACTGGTAAGGTTTGTCTTGTAGCTGCTCCTGGCATTACCCAGACGACATCAGACTCCAGCCAAAGATCTGGCAAGTTCCCATAGTGCTAGTGTGCCCTGTCCTTTAGTACCACCTTCACCAGCTTAGATGGGTTGAGGTAATTTTATTCTTGGGTTGAGTACATTGTTTCTGCCATTTTTCTTGGATATTGAGTACCAGCTTAAGAGTGGGGAGGATTTTTCCCCTGAGTTATCTGTAGCTGGTATCATGCAGCTTAGCAGAATTTGCTGTGGAGTGCTGTTTTTCTTCTCTCTGTCTGCTGATCTGCTCTGTGAATTTTGAACTTCATCTCTGTCCTGCTCCTTTTTTTATGTTCCCTCCTTTACTGGTCTTGCTTATTTAGATAAAAATCCCTTAGGGCAGGGATTGCCTATTTCTCTGGGAGAAATCCTGCCTCTGCTGAGTATGAGTAACAAAACTGTGCTTCATTTGATTCTGGAGCCTAGATTTCACCCCACATATCTCTATGGTGCTTAGCAAAATAAGACTTTGATTGTTGTTGGAGCCTTAAGGTGCTACTGAATTACTAATAACAAAGGAGACAAAAGAAATGTATGGGAAAGTAATTTCCTTTTATTTTTTATGTTTTGCTGGATTCCTGTCTGTTTCTGTTGTGTTGTGGATCTGCCTTACCCTTCTGCTCAGTATTTCCTCTTGAGCCCTTTCCAAAGGCACTGATTTCAGCTTTGACTGTGCCAACATAAATGTGGAGATGAATGAAGTCATTCCCAGGTTACACCTATCTAGCTGAGTCTGCATCTGGGAGCTGAGTGTTATCCACAGGGTAGCAGTTCTGGTTGATGGCAGTAAAACTGTTATCCCGTAACAGCTAGTGCTTGGAGCTGCTTCTACTACGTAATGTGACCATTCCCATCAGATCCTAGGTACTCTACCAAGGATATCAAGACCCTCACTTTGTTGGGAACATGAATAGGGTAGCTTTATCTTTCTGCTGCTCCCCTTTCCATACTTTCTCGAAAACTTACTGTTCTCAATATGAGGGAGATTCCTTATATTACAGGTCTAATTCTCAAGAGTAGAATCACAGAATCGTTTTGGTTGGAAGAGACCTTTAAGATCATCAAGTCCAACCGTTAACCTAGCACTGCCAAGCTACCACTAAACCAAGTCCCTCAGCACTACATCTACACACTGCTTAAATACCTCCAGGGATGGTGACTCAACTACTTCCCAGAGCAGCCTGTTCCAATGCTTGATAACCCTTTCAGTGAAGAAATTTTTCCTAATATCCAATCTAAACCTCCCCTGGCACAACTTGAGGCCGTTTCCTCTCATCCTGTCGCTTGTTACTTGGGAGAAGAGACGGACCTCCACATTGCTGCAGCCTCTTCTCAGGTCGTTGTAGAGAATAATAAGGTCTACCCTCAGCCTCCTTTTCTCCAGGCTAAACAATTCCTGTTCCTTCAGCAAGTCCTCATAAGACTTGTGCTCTAGACCCCTCACCAGCTTTGCTGCCCTTCTCTGAACATGCTCCAGCACCTCAGTGTCACTCCTGTAGTGAGGGACCCAACACAATGCTGGCCTCACCAGTGCCAAGTAAAGAGGTACAATCACTTCCCTAGTCCTGCTGGCCACACTATTTCTAATACCAGCCAGGATGCTATTGGCCTTCTTGGCCACCTGGACACACTGCTGGCTCACACTGAAGTATTGAATGTAGCTGAATATATCCTCAGTCTTAGCTGAGCCTTGGGTTTGATGAGTGTAGCTCCTGTAAGAACCAGAGTTACATCGATCAAACTCATAGCCTAACTGGTGTTAGAAAGAATGTTGGCAGTCTTGGGCAGTGCTATATACATGGTAGATCATGATGACGTTAATGGTAATGCATTTTTGCAATCACTAGCGTTGAATCACAGATGTTTTCCTCTGTCAGGTTCTTTCGGGAAGTAGTGCCTTAGGTGAATTTGCGGCAATACACATACTGGAAAAGGCAAGTTCTCTGGATGTTGGCCTCAGAGTATCTCTAACTAACTAGGTAGCCTTATAAATAACCAGTGCTGTCTCTGGGATTCCTTGGAATAGGAAGTGTGGTGCCCAGGGTATTTCTGCTCTGGCTCAGCTGTGTTCCTCTAAATGCCCTCTTGCTGCAGTGACTGATGCAAGATACTTCTGCCAAATGTGTCTGTTCTCCAGAGCATCTCACAGATTCATTTTCATTGGCTTTAGTTCGAAGTTGTTCTCAAGCTACCATCATGATGGCTCATCCAGGCAGTCATAGCACTTGTTTCCAACAAGAAAATACAAAAAAGGCACTCTAGGAGAGCACGAAGGGCAGAACTAGCCTAGCTGGTGGAATCCTGGCTATTCCATTCCTGTTGTTTGTTCATCAGTTCCCAGATTAGTAACAGGAACTCTGGGGCTGTGACTTCAATCTCTGATGTGGCTTTTCTTTTTTAAACGTTCTTCTGACTGCTTCACCAGGCTTTTGTAGTCATACCTTTTTCATTCATTGGGGCTTTTGCTAGAAATACCTGTTTGCAACATTTGGGTGTCTTTCAAACACTATTTTTAGCATATGCCTTTTTTGCAAGTGAATATTTCAAGTTGACATGCACTACGTTTCACCCATAAGCCTCTAAATTTTTCACGTCTGTTCATTAGTCAACTGATGACACTTTGAAAATTTAGTTCAGTTGCTGGTTGGCTGCGATGATAATTTGACATCAGACAGGTTTTCATGGAGCCATTCCAAACTTTCCCAATGTTAAAATGATCATGTTTGATAGAATACTGACAACAGGTGTCCTGTTTTTGCCAGCAGTGGTCTTAGACTGGCTGCCAACACGTAGTGTTTGCCAGCATACCACAAGTCTTATGCTCGGCTGTTTTAAGACTATATTCTGTAAAAGAGCTGAGATGCTTTTAAAATACCTAGTAGCATCTAATGGAAACTGCACGTGACTAGAATACGTGAAGCTGTAAAGCGTGGTTGGTACAGCCTTTGTTATGAGTTGCACACTACTCCTATGTAGGGCAAAACACAACACAAGTATTTCCACGCTTTTGAACATCAGTTGGTCAAGCCAAGTACTCCATCCAGAGCAATACTTTACCAGATGCTTCAGAGCAAGGTGTAAAAGCCTATTAAATAATTACATGGTATCATTATTTAGAGCTATTTTCCACTGAATTCCTAGCAGTTAATGTTTGGCTGGCATCCTGGAGCCTGAAGGTAGATATCTTGTATCCTACTTACTGTCACTGTGAATGTTTTCTCATCTTTATAACCGTTGAATCCGTCTCTCAATCCTCCAATGTGCTTTGTTATATCTCGTAGTGCTTGTTTTACTTTTATCTCGGGCTGTGTATTGGGGGGAATATCTCGCCAGTTGGAAGAAGGGGATATGTTTTGTGTAGGCAAAGCAACCTCTGCCATTTCAGATCTCCTGACTCATGATCTTGCTTTGTGTCTTGGCCTTCTGTAACAATAGAAGGAAGTTAAAAGTGGCCAGATGGGAATTGGCTAATTCACATATTTGGGGCAAAGGCCACCACCATGAATGTTCATAATATAGAGCTAACAGTAAAAGCCTTCTTTTAGATCTTTAATGGGTTGCAGAGAATCACATTGTCTAAGGGGAAACTATCCATTTGTATGGGTGGCTGCAGGAAAAGCACTGAAAAAGCTGGGAAGCAGATACATCTTCTGGCTATGCATTCTGTTTTCTAGAAAAGATATGAAAAGTTCTGCAACCCTTTTAGCAATAACTTATTTCCACAGAAAAGAAAGAACTTGGAAATATTGCAGATTTTTTTTCCCTACTAAGATATTTCAGCATAGAGCGTAGGTCACAATCAGGATATAAAAGGGATAATCAACAAGAACAGGTGTATTTCACAAGTTTAATATGTAATTGTTTTAACATGTGTTTCTAGAGCAGGTCTTATCAGCTGTCTTCAAACTGAGATTTTCCTATGACACATGATGAAATGTTTATCAAACTGTCTCCTTTCCTGTCCTCCCTAACTGTCTTCTATAGTTCATGCCACAGCAAGTACACAAGAAGGGATGCGTCCTTGGTGACAGGGGAAGGAAAAGAGCTATGCACACTGAATCTAGTACAAATTCAGTAAGACAAAATATAATTTATTACTGAACCTTCTTTGTTAGAATCACAGATTTTTCTGGTAAGGTTGGAAGGTCTGAAGTATTGTACTTCCAGTTCTGAACTTGCATCAGTGGAGCAAACTGGAGAATCTGTGCGTTTTAGCCCAGAGAACCTGAAAAATGCAGTGTTTCTGTGTTTTAAGGAGTTTTTGTAGGTCAGGCTTTCATTAATGCCTTTAAGTTTTCTAATCTCATTTCAGCTGAGCATTTATGTTGCAAAGTGTAGTAATGCCAGAGGATTAGCCAAACTGGGGTTAGCATTGCAGCCTACAGGCATTAACTTCTTCAGTGCCAATGGCATTAGCAGGAATAGGAGAAATACCAGTCTGTGCCTTCCCCTGATGTGATCTCATCTAATGCAGCACTATGTGCAGAGTTCTGTGGTGGTTCATAAATGCCAATGTGTTGCTCCACAGAGAACATTAATGCTAAATCTGGAAAGAAACATCTTTCTGCTTATTTTTGACTCCTAGCTAGTTGATTTATCTGTTATAGATCATGTTTTACTATTCCCAGAATGGCTTCTCAGCATTTGAATAAATCTTGCAATATAACTTAGCTTCAGAAATGAAAAAATAAACTGTTTATTCCTCTCTACCCAGCCTCATTGGTTGTACATGGAGGAGTCTTTAAAAGAAACTGGGCACATGCTTTAAGTTTTCAAGTAGCTCAAATAGTAATTGCGCCGTGGGTTATTGTTAGAATTACAATGACAGAGGCTAATTAAAAAGAATGCTATTGCCTTTTAGGAAGAAAAACAAGTTTAATTGGTAACATCCCAGACATGTTCTGCCAGAGTCTTCCTCTCATCTTTTCCTAACTGGTTTTGATTAATGTAATTTTAACCATAATTTCTCTGTGTAACTTGGCTTCTAAGATTCTTTCTGCCAAATTGCATTATTGTTCTCTACTTGATGGAACTGTTTACAAGTGTCATTTTCAGAATGCTGTTGCGGGAAGGCTCTGTACTATTGCTGCTACTTAGTGTTCTTTCTCACTAGCAAGCAGATAAACCAAAATTTAAGAAAAGTAAGGTAAGGAGAAAAAAAAAAAAAGCCTCTTTTCTGTGCATCCTGGAGTGTTTACACTGTACTAGGGGCAACCAGTTACAGAGTAACTGTGTGCACTCTACATTTGTTTTCATACAGCTCGCAGATCAGCAGTTTAAAGCAAAACCTTGTAACTGAGTAGCAAGGTCGATACAGGTAGGTGTTTGGGAGTTTACCCCCTACAGGGAGGAATTTCCTTCCGTTTTTCAACTCCTTTCTGTTAGCTGTGTTTGTTCTGATATGGCAGCCCACACTGATCTGTTCCAGGAGCCGAGTTCCTCTGGTCCATCCTTCTCTCTGTCCCTTGTTTCACTGGGCTTATCTTGAGATGGGGGTATCCTGAACCTGGAAAAATGTTTTAAAGCAGAATGGATTTTTGTAGTGCAGAGTATAGGCATGGACATATGATGGTATCTGATACTACTTAGAGGGAGATAAGGAAATAAAGAGTAGTGGTATTTTGGCATACTACATTTTGATTTCTAGAGTTAGAAAGGTCTTACCTGTGCTCTCGAAACCGCAGTTCTCACTGTAACCTATAGACTTTGTTTTGCCCCAACTCACCTTCAGGAGCGTATCGTTGGTAGACTGTGGCTAAACCACAATTCTTACTTAGTCTTAATCCACCATAACAACATCTTCAGCTCAGTTTATCTAACTTGCTGTCGGGGAAATGAATGGCCTTGGTTCAGTGACTTCATGTGTGGTAGGTGCTGTCTCTAATGTAAGGTGAGGAAAATGCAAATGTGTAATCTTCCAGCAGCTTGTGACAGATGTCTTGTTTACTGTATGCAACTTGCTGGGGTTTTGGAGGAAAAACAAGTTTTTCTTTTTCTTCTGACTTCCAAAACTCCCACCAAAGTTTAGGTGGGACATAGGCACAGAGCTGGGCTCTGCAGTGCTATGGACTAGCTCAGTAAACACATTGGTCAGCATCTGACTCACTTTCCAGGTGTCCAATGCATAGAGGGTACGACTTTTTGGCACATTAGCTGGACAGTACTCAAGTGAATAAGGCCTCTCCCTGTGTCTTGGCTGTGGTGGTGACCTTCACCCATGTAGTTGCTGCCACATGACATCCTGAAAACTCCAATGGGATTTAATGTATAACAAGTCTCTGGTAGGCCTGCACCCTATGATAGTGGTTACGGAAGATGCTGAAACAGGTGATGGAGTTGTTGTTCTTACTAAGAGCACTGAATGCTTTACCAGTGAGAAACAGTGCTTTGCAGGAGACATCTGTTGGACAAAACAGTGCCCAGATGAGCTTGATTGCTGTGTGCTGAAGGAGCTCAAAGAGATCTTTAGGAAGCATGGTGCTTTCTGGAGATATCACAAAGGCCAGAGGCAGCTGCTGCATCCGCCTTCAGTGAGACTGAGCTGTGCTTTTTCTCCACAGCTGGTTACATTTTGAGGAGGGTCCAGATAGGGCCAAAGGTTACTCTTGTGCCTGCCTTTTTAGCTATGCCATTAAATTAGAAGAGGTTCCTGTGGCTTTTTCTCGCTTTTGAGTGTCCAGCAGGAGCTGGGATCCAAGCCTCTGAATGTTGGTTCTGAAATCTCTTGGACGAAGTGCACGTGTCTCTGTGTGTCCCGAGGCAATCAACTTCTTGTTTTGAAGCCTGCTTCGGCAGAGGGAAGGTCTGTGTTTCCAGTAATGAAACCGTCATAGCTCCAAATGAGTCCCTTGCGTAACTGACAGATGGGTGCAGAGTGGAGCTTGATTCAGCCTCTGAAAAGAAATAATAAACCTAAAAAAAAAAAAAAATTAAAAAAATCCTCAAAGTCCCAACTGTTTCAAACTCAAAATAAAGTACTGATTAACCGCAAGCCTGCTCATGTATATAAAACTCTGTACGACAGCTGCGGCAGAACTTCTTTTCCTAGTAGAGTCATTCCTTTGCCTCAGTCTAATTCCCTTACCAATGGAGATTAACCTTCTGTGGACAGCGTATGTATTTCAGTATTACCTCTGTTGGCAGCCTATGAGATAACGTGGGCTTTCCTAATCTGAGTTCACAACCAAACCAAGCCCATAGATCCAAACTCTTCTGAACTTAAGGGGTGGAGGGGAAAGGAATCGCATGCAAATGCAGATTTTTCTGGCTTGTGGATACCACTAAAGATTACTGGGAACAAAATCTTGCCTTCGTTTATGGAAATAATATTTATATTCAATTTTGGGCCTGTTCCGCTGTTGCATAACTCCCCAGGCTTCAGTGGGGCTCCACCAGCTGGGAATTTGGCATGTTTCACCTTATAGTGTGTTGGTTTTAATTTTCTTCTGTATGGCTTAGAGCAGTTTGAGCAGGGCATTAGAAAATTTGGGGCATGTGGGCTCTATTCCTAGTAGCATGGTGGGGATGTGTGCACATTTGGGCACTACTCAGCACTCACATCTTCCTTCTCTGTCTGTAAAATTTCCCTGTTTTACTTGAGTCAGGATCTGGAGACAAACAAGGTGGAACAGTTATTACCGTGATATGCTGAGACAGTTGCCTGGCTGTCTTGAGATCATTGTACGGGCGCACATGTAGAAGGGTGTGTATGCATGAATGGCACTGGAGATGCATGAGAGTGGCGTAGCCCGCTGCATCAAGGTTTCTGTGGAGAAAGTGGCACTGTCACGTGGTTTTGTGCCCATACCTCCAGCTTTTTATCATTCTTGTTCCCCTACCGTCCACTATCGTCTAGGACCTTCTCTAAGAGACCTTCCATGTATTTCAACGCTACCCAGGACAATAGAGATCAGGCTCTGAGAAAGTCCTACAATGAAACCTTTCGCAGCTCATTGCGGATGTTTTTAGCTTCTCCTCCCCATGTCTCTAAAAACACAGAGCCAAAAACAACACTGAGTCACTCCAAGCTTGCTCTTCCTCAAAGCACAAGCATGTTCCCCACCCACATCCAGAGATGTATTGCTGCAAAGAGCTGTGAGAAGGGGTGAGGACTGGATGCTAAGCCCAGTCCTGATGATCCTTGCGTATATTTTTTGCAGCTGCATTTTGCATGGTTCTTTTCAGCCATGGCACAATGTCTGTGCAGGTGCTCCATCATGCGTTGCAGGAGGAAGGGATGGAAAGGGAAGGGGTTGTAAAGATCTGGTGTTTAAACTGATTTAGCTCATTTTTGCCTGTATTGAGGAGTGCACGTATGAGCAGCCCATCTGGCTGCACAGTATGAGAAGCTGTGGTACATTCAGGGCCACGTTACAGATTCGGAGGGACGTTTTTGGGGTGCCTCACTGAGCAGAACCGGGCTGTCTGCTAACTGGTTGCCTTCCCATAAATATAGGCTTAAGGGAAAACTGAAAGAAACCTTGAGGTCACTGAAAACAGAAGTTGTTAGCCACAGAAGTCCGAATGTTTTATGGACTTCTTTCCCCTCACTCAAAATATTTACAAACTGGATTGCAGGAACATGGTGGAAAAGTTGCATTGTCCGGTTCATGTACATGGAATGGGAATAGATATGGGCTTGAAATGGTCCAAGGAGAAGGAGCAGGCTGGGTCGTACCCCAACTGCCCTGCAGACAGCTTGGCTGAGGCACCGTAGTACCAGGGGATGTTTACTGCTGAGGACAACTGTGTTTGTGCCTATCCCTATGTATTAGGGGGATGCCCCAGCTGCCCCCAGCCCCCTTACAGTCCCGCACCTCCTACCAAGTGGACTCTTTGGCTGGGTGTTTTAGTTTGATTCAGTATTCAGTGGCACATGATTTATGAGCTGTGCTCTCTGATTTATGATCTGTATGGCTGGCAAAGAAAGCAGGATCAGGCACTTGGCTATTGTGCAAACAGGGATGACACATAATATCCAAAGAAGAACACAGGAAAGATAAAATTACACAGATTGTTGAAATACTCTCCTCAGCTGTGTTGCTCATGTGGATGAGTAAAATAAGAATAAGGGTTGTTGGTTTTTGTGTGCAAGTTGTTTTTTTAACTCGGTTTTGTCCCCTCAGTTTGTGCCTAGTTCAGCCCAGACAGCAATGCTAGACTCTTTAGTGTAATTTGCAATTCTGAGTTTGGGTATTAACATAAAACTGTTCTTTGGGTTTCTACCAACTGATGGCATTGTTTTGTATTTTCGTTTCCCAAGCTCCAAATAAAATTTGCTTTTCTGACACACCATGAAACTTGTGCTTTTGACTTACTGGATATTTCATTACTTTCTTAACATGTTCCTGTATGTGTATTTGAAGAATTGCCTTTTTCATTCAGTACTTGTTAAACCTCAGCAGTGGAGATTCAGCCATGAGGAATGTGAGAGGAAATAAACTGTGAGCAGAAGAATTACAGACTTGGGGTGTGTGCTGTCCTGTGACAGCAGTACAAATTCAAAGTGATTTCATTGAAACTTGTGGTTTAATTGAGAGTAGAATCCAACCTCTTTAATTTTATCAAAGTGAATAGTAAGCAGGTATAATCAATATCCTCCTGGACAGAGTTCAGTCATGTTTGATCAGTGTCTTTGCTGCTGAGCAGTGTGGCAATCACTGTTCTTTGTTTAATCTTTTGTTTGAATATTAAGTTCCTCTTTCTTTAATTCAAAGTAGGGTTTTCTGCTGAAGCAAAGCACTTTTTTTTCAATGCAATTACTCTGCTGTTAAAGTGAAGTGCTTTCCTTTAAATACCAGAATACGCATCTATGCAGAAGTGAGAATTAACTTGGATGTCTGTTTTCTGAGATGATGAGGGATATAGAGAACAGTTAGCAATCCAGCTCTGGCAACACCAGCCCGGCCCAAACTGTGATCACTAGGAGCTTAAACCTAACAGTCTGTCTTCTGTGGAAGGTGCACTTTCATATTGTAGCCTGTTAGGAGGAAGGTCAGCATTTGAGAATGCCTTACAGGGCTGAAGGTAGGGAGAGACAAGCCCATAATGCTGGTCTGGAAAGAAGTTTAGGATGGTAGGTTGAGGAACTCATGAACTTGAGGAAGTGTCAGAAGAGCTAGTATGTCCAGAGGTCCAAGGTGCAAACAAGGACTTGAGATATTCAGGCCCAGATTTTTCAAAGGATCCAGCTCACTTTAAATTTAGGAAAGGCTAAATACCCAAATACCCTTAAGGTTGTGAGCAGACCTGGCACAATGTGCCCTAGGGCGTGGGTGGAGTTGGAAACCAGCGCCCAAACAGGGTCAGACTGTTCTTGCAATGAGAAAGGTATGAGGAATACGTAGAGTTGAGACGTAAGTAGGAGACCTGGGGCTGAGGACACTAACTGCTATTCTGCAAGAAGCTACCCTCCCATTATCTGCTATCAGTGCCTGCTGCTCTAGGTGCCTTATGCCCTTCCTCAGCAGCCGCCACTGTGGATTTCTAGAGCTGTAACATAGGGAAAACAAATGGTTGGACTGTGAAAGTTTTGCTGTGCCTTGCTTGCTGTCCTTGCAATTACGCCTACGTCTGGCTTCCTATCCCAAGATCACACAAACAACCCTTGTGGGACTGCCCTCAAGTTTCTCTGAGTGCCAGGGAACCTTGCTGACTGAGACCCACCCTTCACTTTCTTCCCTGCCACACATGAAAAACAAAAACAGTGCAAGTGAAGACAGTGAGTCTGCCCTTAACAGTAAAGGTAAAAAAAAAAAAATAAAAATTACTTATTTTCTCTGTGCTAACATTTGATGTCACCAAGGTGTACGATGTGGCCTGAAACAAACTGCAGAAATGCACACAAATTGAAAGAAAAAGTCTTTTTAATTGAAAAAAACCTACCCTGTGAACTCTGTGAAGGATGCTTTACAATTGCCGACAAAGAAGTGGTGGAGAGTGCAATTCAGTGACCACTTACCATGGAGACTGCGTTAAAGATGGCAGTGGGCAGATGTTGAGTGGCAGCAGAAAGGGCTGGAGCAGGCCTGGGAAATGAGATGGGTCCCAGACCCTGGTGAGATCTGAAAGTAGCAGGAACTGGCAGCTGCCACCTTGCAGAGAGGTGAATGGCTAATGGTAATGTTTGCCTCTATGAAAGGCTGAAACTTCCAGCTCTCGAATGCTGTCTGCTAGCACGCCTGCGTTGTCTATCAGCATCCCCACCCTCTAATTTTAGAAAGAAGACTGATTTTTTTTCATGGTGCCCATGAAAGGTCACTGACCTGAGGTTTTAGTGTCTGCTGTGTCATCAACTGGTATTTGGCTGGTAACGTTCATTCTCTGTCAGTATATTAAGGGCATAGTTAAGAGAAGTGGAGTGTAAGTGGATCAAATACTTTAAGACAGCAGCTTAACATTTTCCATTTGCCCTTCTTTTCAGCAGAAGACTAGGTATTGAACTAAAAAAAAAAAAAAGGTGAGAAAATATCCGCTTTGCTTAAAAGTCTTTTTTTTTTGTCTTTTTTTTTGGTCTTTTTTTCTTCTTGCTGACAGAAGAGCAGCTCCCTTTACCTGCGCTCACTATTTCTTCCTTGGTAGATGAAAACTGAACTTGTTCCCCCCAGGTTTAAAAAAACCTAAACTGTAAACTTAGAGCGACTGTTCTAATTCACATGATTTCTGGAACACGAAAGAATTAACTCTTCAGGAACTAGCACTTCTCTCCCACAGGCTTCCAGCCCCCAGGGTATATTGAGAACAGCATATACTGTAGCTAAGGTCTGTGGCGACAGTATTTCAGACTTGTGCAATTATCTTGCCAGAGGCAAAGGATATTCTGGGGAATCAGCCAGGAGAAACTTAGAATAAGCAGGGCAAGTGGTATAAATGTAAGAATAGGGTGGGATGCTTGGATGCAACAGGGAAACTGTTGGCCTGGGATTATGTTCAAACTGCATGGCAGCCTCAGAAAAGGAAGCTTGAGTGAAGGCATTTATAAATGCTAGGGCTTTGTATAGACCCATCCTATTAATATTAAGAAGCTTGAGGGGAGAAAAAAAGATAAACATGTTACTCTTGGGCCATAAAGACAGTTGGATCAACACTCGGGTACATACATCATCAATTTCCAAGTAAAAAGGATCTGGCTTTCTTCGGGACTGCTCACATGACAGCGACTAGCGAGCCAAAGCACTATAAAGGAAATGAGAAGGGAACACACGTACCAAAGCAGCCAGGATGTTCAATTTACTTATTAGTATTCCTTTATTTCTGCTTTCTGTGCTGGAATAGAATGGAAGGGGCAGAACCTCTGGCTCTGGACAAGTGTCCTTTCTTCATTGAACTTAAGCTTTATTATTTTTTTCACGTAGGCACAGGAGATCTAGTTCCAGCATTGATGAGCTGATTGTAGATCTAAGCATGTGAGTGCATCAAGCAGGAAGTGACTGCAGCAAGAGATAGCTAGATAAGAAATAGGCTTCATTCTTTTAATGTGTGTAAGCATGGATGTTGGAGAGAGGATGCATCTCTGCTAAACAGGATGCCAGAGGATATATTTGCTCGCATAGGAAACAAGGCACACACAAAGAAAGTTGTTCTGCAACGTCTCCTGATGGAGAAAGCAGCTGAGGGAGAAAGTCCAAGGGAATAGAAAAGAGAAGAAAACACACTCATGGAATCTGTACATTCCAGTCATAACATCCCCACAAGAAAAAAAGTTTGCTATAAAAAAAAAAAAAGAAAAAGAAAGGTATTTGGTGAAATAAGGTCTTCTGTGTTTCTCCAAAACCACCAAATGCCTTCAACTCCAGTTCCTTCTCACGCCAACTATGTTGAGGTAACCACATTGTGCTGTTTGAAAGCAAGCTGTATGCTGCTGAGGCTTCGTGTCTGCTCAAGTCCGGTGTTTGCTGGTTGAGTACAGGCCCTGCTGCACAGAGCTCAAGGTGGGGCTGGGAACATTCTGCAGCCCAGAGGAGAGTCCCCAGATCAGGCAAGGCATTTGGCTACAGGTTGAGTTTGTATACTTAGCACTCCACCCAGTGTGGCCTCTTGGCTCTGCATCCAACTAGTTAAATTCCACTAAAGTGTCAATGTCAAGCTCACCTTCCCACACAATAGACAATGATTCCTGTTCTCACCTTCATCGCTTTCCCTTCCAGCTTCTCCCTTCCATCATGGCATGCACTGGAAAAGTACCCATCTGATGGTCACAACTCTACCCTCACCAAAGCCAAATGCTGCAAAGAGATGTCAGTGCTAACTCCTGCTTAAGCAGATCTCTGGGGTATTGTTGGGAATATGCTGGATCTGGCCATGCCTGTATGTGCCTAACTGCAGAGTGATCTCTGTCTATCTTCTCTGCTGTTACTCAGTTTCTTTTTAATTACTGCTACTGGTGCCAGACCCTAAATGGACAGCCAGTGCCCAGGGCTGGATTGTCAGGGGTTGCAGCCCCCTCTGTTGTTGCTGCTGCTCAGGTGCAGTACTGGTGAAAGGTGCTCCTTTTTTAATGTGTACTAAGCTAATGAAGGGAGTGTGCTGATTTGGTAGGGATTCGAGAGCTGAAGGAATCCAGGTGTTGCTTTCTCACTCTGCCCCAGTTCGTCCTGGAGAATGGTGGGATGTATGAAAAGCATAAAACCATTCCACAAGGAGTCTTCATCCCTGCGACTTATTCAAACAAGCAAGGTGCAAATGAGAAATGAAGAAAGAGTGAAGAAACAACTGTGTTACTATTCATGTTCCCTTATCCTTCTTTGGAGCTGTGTTTCTCCTGCTCTTTAGTCTGGGTTGATTGTAAAGTTAAATCACAATATGCTGTGGAACATCCTTCGTTACATTTTCTCCTTAGAAGTAAAAGAAGGTTGCAGGGACACTTTTATGAAGAACGTGTTCTAAAGTATCACGGGAGGGTAAGACCAACTTCCCTGCCTTTGAACCCTCATCAGAAGTGAGTGTATGAAATCTGTGAACCTTAAGGGTTGTACTATTGTGGGAGTATTGTCCATCCTTTAAAAGTGTTCCTTTGTATTGCTTTGCCCTAAATGTTTCTCAAAATAGAGGGAGGGCTGAGTCTGCTCACCCATGCTGTGCAACTTATCCAAATATTTGTAAATTGGAAATACTGTAGCCTGGAACATTGGTTTCAGCTGGTGTATAGATTCTTTCCCAATCTGTGTCCTTCCAGCCTTGCCGTGCAGCTGACGTCTAACGTAGGTTAACAATCTCTCCTTCTGGTAGTGCAGACAGATGCAAGATAAATGTCTGACATTTCTGCTATTTCCTTTGCTCCTGACTCTAGTTCAACTTGTTCATTCTGCAGCGGACAGATCCCTTCCTTCAACAGTTGTCTATTACATACAGTACATACCAACATAAGAAGTTGGTTTAAGCATTCAAGATGTTGTGTAGCTGTCCATGCTAATTTTGTTTGTATGCCTCTGACAGGCTGGATTAATTTTTCCCCACTTGTTTTTCATTTTTTACATATAGTGGCTGATTGTGCATGTAGAAATACTTGGGAATGGGTGAGGGGAACCATCATCTCCTTTTTGTTGCACATGAAGGACAAACAGCTATGAGACTTAATCTGGATGAAAAAAAAAAAGTGAAAACACTAGAACTATATTCTCTACTTGTGACACGTAGCAAGTTCCTCTTTGTTTTGACACACATTACATCTTTGCTTGGTTATAAGAAGTAGGTCATCAAAATAATAGCAGGTGCAATTGGGACACTTCTGAAATCCTCTAAGTTTCCTAAATCCTTCTCAGGTGGGCAAAGCAGATATATTGCCGATGGTACCAGAACATCTGATTTCTCCTGGGAATAAATGAAGATAATGCTTCTGCTCCTTCTATTTCATCTGTTAGTCAGCTTTGGTATGTTGACTACAGAGGGCTCACCAGGACACCATAGTAGAAATGAATGGAGTTCTGTTTGGGAGGTCATTGTTCTTAGGGCATTCTTAAAGGTAACTTGTCTGCCTAACCCACTGACTCCTTTAAGGCATTACTGAGAGGCAGTTCAAGTCTCTTAGCACGGCCAGTGGAAAAGTGCATAAAAGCCTTGAACCCTATTATGCAAACACAGTAGGTGCAATGGAAGGATAACCCTGGTATCTTTCCAGCACCTAGTTAATGGTAAACTGTCTCATGTTTTGTCTAGATAAGGTTGACATGATCTGGTGGACTTGGAAGAGGCAAGTAGAACACAGAGAGAGTATCCTCCTTGGCTCCAGACAAAGAGAGTGCACTGCTCATTTAAGTCTGGATTTCAATTGCTTTCAGGGCGCTTCAACAGCTGGGTATCAGAATCTAGTCCAGATTTTTCTCTCTGCTGGAGATCTCCTCTTATCCATGTGTCTGTTTTTGTTGTGTCTTTGAACAAGAAGTGATGCAAAGCACATACAAGCAACAAAACCTCAAAAGCTATTGTGACTTCAGGGCTTTCCAGAAGTATTTCCAATCTTAAAAATACTTTAGGATATTTCTTTCCTTGTTGCACATCTAGAGTAAGTGTAATCATCCATGCTGAGAAACCTTGCATAAAACCTCCCATATAGTGTTTTTAACCTAGGTTTCTGAAGCAACATCACTTAGGCACTTGTCTTTGTGTCAGGCTTCATCCTCCTGCTAGGACCTTTTGGTTGGTTTCAGCTATGCTGGGCAGAGAGGTAGTAATTTGCTGTCTTCCTCCTTGCTTTAGAGAAAAGCAAGCAGCTATGAGAAAGAGAGAAAGGAAAGTCTGTGCCATCTCTGAAAAGGTATCAGAGAAATTGCATGAGAAGATACTAAGAGAGATACAAGAGAAGGTACATGTCATAATTGATTTCTAAGTGACACTAAGTCATCCACCATCAGGATTCAATGCTATAGAAAGCTGTGCATGACTTGTTCCAGAGGTTGTGGAAGTGCTTGCCAGACTTGAAAATGTTTGCTCTCTTGGGTAGCCTAGGCTTAGATTTGGTTGCCTTCTGCAAAGTTTATCTTTTTTCACAGATGCTTTGTAAGGCTGAATTTTAGATAATGCACTGGAATACAGAGACTGAGAGACAACTTAAGCTGATTAGTTAAAGAGATTTTGTGTTCCATAAGTGTTGTTTCATTGTGACTTGGATGGATTTCTCTATAATATGAATATTTCTTAGGATATTTTTTGTTTGCGTGTTTGGTTTTTTTTTTAACCTCTAGCTGCTAGTTCATATATCCTCCGAGAGGTACTTAACAAGCTGGAAAAAATCAGAATGAATCAAAAAACAAAAAAAAAAAAAAAAGAAAAGAGAAAAGTGGAAAGGTTGCATGCGTCCTTGATGTATAAATGAGTAATATTTTAGTTGCAATACAAATGATTTATTTACTGTGGAGTCATTCTGTACTGATAATAAAAGCATGTTTCCTCTTGGAACAACCCGTTGCTGTTTGCAGGTCAAACCCATTCATTCATGGAGTTGTTCTTCTTGCCCCTGTGTCTCAGGTGTGAGCATCACCAGGCGCCAAATGCAATCAATACAAATTCTGCTCTTGATCACACCGGTATCGGCTTTGCCCAGAGGAGAACTTGGCTTTTAGACCTTGTGTCACGTTTTAAGAAAAATAATATTGACTCACGTTATTTCAAAATCATCGTTTATAGCCAGCAAATTTTAAATTAAAACAGTCAGGCACGTTGTCCTTTTACACTCATTGCTAAATAAGCCATGGAAAAGGTTTCTGTTTGCAGAACTGCTTTTTTTCTTTTTCTTTTTTTTTTTTTAACCCAAGATTATTACGTTTCACGTGTTCTAGTTCATCCCAAGATCGTGCTATTGTTCTCTTCAAAGTTTCCTAGGCCATTAATCTCTCTCTATTGTTTCCATTTGGCCTCAGGATAGGTCAGCTGGAAATTGCATTGCTGGGGAATATTCTGGTCTTGAGAACACAAAAACGGAGTGAGGAGAGCCTGCAAATACTGTCAGTTCTTCATTCAGAGATTACAACTAAGTAAACCCTTAAAGGCTGTGTTACTAAATCCTTTATCTCCTCAAGGCCAGCAGAATATGCTATGCGTCAGGCACCACGTTCAAAAACAGCTCCTATTCTCTTGTTTAAAAAGTGAGTCTTTTCACATCGTATTTCCATGCTGTTCATTTTTTCTGCTTTGTCTTTAACTATCCACCAGGGTCCACTATATTGGATATGACAGTTCAAAATGTGTATTTAAGGCTCGGTGACACACAGCTAACGCTGCGGCCACAAAGGAACAGTTATGGCAATTGAACCATGTGAGCCGCTGTAGTGTTGCAGATCCATCAGTCTTTCCATTGTGACTCCTCCTCACTCCCGGAGGATTTATAGGCGCGTTTTTGAGAGGACTCCAGTAACTAAAATAAAGATGTATTTGTCTCCACAGAAATGTTGCAGCCACATATGTGGCTATTTGGAGAAAACAAAAAAAAACCCCAACACCAAAGCCCCATCAAACTCATGCTGTAGTGGCTCTACTGATGGATTTTCAAAGTTTTGTCTTAAAGCACACGACTTTTTACCTATTTTTACATTTGTATTTACTGTTTCTGGCTGATATATGGGACAAATGAAAGTGTTTCAAGCAAGAACACAAAAGGTTAATTTGGCTACTTTTTGAATAAGTATGTAATACAGTCTTACATTGTTCAGTTTTCTTTCTTTACATCTCCTAAGATCTCTGCTTCGTTCAAGGCACGAGGTGGTTATATTCTGGGGCAGAATTTGTGTTGGGCAGAGAGGCAGGAGCATGTTGTGAGCCGGAACAAGACCAAGGGTTACAGATGATACGGGGGGGGTGCCCTTATGAAAGCAGCTGAATATCACCTTGCTGCACTGAAGTCTATGCCAGCCTTTGCCCCCCTCCAAGTCTTCTTGTCATTAGGGACATTATTTGAGCCAAATTTCTCATGGATCGCCACTAATGGTGTTGAGTGACCCACCTCACTTCATGGGTTGGTCAGTTCAAGGCGCTGGTGCTGGACTGGCAGTTACAGTCCCAAACAAAGACCAGAGGAGCTGTAATTTTTACATAGCAATTTGGACACTCCATCCAGAAGATCTTTGGCTGGAAGTTGGGTGAGCTGTGCCCACATCCTGAGCTGGCTTCATGATACATTGCCATGTTACAACAGGACTGAGCCTGTGCTAATAAACCCCGTCTCTCAGCAGGGACTGTGGCTTGCTGGCAGACATACTTCAGTTGTCAGGGAATGAAGGGGCCCTACAAAAAGGACATCAGCTGAGGACAAATGCTTAAACCTTCCTGTTAACTGATGTGGTCCAGGGAGAAAGGATACAGGCTCACTTCTGGAGTGCATGAGTGGCTCCTTGTGGAAGGAAGTTCTTGGTGGGGGAAGTTTC
>NW_009649473.1:1527308-1580037 GCF_000708025.1 Charadrius vociferus | reverse complement strand
AAAGGTCTCATGGGACCACATGATAGCAAACCAACTTCTTTTGTATATGCAGAAGGTGACCAAGTTCGATTCACACAAGCAATTTTGCCACCTCAGCATAACATTGTTTTGGTTTTTGGAGGTAAAAAACCTCCCACCTGTTTATTGGTGAACATAGCAGAAAGCTTATATTTTCCATGTCCAGTGCAGGAAGTGCATATCTGAAGGCAGTACCCACAGGGACTGATCAAGTACCAGGTCCCAGCACTGTTCACTGGCAGCTGGAAAGGAGGTCTGCTGAAATATGTGGGACAAACATGCCCTCTTGAGTCTGGAAGCCTAATGGGGAGAGCTTGGGACTGCTAGAGCTAAGGGACATTTTCCTTTCATTTTTCATCAGAAGCCTGTGATTTGGAGACTGAAGTCTAAGACTCAGACTGTGGTGCTGTGTTTGTGTAGTTAAATCTTATTTTTAATACCACCCACCCACCCCCCCCCCATATATATGTTTTTGGCCTTCATCTTTATGTAGGTACTGATCTCCAGGAAACACCATAGTATCTGCTGACTGGGAACTCTTGGTCCCACAGCTGCAAGCTCCTCTTGCCTAGGGGAAAAAGAACGCCTGATTAGCTCTTTTAACTCTGGTTGTTATGCCCAGACTGCCAAGAAATGTGCTTGTGAGGGAGGCCTACTGCACGCTCCTTGGTTGCAGCCTCAGGCGACAGCCTCCTGTTACGTCATCCCCATACACTAGGCATGTGCCTCTCCCGTGCGAGACCTCATGTGTGGGTTTGCATCTGTTCCAGGTCAGACGTGCACCCCTCTCATATGACTGTGCATTCAGGGTTGATAACAGAGTTAGAAGGAGGAAATTCAGGGAAACGTGCATTGGCGGAACTCACCTGGACTGCCCAGAGCAAAGTGGAGATTGAAGCTGCAGACTCTGACTAAGAAGTGGCTGCATCCAATAGAAAGTGAAAAATCTAAAATGTTAACCCCCATCTTCCTGTTCACGGCCTTTCATAAAGCTGACATGATCTTAAGGATAACTCCAAATTTTACTCCAGCCCTTAAACCAGAGAACCCTTATGTTAGAAGGGGCATAACAGAACACTTAGGCAGACGTTCCACATCTGCTCTTCTCTTCTACAAACCCTTTCCACTGCAAAGTTTGATTTATGATCTATGCAGAAATCCTAATTTGAATCCTAATCTAGCATTTAACCATGCAGTACTTATTTGTTTGTAGCTCTTTCTAGGAAGGATCAGTCTCATCGAGCTTCCAACAATCTTTCTTTGTTAGCAAAGTACTCAAGTCATCTGGATTTCAGCTGTTGCTCTTCCCCCCCCGCCCCCCCTGCCCCCAAATTATTGGAGACATAGCTATCTCCAGAAAAACAGAACATATTGGCTGTACAGAGAGCCCATTGTACTGCTCAATCAAAGAGAAACCACCACCATGGGAAATGAAACATGGCCTGGGGCAAGCATGAATCTGGTATATGCTGGTGTTTGCAAACTTGCTCTTGATCTTCTGGAGCAGATGCAGTCTGTAAGGCAGCTAATGATGAGTTGGGGTTTTTTGGGGGGGTGTCCCCTCTGAATAGTTAGTATGCATCTATGAGTTTGTAACTGATTACTCTGTACTTACAGACCTCAAAAGAAATCAGGAAGAAAATGTAAAACAATAGATAAGCAGCATCGTTGCTTGTGTAAAGTAACTGGGTTAAATAGCTGGGAAGAAGAAACTTCTTAGCTTTAATGCTTGTAAAATTGGTTTGCCTAAATTGAAAAGCAAGAAATGAAGCACTAAACTGTTTTATAACCTAGTCTAGAAAAGGAAAGGGGTCGTGCAGTGAGTCCAGCTGTTAGTGAGGCTGACAGACCGATACACCTTCTCACAAAAACGCCAGAAAAACATCTGCTCACACCCCCTCAGATTGCAAGAGAGGCAGGCCGGAGGTGGTGTTCATGGATGCAAAGGGGAGATTGTGAAAGATGAAAGAGCAAAACCTGAGTGTTAGGGTTTTCACTGTTTTCACTTATTGATCTAAGCACTCTGTACCGTTGCGAGGAAGGATAAATACTTCTGTCGAGGGAAATGTTTGGGTTTGAGGCAACTTATTCTTCCTGTGTGTCAAAAGGCCAGAGGCCTTATGGCTACCACACCTACGGGTCCATAGTGCTCATGTGTTCAAGAATGGTAGATGTGGCAGCCCCCAGGGCCCTTTCTAATAGTGAGGTGCAGAAAGCGTGGCATGTTGTCCAGGAGGGTCATCTGAGGGGTCTAAAATAGGTCTGAGGTACTGTTCAGTTCTCTTGAAGACAACCTCTGAGAAGAAAGTGTTGCGTGTAGAAGAAAGCTCCTATGATGGATATGGTTACCAATGGTTACAATGAGGTGTCTGCCTCAGTGTGATTGAGTAGGAAGAAAAAATAGAGCAAGAAGCAAGCTTTGACTTTGTTCAGGAAACATATCTTGTCCTGTAGAGCCGTGAAATTTGGTGGCTATGGAAGGTGCAAAATGGAACCAGATAGAAACAACTTGAGCATTAGGAGTTTCATCATGCAGCTCTGAGCTGCATGTCTTCTGGTTTGCTGCTGCTTTCGTGTGGAATAGGCTCTCTTTTGGGGCCCCTTCAGTTAATTAATGGCATTCAGAACCAAGTCTGCAAAAAAGCTACAGCAAACAGAATATATCTGTTCAGACTCTTTTCCTGGAATGTCCCTAAACAAAAGCGAATTCCCTGGAGGGAAATGCTTTAGTGTCCTTTTGCTCGGAAATCATCAGATTTCAGTCAGTTCTGAAAACCCGTAATTGTAATAAAATTATTCTTTCCAAAAGATACTTGGGTTGTTTTCCATCCTGCTCAATGAGATCCATATTCCATGGCACTGACTGTAAGTGAATGGTTTGAAGATAAATGAATGTCATGTCATGAATGTGTTTTTACTTTGTCATGGGGAGACATCAGCCAATTAAATTCTGAAACAAGGGATTTTTTATTTCTTTTCTTACTAAAAAATAATTTTAAACAGTCTGCTAATGCTATGGAAAAAATGGCGTTTTTAACCCTGCTTTAGTTATTACTATAGTTGTCTGAGGTAGGAAAGGAAGTTAAGGTCAGAACTTCAGTTTTATTTCCATTTGAGACTTTTTGAGAGTCTAAGTTTCTCTCAGTTTATTCATAACTTAGCAACAATTTTGATTCATCTAATAAGATGCTTAAATTGCTTGCAAAAAAGTGTTAATATGTCTTTAAATGAGATGGTATGGTGTGTGCGACTATGTACGCGTGAATGTCGAGTTTCCAATTTGTGCATCCCACCCCAGTCTCTGGAACTTGGATGGGGATTCAGGATTATTAGTTAGAATTCTCCTTGCTAGTGTACGGAAGGGCTGCTTTACAAGATGCTGTCCCTGTCATCTGAAAGAGAGTAAATGGAAGGCAGAGGTAGAACCCATTCAGAGCCAAATATCATTGTAAAATATGGTTTGAGTGCTTCCTGTGGGCACTGCAGTGGCAGTGAGTGTGGAAGGATGGTGTTGAAAGAGATGGCTTTGTTCAAGAGTGCCGATATGTGGAAAACATTAGATTAAAGGGGAACAACAGAGCGAAACCACTTGAGAAGTGTGTCTGCTGAATATGGAAGAAGGACTCCCCAAGGCAGGTTGTGGGCTTGTTCTCAGTGCTTGTCTCGAGCTGCAATGGGTGTCCATGTAACTTGCTGAGACAAGTTGCCTGAGTGGTGGTAGCAGCAGCTGCACTGGGAGCTGAAGGGAGACAGATAAACCACATACATGCTACACATGGCAAAGACTGATGGGCTAATCAGTGGGTAGGGGCTCGGGAATGAGCTGTGGCCCCTCTAAGGTTCACTCGCCTCGTACCTGGCCTGACCCAGTTTTCTTCTTGCTCTGAGCTGTGCCATAAGGGGGAAGAGTGGAGAGGAAGAGGAGACTTTGTTCCTCCACTCTGAACTCCAAGATACGTTCAAGGTCTTTGTAGAATCAAGGTCTTGAATTAATATTTAAGTTCACCTCCAAGATACCTACCTACTGCACCTTTGTCCTTTACCCACAGTAGATTGCTGTGGAATGTGAGTAATGTGAACCCCTGCGTAGGCGTGACGGCCAGTGGTTCTGAGATCTTAATCCAGAGGTGCATATATATAAACTGGAGGCAATTTAAAGCAGTAAGGTTAAATCCCCTGTTCCTTTCTGAAAAGTGGAACTTTTATATATTTGGCTTTCCTATTCCCCTTTGCCCTCACAGATCCAGCCTTGCTGAGGCACCCTCAGAATGAGGACAATTCCCTACCCTGGGTTCAGTTCAGCTCCAAGTAGAAGTCCCAAATGAGGTGGCTTTTTGTTCTGTTTCTTCTAACCTGAATCAGTTACGAATACTCAGAGTGACCAATTAATCAGAGGCTCCTTTGCGGTTTCAAATGATTGTCTTCCAGATTTAGCATGTTTCCAAATCGTTTCCTATTCTTCTGTTCTTGGTGCCGGATCATCTGCCAGCTTTGTCAGCCAGGATGAAACGTGGATAGTGGACTCCAGGCATTTTCATCCAAAACTTTCAGATAATTACAAAGTAATAAGTAGATAATTTTCACCATCCTTGGAGAGTTAAGTTTTTGCAGTTGCTGGCCAGGCTTTTTGATGCAACAAATTCAGAAAAGAAAAACAAGTTTCCTCATGCTGAGGAAGGAAAATCTCTCTCTAGTTTTTGATGGCTAACCAGTCTTGAATAAGAACCGTGTCTGACAGGCATTCAGATATAGCAGTCATGTACAAGCTACATGTTGTTCAGTTTGTAACTCTACAAATCAGAACTCTGAAGAAACTGCTAACAGCTGCCCAGATTTCATTCGGCAGCAAAATTGGAAGATGAGGAGGTAATTTAATGGCAAACTCCTTTCTTAGCAGCTTGAGGGCTCCCTTTTGAATTGGATCCTGGAAATAGTTATTCTGGTCCTGCTAGTGCTTAAAGATAGACTAAAATATAAGGAAATAAAAAAGAGGGGATTGAATTGAACTCAAATCTTAGATCCAAGCTCCCTGAATTTGGGGATTGTCTAGATCTGGATTTAAACCGTGTGTCTTGAATCCATTGCCGATGGAAAAATAAAAAATAAAAATGGTCCTAACAGCCACAAGTTACTTGTAACAGAGAACAACTCTGTTTGTTAAATGTCTGAATTCTCAGTACACTGAGAAACCATCACTTTACATGAATTTATCCCAAGTTATTCAAATATAGTTTTGCGTACTCTACATTGACTTTTGAAGCAACATACTGTAATTTACCTATTACCATAGTGGTTCACTATCTACCTTAAGAGTTGGGGTTTTTAAGACTTAATTTTTATTCCTGAGTTATGATCTGGAAGTGTTAAATCCATGAAGGAAGTGGAGAGAGCTCTGCAGTGGTCCGCCAGCATGGCATCGCTCAGTGAGTACTGATGGAAGGTGGGCTAAGGACTTGGTTCAAAGTCCCTTTATGAGGCTTTTAATCAACTTCAGAGGACTTTGGGTTAGTCCCGTTTTTCCTGGTACACTGTCTAATACTACAGAGCCATTAACAACATAAGGTGATGCTGGACTTAAGTGACAGAAATGGGCCTTAAGGAAAACGAGAGTGTGCATATAGATGGACAGGGTGCTCTGACAGCCTCTGTGAAGCTTTCCTTCTTTCCCTGTTTGAAGAACTGCATTTGTGATACCACTCAGTGGAGGAAAAACAGAAGAAAGTAGATCCAATGAAGGCTACCAACAAATCTCGTCAACCTCCTGGTGCAGAGGTGCTCCTGTTTTGTCACTCTGGTTTCTGAGAAAGGGTTTCCAGGGTTTCCCAGATCTGGCTGAGTAAGCATGCCAGAGGGAAATAAACCTGCTGCTGTGTTTTCATGCTGAATTGGGAATTTTTCCCTTATAGGATCATAGAATCATAGAAGTGGAAGGGACCTTGAAGATCATCTAGTTCCACCCCCCCTTCCCTGGGCAGGGACACCTTCCACTAGACCAGGTTGCTCAAAGCCTCATCCAACCTGGCCTTGAACACTTCCCACCCCTTCACACTCTCTCGGAGGAATGGGAAATGAAACAAAACAGAAAAAAGGCCATCTCAGACAAGGTTATCAAGTTAACTTTGTTCTTCACAGACGAGTGTAGGCTGGCAGGAAGCATGGAAGCAAGTTAAAAGGATTTTCCTGCTGGCAGGATCTATTGGCTGAGGCTGACAGGAGCAGAACTACCTCAGCCTCCCCCAGAGCTTGTTCCTCAGGCAGGTTAGGGTCTCCACGGAAAACCAGTGGGGACGTAGGTTCTTATTTTAAACCCTTGTGGGTATAAAAAGACAAGTCCTAGGATGACTTCGACTGACATTTCCAAGGTCAAAATGGTATGGAGAGGGTTGTCATGGGAGTGTGGAAAATAAGAGGAAGTCCTTTTTCTTGTGCTCCATCCTCCTTCACACGCTGTGATGGCCACTGTGGTGGTTCCTAAGGGAAAAGCGTCTGCTTTCAGCACAAGGACTTTCCTTGAAGGGAGAGATCCATCTATGGGCTGGGGTTTCAGGCAAACAGGGCCTCTCCAACAAATCCTGGCTGAGTTTAACATTGAAAAATGGTTTAATGACAATGAAAGCTTGCCTTTCTCCCTTGTTAACCGTGTGCTGGTAACAGGAAGCATGAAGTGGGTCTGTGGATTAAGAAAAGGACTTGAGCATCTTAGAGGAGGAAGAGACAGGCGTTTACTGCTTTGGCTAGAAAAGCTATGATAATCTGCATATTTCAAGGGTAAAAGTGACTGATTTCAGAAACGTGTGTTCACTTTCTGTTCCTTAGTTTTCTTGCCTTGCCCTGAAGATCTGCTCCAATAAAGCGGGGCATCTTAGGGCTTATAAACATGAGGTTAGAAGAGCATGAATAAGAAACTGCAGAGAACAGGATAGGGAGGAAGGGAGGTAAGAACATTGCTTTGTGACTCCATGGAGAGTTCGACTTCAGGAAGGAGGAGGCCAGAGGAGGTTCAGAACTTGAGATGCGGCTCAAAGTTAGTATTGTTGTGTGGATGGTGTCCTGATGTAGCTGCCTGGAAACATACTGTTTTGAAGGTTGGGGCCCCAAGGCTGTAAGAGCTTATAACCTGTATACCACTGGTCCTGTCATCTGCCTCACTTCTTGAACCAAGTTGTTAAGGATGGCGTTTGCTTTCTGGATGTGAAGCTTAGGCTATAGATCAGTCTTGGGCCAAAAAGGAGGATGATACACACCTGAAATGTGGCCACTGCATCTAGTCGCTCCTTAAGTATGTTGTAATTTTAAAAACAAAAATGGCTGTGCTGAGGAGGTCCCTCCAGCCCAATATCCCATCTCTACTTGTACTCCCTGATTCCAAGTGAGTACTCAGGGAAGATCAAGAACTGGGCAAACATACATGATATTCTCCCCAAGGTAGCCTTTCAACATTCAAATACTTTCACTGAGAAGGTCTCATGAACCTTCTGTGAATAGTCCGATTAGTAATCCTCAATGAATCTTTTTGCCAAGTAAGTTAGTTCCATCGAGTCCGTGTAAACTTTTTGTATCCAAAACATGCTTTGGCAGGGAATCACACAGGTCAGTTACCCATTGTGTGAGGAGCCACCCCCCTCTCCTACCCCCTTATTTGGAGTCTGTCTTCTTCAGAGATAACAGATAGCTCTGTTATGTCAGGTCAGAATTGTATTTAGGGAGATACTGTTAGGAAAACACTCTTGCGTCCTCACTGATTCCACTTTTACAGATGAAGGGAAGACGTGATAGAGCTCTACACCCAAAAGCACTCTCAGTTCAGGTGGCTTACACCAGTGGGACACGTGCAGCTTGTATGAAAAGTGAGTCTGTTAGACACAGTGGATGATCTGGGCAGTGAAATGAATTGAAGGGGATGGATTCTGGCAATACAAAAAGTTTGCATCAGGTTTTTAATTGCTTTCCTTGTGTTTTCCAACTCTTTCTCCACTTCTATTCACAAGACTCCTTAAAAATGAACTCATACATTTTCCACTTGCCGCAACCAATATCAGATATGTGCAATGGCACTGAAGACTGGACCCAGATCTACTGGTAGATAATTAGACACTAATAAGAAAGTGATTTTTACCAACCTTGGCGGCTTCATTTTTATAATTGCTGGTTGGAGCTGCTGACACAGCAGAGCTTGGAAAATAATAAAACATGTGTCCTTTTAGCAGGAAGGAGTGGTCCTATTTTTATAGTGCATCTTAAATGGCCAATTTTAATTTCCTACAAGGCTTAGGAAGGAGACCAGGATATTAATAATTGAGAGTGGAAAAAAACTAAAGCCAGGAGGAGGTGATGTCTGAGAGAGACATAGGTGATGCATGCAAAGACTTACATTGTGAAATTAGCACAGGTAGATTTAAATGAGAAATTTTGAAAAGCATTTTGACTCTGTGATCGATTAGACAACAGAATTGTTTGCCAAGGAGGTTACTGAGGGCTTGTCAGAGAAGCATTCAGGTAGAAAAGATGAAACACTTAAAATCTGCTTGACGTAGCAAGATAACGAAGAACATTGTGGAAAACCACTTCTCTGCTCACCTGCATCCTCCTGGTCTGTCTTGCTATGCCTGAGGAGATACTTGCTGCAAGTAGAAGACAACACACGGAATACATATTATATAAAGCATCTATAAGCTACCTGGGGAATTCCCTGCCACCTCATCCCATTTAGGGCTCATTCAAAGAAAGGATTAGAATCTGTTTGTCGCCACTGGCAATACTTGTAGAAGAGGATGCACACACTACGCAGCGGGAGTGTGTGCTCTCAGTGTTGGGTACTCATGTACATACAGGAGCTGACATGTTAGTATTTTTGATGTTCATGATCTGTCTATCATCTCCATGGATTCAAAGGTTCACCCTTCTCTAAGCGTTCTAACTGCACAAATAAGCACATTCAGGTCCATCCTGGGCATTTTTAAAATTTTGAGCTGGATTCTCTGCTAATGTAAATTGTCAGTGCTCAACAAGGCCAGGAGGATTTACAGCAGCTACAGATTTGACTCTTCTCCCTAGTGACTGCCCTGGGCTTCAGTTCTGAGCTTGACAGATAGACTGGTGACTCTTGTGCTCTTGGGCCCTTCTGTGAAGAGGTATTTTAAATTCTCCAATTCATCATCTTCCCTAGAGCTGACTTTCAGCCAGGAGGCTGGCTGAAACCATGTCACTTCTAAGCCAGAAAACAAAAAGAACAATCAAAACAGACTTCTGGTTAACGTAGAGAAAGAATAATTATGAAGACTGAAAACTTGTGTACTAAAATGTGTTTGCACATTGAACTTTTTTCACCTGTGCACTCAAGAGCACACAGCTGTTCACATCTACAAGAAGATGTGAAAATCAGAAGGGCTGCAGTTGACTCTTACCATATACAGATGTAAATAACAATGCACAGTGGAAAGCAGAGAAGAATCAGGCTTTTTCAGTTAAAATATTTCTCTGGCCCAGATCATAGGAGTTGCCAGCAAAGGACTTGTTGCCAAATTCAGTAAGCCTCTCTAAGAATGTGATGACTGTACTCTTCAACCACTTACACTCCTGTAAATCAGCAACATCTGATTAAAAGACAATGAAGTTACTGCAGTATCAGCTCAACTGAAATAAAAGGATTAGAATATTTTTCAGTTTTCATGGGTATCATTTCTGCAAAGAAAATTCTGAAATAGATGATGCAAAAGAAGAGGACACTTGCAGACAAGAAAAGATCTGATTGCAATTTCTTTCTTTATTGTTATTATTAACTGCATCTTTTCTAGCCTGAATGCATTTTTAATTCATTAGCCTCAGTCAATGTTCAAGTACATTGTTATTATTAGAATGCATTTCAAAACTGTCCTGTATATAATTTTGTGTGTGTTTGGTTTGAGTCAGCAGTTTACAGTTTGTACAGAAGTAACATTTGCAATACCAAGTCCTAGAGGAATTTTTCAAGACAACAAGGTTATTTCATATGAGCAGTTAAAAAAAAAATCAAAAAAATTACAAACATCTGCATTTTCTCGAGGGAGACATAGATTATTGCTTACAATGGTGTGGGCTGGAATGTGCCTCTTTCAGCTGGATGAGTCCATGTGCCCTTGCCAAGAAAGTTTTACATTTCCCTTTTTCCTCGGCTGCTGTATCCAGCCTTGGCACTGTATCTACTTATTATATTTATTTCTTGGACTTGCTGGTTACAGCTTTGGCATTTACCGCACTTCTGTATTTGTCTCCCTACCCTCCTGCCTGACATCATTCAAGTGAGATCAGGGTGGGAAAAAACCCACAGCTTGGAGAGTCTAGTCAGGTATAATAGTAAAAATAAGAGCTTATGTAGTGAGAAAAATGATAGACAGTTGGCCGGTTCTGAGCAGAATTGTTCTCCAGGAGTTTTGCCGTTGTTTTCAGTGAGATCAGGACTGGGCACTTGGCTGCAGTGAGAAGTGGACTCAGGCCATGTGGTTTTTCATCCAGACCTTCCCAAAACTCAGGAGTATTTAAATCTGGCCTCCCCTTGCTGAGAACATGCAATGCTTGGATGTACATGTGGTTGAGTTGATTTGAACGTGCCATGTAGGCAGAGCCCTGGCGTTAATGTTCCCAAGCAGAAGTTTGCAGGGGGATTGCGATCGTCTTTGGACTTTGAACAAGATGCATAATGGTGCCATCTCCTTGTGTCTTCCTTTTTCCCGGCCATGCTTGTCCCATGTAAGGGCCAGGGACAGTGTGGCTCACTGTAGTGTCTTTCCAAAGCTGTAAATATCCAGCTGTTATACAAAAAAGTTGGTGCTTAAAACATTTTCAGTTAGAGAATTCTGTATTTGTGCTCATTTCTTGAACCCTGCTTCTGTATAGCTTGCATTCAAAGAAAAGACTCAAGACGCAAGGCTATTCTGTTAGTCGCTCCAGATTCAGAACAGTGTTCTTTAATGCAGTAGTTATTCTTGGTCTTGGCCCTTTATAATCTTGATTTGATTTATTTAAACCACTGTGAAAAATCAGGGAAGCTGGCAAATTGAATTTCTTAATTCCCTGATTCATTTTCTTTAATTTTTTAATAGAGAAAATGAAAAGAAAACAAGCTTGAGAATTGATATATGGTGTATACCACAGCCTCTTTGGACGCGTCACATGAATCTGTCACACACGCCTCAGATATAAATCACTCTGCACCATGGGGACATTAAGACTCTTAGTACAATTGTACGTGTTGGGAAATTGTTCTGCACATGTTACATGTACGTGTGCAGTAGCTAATTTGCAAATCTGAAAAACTTGGCTTGGTTATATCCTCTCTGAAGTAACCCAGGGTGCCTGGTCCATGTTGGGAAATGGGCTGCTTTGCCAAATGAAGCTTTAAAAGAAAAAAAAAAGTCATCAGTAGGGTGGTATTGTAGCACAAAATTTCCCAACCTGGTAAACTTTTTATTTAATTTGGAGTTTATTTTTAGCAGTCACAAGTTAATGAGACTTCTTTTTCTCTCTGAGGGTGGAGCAGGAGATTCTCTATGTGGGCAGAGGGGCCAAGTCCTGGCACTGCTTCAGTCGGCAATACAGGGCATGGGGGAGCATGTGTCATCTGCTGTGCACGCAGTACAGAGATCTCTGTTCAGTCTCTAGAGACTCACTCGTACAGGCCCAGCTCAAAGAAACTGGACTTCCAGGCTTGAGTTACAGTGATAAATGACTTAAGCTCTAAAGATCTTGCTTTGATCCCTGATACGTTGGTCAAACTGAACGTTTTACCAGTCTTTTCACCTAAGATTTATGTAGAAATGTTTGCTTCTGTGCAGTTCAAATCTGCCTCCAGCTTGAAGCCCTGAATGCTAAGCTTCATTTTGGTGGGGCTTTTTTTTCCACAGAACTAGGATTAAATCAGATAGTTTCATTTGAGAAAAAATAGGAGCAGAATGATTTTGTGAGGGTTTCCTTGCCCTGAGGTGCCAGTAACTAGTAGCCTGTAAATTATGTGCCTGCAGAGCAGCCGAAAGCCTGGTTTCTTATTTCTGAGGGAACTGCGGGAGCCTAAGGCCATCTCTCTGGGTAGACTTTCTGGGATATGAATTTATCCTCGTTTGATGTGGATGCAGCTGAACATGCTATGTGCAAAGAATAGCTATGTAATAATTATAAGGGGACATCTCTAGAAAAGGAGTCCAAATTCAAGGATGCAATGAATGAATCAGTGGTTAATTAAAGTGCTTCTGAAGCATTTAGATGATACAATGGGAGAGTAGTTTAAAAAGGCTTTTTGTCTAGTCATTGTTTGTTTACCTGGAAAACAAATATGTACAAACCAGCAGTAACAACATGATTGCTTATACAGTACCTTTTGCTCAGCTAGCATGTCTGTAGGTTGCACACCTCAAATCATAGGGAAGTCAGAGGGTTTAAATGAATGTCTTTAGTTTAACCTCTTGTGTGATTGCAGGCAAGGGCAAGGAACTCAAATTGGAATGTGAGCAGCAAAGGTGTTATGTGGTTTTTAAATGCAGTCCAAGCCATATTTTCTGTTTTATGGTTAACCGAGGACTAAGTTGGTGGCCCAAAGGTTTTAGATGTTGATAAGTTCAGCCAGCAAATAATGCTTTACATGCACAAAATGCTCTTGTGTGGTCATAGATGGTCATAAGTAGACCGGAGCTTTACTTGGCATAGCTTAAAGTTCAGGCCTAACATGTCCACAGGCTACAACAGTGTGTAATGTGATATTAGGAAGGAAAAAAAGGGGTTCGAAAGAGATTAGATTTCAGTGAAATTTAAAATAGTTCATCCAGTGATTTTAAGTGATTTTGGCACCAAAGGCTTTCAAATACTCTTCAGCATGCTTTAACCTTAGTGACGCATGTAGACTGACTGTAGTGTTTGCATAAGAAAATATTGTGTGGGGTTGAAATAGTTGCCCTTTTAGATGTGTAGTCATAAAGACTTACTCTGTTTGATAATGGAAGTTTAATAATATCCAAGCATGAATAACATGCAATTATGCTTCTGCTGGATTATTTGCATCAAGGGACTATCATAAAATTACAGTTCAGTACCTGTCATTACAAAGAGTGAGCATGAACTGATGTAACAATAAAAAGACAATAAAGATTTTGGGTTTGGCAGAAATGTAGCAAATTCTGGCAGGCAGTATGGTTTCTAGAAGATGGACATGTCATGAGAGGCTGGTGTCCTCTGTATGAATAAGTGCTGCCTATCTGAAACCTACTCAGATGCCTACGCATTAAAAAAAAATAAAGCAATTTGATTCCTGCCTGTGATAAGGAAATCACATACATATGGCATTGAAATTATGATTATTCAGAATAACCATAATGCCCCATGGCCCCTGTGCAAGGACTTGGACTTTAAACCAACACAAAATGTTGAAGATGAGGGAGAACCATGCTGCTTTTGAGTAAAGTAGGAAGAGGAAGGGAACCTGCACAAGGGTTGCTGGTTCAAGATTTCCTTATGCCCTTGCTCCTAGAGGCGATCCCCAGCTCACTCAGTATAGTCACTGTTTTTTGCATAACCCAGCCCTTGTCCATGCACAGCCATACTGACTCCAAACTGCTAATTATGTTCTTCACACCCAGTAAAATGCAGCTAAGCTCTCCTCCATTCCCTTTAGCACTGCAGATCCGGTCTCTCATCCTTCGTGCTCCCCACACCACCTCACCCTGGTTACACAAGTCAGCCAGCGAGCCAAGAGAAACCTCTGAGCTCTCTGGCTGTAACAACAGTTGGTGGGAGCCAGGTTTTTGCTGTATCATCCCTCCAAAGGATTGGGCAGGCAAGAGAAAGGGCCAGGGTTGGGGCTTACAGGGGCTGCTCCATCCCTGGAACCAAGAAGGACGCCCTCTCCCCAGACCCTCCTGTCAGAGGAGGCGGCGTTGGCACCCCATTGCAGGAGGAGGCCGCAGGAATGTGCTCTGAGTTGGATGTGTCGTTTGGGACCTTGGTGATAGGGATCATGGTATGTGAGAGGGGAGCACTGAGGTTTTTGGATGTGCGTGTAATACCTGTTCACCAGCCCAGAACTGGTCTCTCTCTCTTTTTAGCTGGTTTGCATCCCCAGGTTTTCCGTCATGCTCCAAGTCTCCCTTAACAAGTGTTTGTTTATGTAGTACTTGCTCTAGGCCACTATCTGCCTAGCAAATCATAATACACAACATCTAAACAGAGAGAGCAATGTGGGCTAATTAATTCCTGATTCAGGGAAACAAAAGATAAATTCTTAAGTAAACTAAGTTTCCCTAAACCTAAATAACTCTTCCCACCTACTTTCTCTCCTCTTGCACTCCTCCTTGTGTACAATAAAATGGCCACCCATGAAACACACAGCTCAACTGAAAACATAATGCGCTCAATCGGGGTTTGGAAGAGCACCAAGAGATGATCTTCAGCCCATGCTGAGGAGAATTTTACTGGACACTGTGGTAACACCATCTCTAAATGGGAACACTCTAGTGACACGTGCCAACTTGGCCACTGTTCACTGGGAGACGTGCTTGGCTTGTCCTGTTTGCTGGGCTGGGGTATTCGGGCTGGTATGTTCTCAGAGGTGAGCTCGAGCCCTAGGGCTCAGGTCTCCCTGGTCTCTCTAGCCTTCTGCTCTCAGTGGATTCAGAGGCTCCTTCAGTGGATAATTCAGACTATATAAGTCCCTGTCCTTTCTTGACTTCCCTGTCAAAGGGGCATATGGAAAGCAGTTTCCTTAGCGCCCTCAGTGAATATCTTCCCTCCCTCAGGATCAGTCTTCGCTATTGCAGGAGCCCAGGAGAGGGGATGAAATCAATTCTGGCATGTGCTATATGTCGGCTGTCTGTGGCTACCTATGTCCATGCTATGTAAAGAAATGCCTGTAACTCTAATGTCGTCTTTCAGCAGCAGGTGACACCAGGGCTTTTGCCTCACACTAGCCAGACAGTAGAGAGATGGCTGGTCACACCATGCTAAATGTCTTTACTGTGGGGTCAAGTGCCCATCCCTTCTCTCTGCTCTACCACACAGTTCCCCTTAATTCTACGCTTCAGTATGGGTTTGTATCCCCAAAGTATTTCTCCAGCTCTCTGAGAGGCCCACTGGGTAATCTTTACTGGAGACTATAAACTGACTGGGTAGAGCTGGGCCTCCTGGTCTCTTTCCACTTGATTCCCTACAGGGCAAATCCTGAAGGCATTTCTTCCAGTTTTACTCAGTCCCGTAACTGGGATTTCTCGTTCCCGGATTTGCTAATATCACTGTTGCTGGAGGGTATTCATTAGCTGAACACAAGATATTGGGGCTAGTCCAGGGATGGCTGGGTGAAATTATATGGGCTGTTTTATACTGGGGGCTCAGAGAAAATAATTTCTTTTTTAAAAGTTGGGTTCAGTGGGAGTATCACCTGTCAGCATCTGGCACTGTAAATTACCATGTCAGTTTGTTGGCAGAAATTACAAATGGGACCAAAAGTGCCCCTGATTTGCACCACTCAAAGCTGATACTGTTTTTTAGCATCACAGGATACACAGAAACAGCTAAAAAGCCATTCTGGAAAAAAAAGTTGAAGTTAGACATTTTCTTCCTACTCATGGGAGCTGAAAACTCAAGCTTACTGTAAACAGCCTTGGAAAACATTTTATGTTTCCAGAGTTCTGAATCCAAACATTTCCATGAAGCAGTGACACAGTTTGAGAGTAACACACTTTTCTTTTCATTAGTATATTTTTTCTAATAGATGTACAAGTTTTTTAAAATACTCCTCTTGCTTTTAGGGACAAACATCTCCCTTCTCAGAGCAGATTTTGGTCAGAACTGGGGAAAGGGAAACGTGTACTTCCTTAAATAAATACCTATCTGTGTTTTCAGTATTTCTGGGTATTTCATTTTTTCAAGCAGAAGCTTGATTTTTTTTTTATAACCATCATTTACTACTATGGAAAGTGTACAGAGTTGTTTTGGCTGGATGGAGCAAAGCAGCGGGTTAAATTTTAGCACATTTAGTAGCACAGAGATCTCTCTTCTGTGAAAGACAGGATTGTATTATGTAACAGTCCGGCTGCCAAATACTTCTGCTGGCAGCGATCAGCCTTCTATGCACCATTGACATCAAAACCTAATGAGGTTTGATCCAGAGAAGGGATTTGAAAGGACGTCTTGTTTTTCTTCAATCTTCACAAACTGGACTTGTTTTAAAAGGGGGAGGAAAAAAAAAAGATACAGAGTCTTGTTTGATAAATGAGGAAAAATAGTGGTTTTTCTCTGAAGTTTTGGCTGTTTATTGGTTTAACAGCTATTGCTCAGAACAAGTCATTTCTATTTACGGTGTTTATCATATCAGCTAACATTGTGTGATGGATCGAGGGGGCTGGAGGTCGGGCCTGCATGTGTTCCCTCCACGGGGGCTTTCTGACAGCTTACCTTAGTATCTCCTATGCCTAATATTTATACATAGTCATGTCGACCATTCAATAAACACGGGACCAAACAAGTGTCCCACTCCCTATAACGTGCATGCTAAATAAAATATATCAGCGAGTAAGTGGGGACAAGAAACCCAGGAACGTAACAAGACAGTGTGCAGGTTGCCCAGCTCTGTGAAGGCTGCCACGCTGCTAAAAGCAATACAGCATGATATTGTGCCAGAGGTAATAAGCTCTTGGTGAAAAGCAGGTCTTACTAGTTTACCTAAAAACATAAAGGATATGCTACAGGGTGAGCAGAAAGGTTTATCTGTACTGACGTCCTCTCTTGACAACGACTGGTAACGAAGACTGAAAGGAAGAGATCAGGGAGCAGGCCATGAGTTGAGTGGTCTGTCCCCTGATAGAACACCGACATGCAGGTTAGCCGTATCCTGAGTTGGAGATTTAATAGACTGTGACTCTGTGAATGTGTTTAATCCCATTTTGAACTCATATCATGCAGTCACGAGCTCCACAGTTTGTGTCGCGTGGAAAACTTTTCCCTCTGGTTTGTTTCAAACCTGCTGTCAGCTTACTTGGACCCAGGCTACTTTCTCCATGTTGCCATGTGCTGGAACATGGGAACACACCGGCTCATGTAAATGTGGAGGAGCATTAAATCAGACATCTCCCTTTCATGTTTCTATTGCAGTGCAGACAAAACCAGTTTTGGCATAATACGAGAAAGTGTCAGCTTATGAGCTTTCCTCGTCACTGTCATGTTTTAGGATGATTTTGTGGCGGAGTTGGTTTGAAGTAAGGATTTAAATCAAGAATGAGGTAGGCTTAGAGGTGTTTATTAGGAACAGCTTCCCATGAGGTGTAGTGTAGTTTGTGCATCCATGGAAAAAGGAGCATGAATCTTCTCATTTGAAATAAAAAGCAGAGTTGCCAGCACTAGCAAAATGGAGGCAGGAATGAACATATGGGTAGCATATTGAGTATTTTATGCAAGTACAGTGCTTGCGTTGGAAACGTATGACAGAACATACCCGCTTGCCTTAGCCTCACGCAGGAAGTTCAATATCCTTTTGTTCATTTGCCAGTGGGGAAGGCGGTGTAACCAGGGGTTAAATACCCAAAATGAAATCACTGAACAAGTCACAGTGGCAGAGCTGGGATTGCAGTCCAGGGGCAATGTCTTTCAGTTACATACTTAGTCTGCTGCCTGCATTTCGCTGCAAAAGTATTTCTGGTCACAATGTTAGAGGTGTTAACTCAAATGAAGTTTGAGAGTTATGCTTGTATTTCTGCTTTCATCTTGAAAGTTTCAGGGCTCTCTTGCCTGTTCAACAAGTCCTGTCAAAGCTGTTTAAGAGAAAACTACAGAGCCCAGGATTATTGTTAGTTTTTTCTTGTTCGGCGCTTCAGCTGTTGCCAAAGCTCTCTGATGATCGGATGCGTAGGAACAGAAACGTGCTGCTGCAGTTCAACTTTAGCGTCAGTGCGTGTTACCAACGGTACAGGAGTGGAATGTGAATGATAAACAGCATTGCCACGTGATGGACTGCATTTTGCATGCAGGTCTCAGCATCCGCATCTCTCCCCTAGAATAGATCCCTGTCTGCCAGGATCCTGGGCAGCTACACAAAACTGGTTGCTTATAAGGTAACCTGTTAGAAGAATGACACCACCACCCCCCCCCTCCACCTCTTTTTCTCTCCCCTAGATTTTACTTCCACAGGCCTAGCATGTTTCAGATCAGTATCATGCCAATGAAAACATATCTGCATTTAAAAGTGGCATATGGTAAAAGTAGTCTGATATCACAACACTGGAGATTTCTCCTGTTAGGAAGGAGTAATTATATTGAAAGTTTTCTGGTGTAGCACAGTAATGTACAGAGATGTTGGGACGTACACTCAGAAAGAGGCAAGTAAGATCCTCAAACCCTGACCTGATTCGGACTTTTTGAGGCGCACAAGTTCACACAGCTTTTGGGGAATTGTAATTCTCAGCATCTCTGAAGACAATGTAAATTAATGAAATGGTCTTCAGGCAGCCTCTTGGAGGAGGCACTCTAATGATAGGCCGCAGAGCAGTGACTGATGGGAGCAAGAAACTGCTCAGTCCCTCGGAAAAGGCAGGATGTGCAGTCACATCCATTTTGCTGTCGCATCCATATCTACTTTGCTATCCTGATTAAGGTAGGGATTAGCAGGTTATGCTTCTATATCCTCAAAATTTTGGGCTTAGTGAGTGTACCTTTATTTTAACAGCTTCTGCATTTGTAGGGATGGATTGTTTTAACAATGGATATGACTGACGCCAAGCCAAATTTATTTATCTGAAGATCAAATCTTGAAGTTTTCTTGTCCCTTGAGAAAGCTGACTGGGGACACAGTTGGTAAATCCATCCTCATTTTCAGGATGCATTCAAAGCAGAAGATCTTAAGGTAGAGAGATATATTCATATATTCATGCCCTGTTTGGGGTTTGCTTGGGTTTGTGTGTGGGTTTAGTACAATCTCAAGGAATCCACACTTGGATTGTGGGAGTTTCACAAATAAACATCATGGAATGGAATAATTTTGTGGTTCAGTCTTGTCATCTTAGTGAAATTAGAAGATGCTTAGAGGATGGACTTAGTAAAAACAGTGTTGCCTAAAAGCCTGTTTTAGCACCTCAGTTCAGTGTGACTCCATTGATTGTGGAGGAGTTGTATTTATGTCAAAACAAAGTGACAAGAGGATGAATCATGTTCTGGAATTTTTAAAGGAGAAAATAAAACCACACAATTTAAGTTGGAGTGATTTATAGTATGAACCTATTCCATCAGGGGCACATTTGAAGAAATAAGGGTCTCCTCTTGTTTACGATACATGGGCCAAAACCAGAGCGCATGGTGTCCAAATCGTTTTTCACAAACCTGGCATGACACCCTATTTTTGACACTGCTTGACAACTAGACACTGCTAATTGGTTATATTAATGTATAGCAAGGAGGAAAATTGTTGGCTTTTGCTTGATAAATAATCCAAAAATGTTGACGTCTGTAAAGTCTTTACAAGAGGTTATTTCAATACATGTATTGCAGCAGAATATGAGGGGATATTTGCGTAACACCTTGCATGAGCTCAAACTTTTCTCAAATATATATATATTGATGTGGCTACCACGGGCTTGGGAAAGTGAAGGAAAAGCACCAGACTTGGCAAAGCCCAGAATACAGGTTTGGCTTCCAATGTCTGCAAACTAGCTTTAGACATTGCCCAATTTTCAAGCCAGGCAGTGTGCCTAGGCCCCAGTATTTTGTTCTACCCTCGTTCTGGGAACATGGCGCGTCCCAGAAGCCAAGGCAAACATCGTGTTCACTTTTGCTGGGTTATGTTTGGCTGACATTTCCCGAAGGAAAGAGCTCAGGAAAATAAAAACTTAATTTTTATTGGGCATCATAATATGAATAAGAATAATAGCAGTTCATTAAACAGAGTAGTTGCATTTCCCCCCTTTTCTTCTGAGAAGCTAGTGGAGAAACAGGCAATGCACATTGTAATGGGGAGAAGAGATTAATTCTTCATATATCTAACAGAAAATAACAGTTTACGCAAAATTGTTTTGGGAACGAACTGCATATTTACTTCTGTATCTAAAAGCCTGGCTAGGTAGCCCAGATCTTGTATAGCTTCTACAGGAAAAAACAACTTTCCATTACTTAGCTTTGCCCTTCAGCCATTTAAAACGGCCACTTCATAGCATTTGGCTTCCACAGGGAGCCAAATGCAAGCAGGGTTGTTTCCAGTACGCAGGGAATTCGATAGAAGGACACCATTTGTTTTTGATTTGGGCCTCAGACAAAGCAACTGAGGGGTCTATGTTATGTGGCAGAGTGGCACCTAGATTTCATCATGATTTGTTTATTGTAAATACTGAAGAATGAAAAGAATATAACTGCAGGTGAATCCTGTGACATCTGTAAATTCATGTCTTTCAACAACACGGATACAGTAGAACATCTGAAAAGGACCATAGGTTCCACTAGCAAGACCTATCTACCTAAATCTGAGATGCAGTATATCAGTCAGCCTACATCTCATCAGCTGAATTCTCAAGATCAGTTTAGCAGCTGGAATTATCTGCCCTTTCTCCCAGATGTGTTTTGTGTTTGCTTTTGCAGTACTATCTTTGTCATTGATGTTGCCAGTTTTTACACAAAAGACTTACCTCTCTGAGTTCTTTGTGCTTACTATGTGAGGAACCCTGGATGCAAAACAAAAATGAAAAAACAATGAAAAAAATGTGTCTTGGATAATTAACAACTATTTGGGGATATTTATTGCTATGGTGTCTCTAGACACAGGATAGGGATCAGGAGCTAAATCCAGTAAAAAATGCGAACACCTTTGCATTGTGTAATTATCCTTGTAGCTCTTTAAATCCCATATTAACAGCTCCCTAAGGAGCAAAAATTAAGTAGCTATGATTTTCCTATGAGCTAACGTAGGCAATTCTGCACTGACCATGGTGGCTTTCATGAATCTCACTCTTGTACATACACCCATCCAATATGTACCCATAAGGTCCCCAAAGGTAGGCACTACAGTGCTGCTTTTTGGTGTTGGGAAACAAAAGGTAAAATCTTTGGTTTTAGTAAATGTAAAAATAGGCAGGATAGTAGAACTGCACTCTGGCGCTGTGTATTCTGAAAGGAATCACAAATTGATTAGGGAAGCTAGTTTTTTATTGCTGTTATGGGGGATCTGCCTTTAGCAGTACTATGTATTTATTCTTGGAAAGGTTGCCCTGTTAATGATGTTTCAGGTTAGATGTACCAACATTAAGTCACACTTTCCTCAGCCATATCTTCTGATTTTCAAATGAAATCTTGATGTATTTATAGCTGAGGGGAAAAACCCCAAACCCAGCAGCAGCAAATTGTTCCCTTCATGATACAATGAAGGATAAACTTTTATTGGTTTATGGGTTTGCTTCCCCCTTGTCACTTGGCTGCATCTGAGTCATAATCAGTACCTTTTAACACCAGAATGAAGCAGATTTGCTCCATATGTTTCATACTGTATATTGCTACACTATCTGCTCGAGCTGTGCCCATAGCCCAGTGACTCCCATGTCAATGCTGCAAGAGCCAGTAAATTGCAAGCTCTTGGCAACAGCAGCAACTATTCCCCCTGAAAATATTGCATTATATTCCCTGGCAAAAGAGAACATCTAATGGAGTACAGATGATGTGAATTAATCTTTGAATAAGCATTTAATTTGTTGGCCAAGATCTGATTGCCCCCTTTTTTTTTTTTTTGTAGTATTCTCATAATGAACATAAAACGATTACAAGATTTGTGAATGTAGTCAGTCCTCTGGAAGCTCTGGCAGCTGGCTCAGCTTTGACTTCATTTTTTTTTCCCCCTTAGTAATTAGAAACACTTCTACAAACTCAGAACACAACCATCATTAAGGGCACTTCCAGAGCAAGATATAAGATTCAGAACTCCATCACCTCACTTAGCCCCTTCTAGCCAGAGATGCTGTAGAAAAGTGTCCTGCTGAGAATTTGTTTGAAAAATGTATTTCTTGCACAGGTCATTACAATTGAACAGGTTGGCTTGTCTACAAACATATGAATTAAAAGTATTGCTATAGCTGAGATAGAGGACACTTAAATTAATCCCTCCTCTTGGATAAACCCTGCTTTCGTTACGCTCAACAAAGAGCACACTGCAATGGCCTATAATAAATCTCACCCCAAACCATTTCCAGAATGATGTACAGGATGGCAGAGAACAGATGCTGGTAATTACATAAAGCTTTGGTTAAAAATACATGGAATATATTTGAATATTCAGAAACTCATTAGCAGAAGATGAGAGGAAGACCCTGTGGCTTTCCGGACAATGGAAGGGTCTTGCACCAGCAGTGCATTTGCGTCATGACAGAAAGGAACTGGGAATAGAGGGAGCGATGAGAGAGACAGAGGAGTAGAAAACCCAAAAGAATTATTTTGAACTGAATCCCAGAAACAATGGGGTGTAGATAAGATATTGCAGGCAGGGCTCATCTTGGATCAAAGATGTACTGGTGAAATCAGGGGGCTGTGGGTTCTGGCCTTGATCCCACTAGCACTGCATGAGATGCCATCCTGTGACATGCGGGATCTCCTATTCCTGATGCAGTTGAATCTGCAAGGCTACATGTCTGCTCTGATCAGGATGGGTCTAGCCCTCGTCTCGCCCTTCAGCATGGGGTGAGAAGGTGGGAAATTACACACCGCACCTGGTGGGGTTGGTGTCATGGGCAACTGGGCAGGGTCCATGAGAGACGGGGAGTTTGCTGTTCTCCATGGCCAGCAGTAATTGTGGCCTGAAGGAATGGGGATGCAGTCCGCGCCTTGGCATTTAAAAAAGGAGGTGGTGACAGGAAGATTTGCAGGCAACAGATGTGGAAGGAGAAGGAGAGTTCAGGGACAAGGAGGATGGTGCGGTTGGTTCAGGTGCAAAAAGAAGGTGGCTGGAGACGGGGTGGCCGGCGCTGTGCTGTATTTGGAAGTGTGCTTCTCTAATGGCTGTGGCTTTTTTTCCTCCCCATTATTAGCATACATGGCAGGTTGGCACAGTTCAGAGCTGCGTTTTCAGCCGGGGGCTCTTGATTGCAGGGGAAGATTCTCTTCTTGAGCATGTTTCTGCAGGACTTGCGTAAGGAGGTGGAAAAATATGGTCTTGGGCTAAAGCCAAGGAGTGGAGCAAAGATAGCTGGGGTTTTATTTCTGGTCCCAACACCGGTGTAAGGTTTGCAGGAGTCATTTAACCTTCCATTTCCCTTAACGTAAAACAGAATAATAGCCTTTTCTTATTTAAAAGACTATTTTAAGGCTTAATTCCTTAGTAAAGCACTTTTGATGTAAAAGCTGCTGGTGAGAGGTAGAAAATGTTGAAAGCAATGTATACATATCCGTGAGTTCTTTCTTTGACTTTTAACGCTACCCCAAAGGACATCCACATTTTGGCATCTGTTCTTGTGTTTTACAATGTTTGTGCAAGTGTTGTGTTTGCTGTTTTCCTGGTTAAACTTGTGTGACAAGGTCAGATGGCTTCTTCTCTGATCCAGAAATGTCAGACTGACTTTGACAGCAAACTGCAGTGGGGCCCAACCATGGACATCAGGTGCCTTGTTGCAGATTTCCCTGCTTTGTAGCCGAGTGCTACAATAGGTAGGTCTGGATAGGCCTGGATTTGGGGCATTTCAGCTGACAGGTAACTGAAAACATTGAGGAAAAGGAAAACAGAGCAACTCCTTTAGAACAACTAGGGTAACAATTTACGCATTTCCCCTGTAAATCTGTTATGTCAGAAAAATTTCCCAAGCATATGCTGTGTGATTTTCAAGGATGCTGCACACTTGTGTTTCCTTTTGTTTCCCATGGAGAATCAAGCCATTAATTTGTTTACTGATTGACTGACTTCTAGAGAGAAACTACAAGGAGGAGAAATGCAACGGGACTGTGATTTTCACACATTGGCATGATTCAGGGAAATCTTAAACCTTTTAAAGACCTCTTTTTCTGTTAAAATTGGCATTTTTCATGTTCATGGGGGTCCTTTTCATTCTGCAGCATTGGGGGGAGGAAAAAGTAAGGTCAACCAGTTTACGTTATGCACTTTGCTTTCAGTACCTTGCAAGACTCTCACAGATGGCTGTTCTCTCCCAAAAATGAAAACAGCTTCAGGTACCAACTAGGCACTGTTATGTGGTCAGGAGTGGTCAGTGTCCTTCTGCGCTGATAACTTCAATAGATAAGAGAAGCAAACTGAGCCAGAAGGAAGCACTTTTGTTCCCATTATATAAATGGGAGAGAGAGGCCCCAAACCGATGTGACTTGCTTGGGATTGTGCTGGATGTATGAGGCAGAGCTGCACTATAACCTAGACCCCTGGGACCTAGCGTTTTAACTCAGCTACTGAACCCTACTTGTTCTCCTCTGAGGCCTCAGCAGTGACTGATAGTTTTAAATTATGACTCAAAGCAGGTTGATTAAATTCCCACTGTAAGGGTCTATTTTGCTGTTAGTAGAGCTGGTGAGTGTTTCTCTGGGATTCCTCTCCTCTCTTCACCCCCTGGGGTTTGCTGTGTGCCGTTATGTATCCCTTAAGTTTTCCTTGAAAACTCAGATTCATTCAGTTCCATGAATGCACGATTCACCGTGGAGCTGACACATTTCATTAAGCTCAGCGCATTGCATAGAGGCTTGGCAAAAGGTCCCTGGGCTTTATTCAACCCAGACACACCGTGTGACCAGCTGTCACAGATAGTGTTGTAAAATTAGAATAAAACCATAAAACACAGTTGAGGGAAGGGAAGAAGTTTTCCCTCTCTGGGGACAGCACTTTGAGCTGTGACAAAAGATTCACAGAGCACATCAGGCACAGACACACACAAAGGCTTTGTGCAAAACTCAGCTGGTTTCATTTTTCATGCTTGAACATTATACCATGGGTAGGTACCACTGTAGAAAGGATTCACCTTGTTCTGCCTTCAGCATGAAGTTCTAACTTTGCTGTCCAGAGCACGTACAGTTTTTGGTGGACCAGTGTGTCCTTTTAACCAGGCCACAGGATTAAAAACAACCTGTAAAAACATTGCATCTTGCTGTGCTACATTAGAGAACAGCGTAAGAATGGAGCAGCCCTTTTCCATAAAGGAACTAAAATCTGCTTGTGTTCATTAGATCTGCCAGAGTCTGTGTGAGGTAGACACACATACTGATTGTCCCTGTTTTGCAGTTTCTCCCCCTGCCCTTTAATGCATGGCATGCTGGATATATCTTCTTGTTATATCTGATTACAAGGCTAAAGAATTATTACAGAGTTGAATTCTAGGATTCTCTGCTGCATTTGAGCGCTCACTTGGAGGCACTGAGGAATTGATTTGTTGAGTATCTGTATTTTCTCTTGATACCAGATGGACATCTTGATTGTCTGAAACAGGACTCCCCAGATTAGGGGATGTGAGGAAACTGGCCTAAGTGAATTGGCCACAAAGAGAGCAAGTGAGTAACAGCTGGGACAAAACTCTTATTTCGCAGCTGTCACCATTGTGGTTTAACTACCAGGTGTCAATTTTTTTGTCACTGTTGAGTAATTGGATGGTCTATAAGTAGGTCATAACTTTGGTAGAGAAATAATTGGAGACCTCAGAGCACTGATAGATGACTACTGTAGATGCTAACAAAATTAGTTAATCAACAGTGATGAAATGATATCATCATCCAGTAAGTGAAGCATGCAGCACTGCAACTGGAATCTGTTCAATGCCTGCTGTTTACCTTGATTCATGCCAGTTTATAAAGTGGGTTAAGCTACGTCCATTCCAGCATCATGTTCTCCGTGTGGGAGAAAGCTTGCACACTGAAATGTTTTCAAGTAAAAAATTGTGTTCTGAATTAATCTTTCTAAGCTTATTAATCTTTCCTCTGTGATAAGGAGGTGCAATTTTATGGCCACACTGGATCCTGACTCCTCTGGAGCAGAGATGGTAGCAAAAATGTATACAATGTGGAAATTAAATATGTGTTAAGTTCTTGTTTGCTTATGTTTAAGAGCCACACGTAACCTTGGATAGAAAAGCAGCTCCTTGAGGGTTTTAACAGGCATCTGCAATGACTTTTCCATGCAATGCTATCAGTTGCATTCATCTCTTAAAATCGGGTCAGTATGTTGAAAAGGCAGAAAGATGAGGCTGCTGAGGGGCATAAGCACAGTAAACAAAGGTTTGGGTTCAGGTCTGTTCTATTCTGAACTCAAGAGTCACATCAGGTCCCTGTTCTGGACACTGACACAGCCCTAGTACTGGAGATGGAAAGTCCTCACATGCTTCATGATAGCACTGGTTCTGCTCTGGAATGGATGGATGGATGGATTTGGGCCTGGAAAAGGACAGACAGCTTGGTTTCTGTAGGTATCCTGTGCTCTTCCTAAGTGTAGTACAGATGCTGTGAATCTGATTTACAGCAGAGCTTATTAGGCTAATCCTGCATGAATCACTGCGTGGGAACAGATGTGGCTTTTTGCAGTATATAGACAGAGATCCCACTTGCATTATTGTTTTGTTCATAAATGGGTAGAAAAACCCCACCTCCAATATTGGGAAGCAGCAGGCTGGTACCTGGATCCAAAGAGGGCATCTTGAAAGTAAGTGTGGGGCTGATAATATGAGGAAAACTAAATTATGACCTTGGCATTTTAACCACCTTGTTCATAAGGAGGTGGCAATGTTCAGCATCGCGTAGGATTTAACCCAGGAAGGGCCACCTGGCATTTCCCCTTATTTCTGCTATGCTTCTATAAATACTCCCCAATCCTTTTTTTATAAAGTTTTTTTTTTTTTTATGGCTTTTATAAGAATAAATGTCAGGTACAGCCCTTCGGCAAGTTATGAGGCACATTGGCGTGCACACACATACAGTTTTCCCTAAGGAGCTATGGGATTTCACAGCCCTTTTTTTTATCTTTTTATTCCCCTCCCGTTATTCCAGCTGGGGATCTGAGGAACAAGGCTGTTTGTCAGGCAGCGTTTTTGTCTGAAGTGGAATGTGACTGGCCTTCCCAATGAAAGGCTTTCAAATGGGCTGCCTGGGGGATCCGACAGCAAACTCACTCTCCCTGCGATAGTAAAAGCGCGGCTCTGCTATAGCTGGCCTGGCAGGGCAGATACGCAGGAGCGAGGGGCTCTCAAGGGAGTGAAGCCAGCTGGAGTGTCCTCTCCACTGAGCAAATCGTAAAGGGAGTCCTTATTCTGCTGGGAAGAAGTTGTGGGATTGGCTTTACTCCCAGCCTCTGGCAAGAGGGACGTGTCCATGGCAGGGAGAGAGGGTTTTGTCCCTAAACGCTGTTGTGATACGGCTACGCTCTGGCCTCAGGATAGGCCTTTCTTGGCCCTGTAAGGGCACTTGGGGAGACGGAATTGAAGTGAGAGCAGTCCTAAAATTGCCTCAGCGGCAACAGGAGCTCAACCAGGCCCCAAAAGTGAACAGGATGGATGTACTACTTCATACTACTTGTATATGTAGTACATATATGTAGTACTCTATACTACTATTCCTTCTGTCCTTTGCTTGCTCTTTGCTCTCCCAGCATTTGCAGAAAAGCCCTCAAGCTTTGCATGTTACTATCTATTTGCTGCTTTTTATTTTTCCAGACAGGTGTTTGTATTGATTCTGATATAAACAAGTGGTTATTGTCATCCTCAGATCTGCTACTAGGCATTTTTAAGTGCATAAAACTGCCTGCCTGATGTGTGCAGTATTGCATCGTATGTAGATTCAGGCGGGGTTTTTTTTTTTAGCTTCCAAAATATCTTCCCCAAATAGGTAATAGATGCATTTTTCAACTCATACCTTAAAGAAAAAAGGAAAATGATAGTGCTTCTTTTCCCTTGTGTTTTTATATCCTCAAGGGCCCCTCACCAAATAAACTATTACCAGGCTGGGCAGGAGGGTTGGATCTTCAGAAATGCCATGGCTTAGGCCTTTTTCATGCAAATCTGTGTTTCTGGGAGCTCATTTAACAGAAAGAGCTCGTGTGAAAGCAACATCTCTAAGTGCATGCAGTTTTTAGAATCTGTTCACTTGAAGGGTAGTTTAGATTTGGTAATTGGCTGTTGATATGACGGTTATCACATTTGCTATGGTAATGGCTATTTTCTACAGACCGAAAAAAGAAAAATCACCCTCCTGTTAAGCAGGGATACCACAGACTCAAGTCTAGTATACGTGAACTTACTGATTTCTAATGGACTGTAGAAACGGACTGCTTTCTGAAGTGAGAATTATCACTAGCATTAAAAAAATACTTAAGATGAATTTCTGCTCTCAGTAAGTTCAAGGTTTGAGTGTAGAGAATGACAGATAGCGTTTGACTTACCCGTTGCTGTCTAGGTAATAATCCCACCGGGCAAAAATCATAGGCACAGAAGCCTTTGCACAGGCATGCTGTGGGAGTAAGGCATCCCTAGATGTGCAAATACCCCTGTAGCCCCCTAAGGCAAAACCACAAATCAAGGTAGGGCAAACACATGGGAAGCCATGAGCTCCATCCATCTCATTTAGCTTACTCTTTCTGTACCTCAGTCTTCCCATCTGCAATCTGGGAACAAGTAGCTCTGCACTCCTCAAAACTGTTGTGAAACTTCATGGATGAGAATTTATAGAATGATTTGAAGTCCTCTGGCAGTGGGGCAGCGTATTATTAGAGTCGGAACTGGGCCAGATATTGAGTTCATGCATGGACTCTGGGGACCGTAGCTTGACTCAGATGCTGTAGGTAAATTTAAATCCGTGCCACTGTCGCACAGTAGAGAATGGCTGTTTTCCTTTTAATCTGCTGTTCTTCAATGGGTTTCCAGCCTTTGCTAGCCTGTCTTTGTGAAATGAATTTTCCCCATTCAAAAGCAGCAGTGTTTTATTTTTGTTTTAGCTGTGCTTGGGAATGCAGAGCAATTCAATCAAGAGGAAAATACACCATGAAAAGCTCTGAAAGCCCTGAGGTCAAGGATCTGAAGTTACCCACAATATTAATGACAAACCAGTGGCTGCACCATGGCAACGGACAGAAGAATATGTGGCGTGGAAACCATAAGTAGTATGGGGCTTTGAAAGAGCACAACCGGGAGAAAAATGGAAATTACATGATGTTCTCTCTGTTCTGTGCTAGGACAGCCATGTACAGTCTAATCCCTAACGTTGGCGAGTCCAAGACTTTCAAGAGGGCCCCGTAAGAGACAGAGAAAGGAGTTGGAGCTGGAATTAGACTTCTGAAAAGTTTTTATTTAAAGGGGGACAGGTTTGAGTAGGAGCAAGTTAATGAAGTTACTTTAAAAAAAAAGGATGCTGATGCGATGGGATCTCCATGCCTGGATTCTCCTCTGGGGTTCCCTGCTGAGTCCAAGTGAGTGACTCAAAAATGAGATGGTGGTGGTGGACTTGATTAGAAATATGAACCTCAGCTCCTTTGCCAGAGCTTGGAATTAGTGGCAATAGGTTGTGCTAGTGACTTCAGAGGGTGTTGAGTTTCCTAATTAAGAATCGAAGGGATTGTTTCCAAAAACGCCTCTAGATGGAATAGCTTGTTATTGTTTACTTTTACTAAAAGGTTATATTTCTGTGACCATCTCTGCTGGCTTGTGGTACGTGGAACAATAAACAGCTGAAGATACGGACGGCTGAACTGTCCAGCTCTTGCATCACACGGCAGTGCTAGGGAGCAGGGAACGAGGCAGGGAGAGACAAAGCTTTCTTCTTCTGTGGGGCCTGGTGAAAACTGCAGTTCCTATGCTTGTAAGTGTGGGGAATTACATTAGAAAAAAAAGCCAAATAAACTTTCTAATGGTGGTCCTGCAGTAGTCCTGGTCCTACTGTCACCTTCATTCTTACTAGCAGATGATGCACTGATGGAGGAGCTCTCTCCCCGACATGGGATGCTGTTTCACCTTGCAGAAACCTCCTTCTGCTGACTGAGCAGTATGCACCCCTGGTTAGTCCACACCAATTTGTACTGGTTTAGTTCGGGCTTCATCAAACATTTTTCATTCAGCAGCAATGACTGCAGCAAGTAGTTGGCAGTGGTGGGCCTGAGCTCTACAAACGCTTGGACTCGATGATCTTCAAGGTCTTTTCCAACCTAAATGATTCTGTGATTCTGTGAAACCAGTGATGATCCACATTATCACGGCTTGGCTACCCCAATTTAGAGTAAGTCTGTTTTTGCCGTTGTATTGCGATGTGTGCTGAACCTCTGCCTAATCCTCAGGTGGCATACATTAGCATTATGGCTTGAAATCAATGCTGGCAGTTGCAATGCTGCGTGTTATTTTGCACAAATGCCTTTTTTGCTCTTTTCTTTGGCTGTATAAGCACTTCAGCTGTGTAACTATGCAGAGAGCTTTGTATACAAGTGGGCTTTTTCTTTTTTAAATTAAGCCCCTACTTTTCAGAACACCAGTGTTATAGATAGCGACTCAAAAGCGGGTCATGGTAAACTGGATCACTGAAGAGCCCACAGTTCTGTGTTGCTGTAACATCTGTTGCTGTAGCATTTGTTGTGTACACTCGCAATCAGATGACCTAATTCTCTTTGTGTGAACAGGGAGCGCACTTGGGCAGGGAGAGGGCTGAGATTTGAGGAGAGCCCTGTGCAGGAATCTGTCCATTGAATCTAGTTGGCTAGAGGAACTCGATTGCAACAACTGAATGAGAAGAGGGAAAAGAAGCATATAAGGCTGGGGGGGGGCGGGGAATGGAGGGTAACTTCACTTGGAAAAGGAAATGAGCAACAGAGAAGGGCAGCAGGGGACTTTGTGGGACATTAAACATCAATGAGGGAGTGGGCAGGGGAAGGAAAACCATCTGACATGAGAGAAGAAGGTTTTTAAAATAAAAAACGAAGTTCCCTGGATAAAGGCGAGAACTGGAGAAGCAGTGAACTTGTTACAGTGAATGCTGCAAAGGATTGCTTAGCGCTTAAAGTATGTCCATCAGACCCTCTTAATGGTATGAAAGGCAGTAGCTCAGGAGGTGTTGAATTTGGAACAGGAGGGCTGTGCAGCTTCTGGTCACTCTGGTGAGCAGTCTCCTTTGAAGCACTCTGATCACTTGGGAAAAGCTGGGATTAAATGACAGAAGGGAACAGAAAGTTCAGCTGAGATGTGTGGCTGAGAAATGTGACTGTGTTTTCTTCAGTCGGTTAGCATTTCTTGGATACCTTTTAATTACTTGTTCAGTGTATTGTTCAGTGGCTACCCAGCTGACCTTGAGTGTTTTACTTCTGAACATGTGAGAGTTGCATCTTTCCACACCTTCTAATGCAAATGGCACCGTAGCTCCAACCATACGGCAAACAGAAATGAGATGAAACTGGCTAGTTGTTAATACTGTTATTTCCTGAGGGCATTCTGCTTTTCAAAATAATCTTAATTGTACCAATTTATTTAATTTTTAATTGCCTCCTTTGCATGTATCCTTTTCTCATAACTAGTTTAAATGTCTAGCATGGTTGTGAATAAATAGAAATGGCGATGAAAGGTGAGTGGAAGAGTGATAGTGAAATGTGGATGTGTGCAGTGAGGGTGATCCAGACTTCAATTTCTGTGGAATTGTTTTTGTTGACTCGTGTCTCCAGGGCAGGGGTGTGCTCTGGGTTCCTTCTCCCTTTCCATGTCTGGCAAAGACTGTCTGGCAGCAGAGGGTAGTGCCATGGAAGATGTGTAGGAATTTGGCATCTGCCTTAGAGCGAATGAGCAGGGCAAGACTGATGGCCAGGTTTGGGGCAGAAAAGAAGTGTTGTCTCTACTGTTTTACTGATGGAGGAACTTGTACGGGTTTGGGGCTTTTGTTGCTTCCAAAAACTTTTGACAAAGGGATCTTCCAGGAGAATTTGCTCCTTTGCAGGGGAGTTGGTGGCAGAGGTAGGTGGAGAGGAGGAGCTGGGTCCATCCATGCAAAACTGGTCTCTGTGCCATTGAACATGGTTGGTGTGATGGATGTCCCTATCTTTTGGACACCCTTAAGAAAGGGTGTACAACTCTTTGAGAGGTATTTGGATGTTCCTGCAAAGCTGGGAGTTGTACAAGAAGCTGGCTACATTGAGGGCTAAATGCAATGCTGGTGTGATAGAGGGAGCAAGGCAGCAATAGTGGGTGCCCAATCTTGTGTGACTCTCTGGACAGTTGTATCAGGCAAAGTGGGGAGGAGGTTTGTGTAGCATTCTTGTCCTCTTGTGCTAGTGCTTTCTCTGAGGGACATTTTGATGGTTAAACCAGATATTGAAAACTCTGAGTTACTCTCTCCTCAAAAAAATGGCCCAGATGTTGTACTTGGACTAAGGAACTACAAATCTGCCTCTCTCTGGCTTTCTTGACTTCTCTTGTTAATGCCTTGATATTTCTCAAGGTGGTTGTGTGGCTCTGGAGCCACAGCTGCCTCATAAGTACAAGTCACTGACTGTCAGATAACCAGCAGTGGGGGCCTGTGGGACTCTGGAGGCTTCTGTGTGACTTCAGATTCATTTGGGAGTAAACCAGAAGGGGTCTAAGCCTGTTATCACTGCATGCGCAGCCTGGTGCCAACACACACTACAGCAGTAAGACCCCAATGGAGCTGCTGCCCTTGCCTGTGTGACGTATTCCCAGGCTTGCAGAATGATATGGTGTGTCTTGTGGGTTTTGCTTGTGCAAAACTTTCGGTATGCAAAGGAAGGTTGGCCACTGCTCCTCCAGCTGTTCATAACGTGATACGTGTCAGTGGTAACCCTGCATGTAATATCAGAAACAGCAGCTACAGATGGAAAATCACCAAAGTGCAAGTCGTACTGACATGCTCAATGCCTGACATCAGATTCCTCAGAAAAGATCCTGAGGAATCTGGGAACCGCGGCACATGATGGATTATTTCTGGTTTGGCCTGTCTCCTCCGTGAAGCTTATTTCTGTCAGTCTCTGCTCCTCTTGACAGCTGGAGGGTTGTGGAAATGCAGCTCATCTCTCATTGCCTTTACTATTCCTGCTCTGCTAACAGGCTGGCGTAAGTCTGAGTGTGACACACGCGAATGTTGATCATATGTCCTAAGGTGACGAAGTCCTGGAGTACAGTCTGCTCTGTTCTTTCCAGCAAGGATGCAAAAAATAATCGCACATGTTTGCTGGAAGCAAAAGACATGCTAAAACTCCAGCCGTTACGTTCCTTCAGAGTTTGTAAGCAATTATGCACCAAGAAAAACAGCTTACAGGGGTTATAGAGAAGATGCTAGCTTCTGATCCCTGCCACAAAAAAACCTGCAAAGACTGTTTCCAGCTCTCGCTAGCTCACCGAGGAGCATGTTCTAAGTTCTTCCATCACAGTTTTTCCACTGACCCTGTTGTTGCAGAATCAGATGTTAACAGTCTGCCCAGGAAATGTTGGGCAGCACTTGCAAATCGTGGATCCCCTGGACACCAAGCCCTCTGCAAGGCTCTCAGCACTGTGCAAGTGTGGGGTGAGACACAGGGAGAAATTGCTCTGTGTAATCATGAGCTTAGGGCCCAGCCTGTCAAATGCTAAGTGCTCCTGGCTCCTCCTTGGTGTTCCAGTGGGATTCAGGCTATTCAGTACCCACTGCACAGACTGGCTTGCTCCGATCTGATGAAAGGTTTTTACTCCAGGCTTGGGTGATCCTACTTTAGTGTGGAAGGGATGGCTTAACTATCTTTTCTTTCAGCCTGTTTCCAAAAGCTCATAGAACAATACTACTAACTCCATGAAGTTCTTGGTATTTCAGCTCTCTCCCTCTCAGGATGTCTAACAGTGAGAAATAACCTGTCCAAACCTCAAACTGAAGCACAGATTTAAAAAAAAACAGAGCTCAAGCAAAGCTGCCAGATGATTCCACATCTGTAATGGGTCAAAAACCAAGGCTGAAGCTAAGTTTGTAGTGGCATTTCTACTCTGGATCTGTGTTTTCTTTTAGAGTCTTATGTTTATATAACCTGAGTACGCTGATGGATAGACTCACACAGGCTGTGCAGCAATACGTTACTCAGTACCTATTTTGTATCGTTAATGCCGGTGTCAATATTAACTGGTCAGTCCTCTTAGCAACATTGAACTCCCATTTTACTTTGCCTAGTGATTTATTTCAGGTTCTAGGGCTCAATGAAGGAGTCAGCCCCGCTTTGGCCTCATTCTCTACAGAATGGTGCTTTGCTAGTAGAGATAAGGGAAATAATGGCACTAGTGGGAAGGATGATTTCACCCTGAGGATTGTTTGAAACTCACTCTTACAGGTAGAAGGAACAGAGCAAAAGCTTTGGTGGCTTCGTGCTTTGGAAAAGAAGAGCTCACTGCAGAGACCGCTATTTTCTGGGCACCAGGACCAAATTTGTTCTGTTAGTGAATCTGCTCTCATAGAGCATGAGACCTTCTAGGTATGCAAAGGGGGCAAGATGAGCCATTAGCTCTTGCAGCAGTTCCAAAAAAAGAGCGAAAGTCCTGTACTGCTTGTTCACGGCCTTCCTGGTGTTTGCACAGGGGAAGTCTAATGCCATTCCCCTGCCATATTGTTTCCCATGAGTATCTGCCAAAGAATGCCTGATGCAAAAAATAAACCGTGGCAAGTGCCGTCTGTTTCCATTACTGTATGGGGAATGACTGGCTTATGTAACGTGCAGCGTGAAACCACTGCAGAGATCAAATATAAATATTGCTCTATTGTGGAATGTACTGGAAGCATAGTTGACATTTTTGTGGCTGATGAAAAATCAAAGCTCATTATCACTCCTGAGGTTTACCCTCTCTGTGCATGTTTGTGTGTGGGTCTTTCTATTTCTGTATATTATATGTTCTGGGTCGAATCCTGATATTCTGAGTCTATTTTTACTCGGTTGCTACTCAGGCAAAACTTTCATTGACACTAATTGGAAAGCTGCCTAACTAAAGGGTGCTGAGGGAATTGAGAAGCTGGCTGTAACTCAGCTTGATTTTTATTTCTGAAATACCCTTTTTGAGATTTTTCTTTATATTATATATACCTGCTAATGCAAGTTTAAAGCTGGTGCAAATTTACATTGCACCCCTGAAGTTGAACATTGATTTTATACGGTCAGGATCTTTTTTTCTCTGAATTCAGGATAGGTGTCCTGTGTGTCTGTGGTTCTATACTTTGTAGGACTTTCCCCATGGAAGGGACAGGGCTCTGTGTGTGAAGCCATCCAGATCGCAGCAGTGCGGTGCTGAGACTTGCACTGGCTGTAGATCTGGCGTGCAGAGTATTTATTTCCCCCCCCCCAACACCCCCCTTATCACTGGAAGCATTTGGAGTTTCATGGCATGGATTCAAATACGTTCCCTCCAATCTCGAAACTCTCCCTGCTTTTTTCCTTCTAACCTGCCGCTCCCAAGCTTATTCTCTCTGAGCCACCGCCACTATCTCACACAAAAGCAGCAGGTTGTCATTTGGCATGGAAGGCCCTGTGTGAAAGACACCTGAGGAATAACTGGCTTGTGGACTGAAATGCATATCCAACAGATCTGTAACAATCCTCTGGCAGTGCGTTGAAAATGTCTGCCAGGTGGGAACTCTGAACCTGGGGCAGTCAGAAAGGAAGATACATTTCCTTTTATCATTAGCTTGTTTTTTCTTTATTTAGACTCACTAAAATCGTGCACTGGCTTCTCAGGAAGGATTTGGTTTGAGGTAAAACACAGGCAAGTCCATCCTGGACAGATGGTGCTGCAAAAAAGGGTGGCAAAGAGGTGTCATGAGAGGAAACGGAGGAGTGGGTGTGAAGCGAGGATGGAGAGAGGAAGTATGTCTGATACAGGCTTAAGCAAGTCTGGGAGGGATGATGTAAAACAGCCCCTCAAGTGAGCAGGGGAACTTGTGGGATGTGAAAATGGTGTCAACAAGAAGAAACTTGTGTGAGTGCACAGGAGCTTTCTGTTTCCTTCAGTGGCACTAATGAGAGTTGTCAAGTTGCAGCTACTTACACAGTCAAAGGCTTTGTTCTTGTCTTTCTCTCTGCATCCTGACCTCTTCTTTCCTGGTGCTACCACTCAAACAAGTTTGGAGTTTGGGATCTTGGGACTAACCCACCCAATTCCTTTCTTACCACCATGATCCAGCCTGTGTTTTAACTAATTTGGCCATTTTCTAGGTATTCCTGGAGAATGTGGGTGAGACTGTGCTCTGGGCCACAATGCTGGTCATGGAAAATAAACTAAGTTCCGATTAATACTATGTTTTGCTATTAGGAAAGCAGTGGTGGGAGAGTTGCCAAGGGCTTATTGCTCTCTCTACAGAGAAGGGATTCCCAGATTGCACTGTAACACTTAATGGAGACCACAGTCTTACTTGCTGGTAAGTGTCAAGCCTCTGAATCTCTCCAGAAAAGGGGTATATCCACATTGTGCTCCCAGACCCATTAATCATGGGTACAGAGAGGTGATATCCTACCAGCACAACTTTCGAGAGGAGACGGTGAATAGGTTAGGAGGTAAACAGGTTGGTTGTTCTTAGTGGTATATGAAGCTCTATGGGGATAGCAGAAGGAGGACTGCTGTACTGATAGATGCTCCTGATGAACATTAATCAGCACTAACTTAATGTTCTGCAAACTTAATATATTTTCAATGAGTTTTATATAGTCCTCATTAGCTAGCCAGACAGTTTACCTCAAAAAATATGTCAACTGCTGTTCATTTCAATTCTAATCAAGTTTAAAATACACACCCTGTTAAACCTAGCTTACATTGATGATGTGAAGAGACCAAGAAATTTCCTTTTTGTCAGTGAGATTTAAGGTCAGACTTCAGGTTTCTTACCCTCTGATATGACAAGTTTCTCCAACTCTTGGCCCAGGCATCTAATTCAGCTGCAAAAAATAAACTGTGCTTCAAATGCACCCCGGAACTTCTGTGGAAAACACACTGCCTTTCTTGTGATATCTGCAGAAGCAGTAAAAGGCAAAAATCCCTTGTATTACAAGCCTTTTTCATGAGGTTGCTGATCGATTATTTAGCAAACCAAGAGGACTGAGTAATTTGGTTAATTTTGGATAAGAAGCCTCTCATGTTTCTCAGCTTCATTCATTACTATACTTAATACGTAATTACAGTTAGGTAAAATACCATTAGCCATTAATTCCCTGTTACTGATGAAGCTGGAATTGAGTTACCACTTCTAAGTGCCTTATTCATGCTGCTTAGTGCCTGAGCCTCCAGAGGAGCATCTCTGAAATATCGCTGTGGAGCAGGCAAATCATGACTTTCCTAGAGCTGGGCTGGAGTTCTGACCCAATCTGAACAATCACTATTTAGGATTTTGGTTCAGTTTCTCAGGTTTTCTGACATTTGAAAATGTTTAGGAGACCTCTGGAAGGCTCCCAGGATTTAATGAACTCCCCAGCCAGGTGGTTTTTGTGGTATGGGGATGATCAGCATGACTTTATATGTAGCTGAGAAGCTCTAGGGGCTTTCACTGGTATGTGTTTCTGCTCCCTAGTTCAGGGAGGGAAAGATGGGCATCCCATGTGGCAGAGAGCTAAAGCATTTCACACGGGATGATGTGCACAGCACAAGGTCTCTGTTGTAATCCTTGGCCTCCTCCCTTATCTTTCCAGGGCGTATCTGTGTAGATGGGAACAGGCAGAGCTAAGTTCTGCTTCCCAATCTCCCAGCTGGCCAGATATAAGCTGGTCCTTGTCCAGGTGCCATGTAGGTACATCAGCAGAGTGCAGTGCCAGAACTAATACTCCCTCCCCTGTGGCACAAGGATGTGCAAAGAGAGAGTGCACTTAATTTCTGTCCATAGACTTATCTCTGTCCATTCTGGATCATTATGACCTACCTTACAGTAGTATCGTGAAGCTTCATTTCCTAATATTTGCTGGTCAGGGCAAGATCCCAAAAGGAAGATGTTAGACAGGAAAACTTGTGTGTTACTCCAGCTTCGAATCCAGATTTTCATGTCCCTGAGGAAATGTAAGAGAAGACATGCTTTGCATTGTGGGGCAATGACCAGATTAATCACCCCCAAGGATTGACTTTGCCTTCTTAAATCACCCTGTTAAAAGGGTTTCCTGATAGACTGCCAGGGAGAATCTTACTGACTGGTGCTACAGTAAGAGAGTCAAAATATATGCATACATCCATGATATACTTTACACATTCAGGTGTAAGAAGTCCCATAGAGCTTCAGTATCCAGCGAGTCTGAGTGCCTCTGAGCTCCCATTCCTTGTGATTTGTCAACAGAACTCATGACTTGTCCACGGAGAATTAATTATTATATATTTGACATGCCTTTTTATAAACCTCAGATGCAGGCCTCAATGTATACAGCAGGCTTCCTCCAAGTCTATCATTTAGACAGATCAACCCAACATTGCTGCAAGGTCACAGCTCTTCAGGAAGCTACATTAACTACAAGCTGATGCTTGAGCTGAATAAATTCACATCATCCAGTACTGGAAAAAAATCACCAGTTTTCTTTCGATAATGAGGTGTACTTGCTAACAGGTTTGTGACTGCCCCTATTTCATGGTCTTCTTGTCTTGATTTTCTGTTCCTTCCATTCTGAAGAGCTGGGCCCCTTGCTTTGTTTTGAAAAGAGCTAGTCACATAATGGAGACCAGATCACAAAACTAAATGAAATGATTAATAGATTATTAGATGTTAAGCCCAGAAGGGACCATTACGACCAAATCCTCTGACCTGCATAGCATAGGCCAGAGAATCACATCCAAAAATTCCTGGAGCAAGTCCTCTATTTGTATAGGAGCTATGAGGATATCATTTAGAAGAAAACTCTTAATTTAAATTGCCACGAGTGATGGGAAGTCTCTCTGATTATAGTAATTGCCATGAAGCCATGACATCCCTCTGCCCCCAGCCAAAAAGTGTTCAGGGCTCAACTATAACGATCATTTTACACTGCACACCCTTTCAGGAGGAGAAGTTCAAGGCAGAAAACAGCAGTAGTTTCAGAGAGGAGATGGCTATGAATTGACTATAGGTCAAGAAATCAATGCAAACTGCCTCTTGAAGGAAAGGAGATGGATTAAGCTAGATTTTACTGAGATTCAGGGGGCTATTTCATGTCATCCAAACCAGGCTCTGATTTAAGTAGAATAGCCTCCTGTTGGTCTTGAGCTGCAGGTGGTGCAAAGGGCACTTTGAGATTGCTCCAGTCCAGCTCGCAGTCTAGTAGGTGATCCACAGGAGTGCACTGAAGAGTAAATGCAAAGCATAGCTCTCTGCACTGAGCAGAAAAAGGTCTGAGGGTGTTTTGCCCTGGAGTGAGCTTGGTCCCTTTTCAAACAGATGTGTGGTGTTTAAAAGCAAAGGGAGGACTGGACATCGAATGCTTCAGAGCCTGATCCTGCCAGGGGATCTGTTCCTGCAAAATACTGGATGTCCTCAAGTCACTGGTGAGTGTGAGAGCCAAAGCTCTCCAAGCACATAGCAAGATCAGCTCCTTAGTAAGAGTAGCGGTGTGTGTCAGGCAAACTTCCCCTGCGTGAGCCAAGATGGAGAGCAACCATCTTCTCTAGGCATCTCTTGTACTCTGAGACACTCATTCTCTATTTCTCTATGTACCTAGTTTGATCCTCTGGACAAGAAGCTTCAGAGTTAAAAGAACCAGAACATAAGCTCCCACAGTGCCTCTTTTCACAGCCTGGTTGGTTTGCAAAGCGCTCATTCCTGTCACAGGCTGCTCAGAAGTATGGCTTTTCTGATAGCTCATTTACTGGGAGTGTGCCTGACCTTTAAAGGGTTCACGTTCAATTACCCCTCTGTGCCACTTTCTGGTCACCAAGCAAATATCTCAAACAGCCAAGAAAGCAGTGCAGCTGATGAGGCTGTTTCCAGCCAAATCCCTTAGCAGGAGGGAAAAAAGAGACACGGGAGTTGCTCAGAAAGCCGCATGCAAAGTAAGAAGGGATCTCTTCAGGAGTATCCATTCACATCTCCTTTCCAGCTTGCTTCTAGGTCATAACAACACCCCTTTAAAAAAACTTTTTTATTACCATCACTATCGTGGTTTGGGGATCTAGCAATAATGGAGTCTTTAGGGCAAAATAAATATAAATATACCTATCAACCCCATTGACTATCTTCATATGTATCTTGCAAAGATATTGCATGAATAATTGATGGCATGGTTCATATTGTGCCATTGATTAGCTAGCCGCTGACTGAACCATCTACCCAACCCTTTGAAGATGAAGTGCTGAATATTTATTGTCATCATCATAATTCTGGCTTTCAGTTCCATGGAGAAGGGCCAGCACTGAAACTTCAGCTCCAGCCACCCCAAACATGGGTGTTGTTTGGAAGCTGATCCATGATCGGGTTCCAAGTTTAGCAAATCTTTATCATGGAATGAATAAAACCCCAGGTGTGACCATCTTGGGGTCAATCTCTGCCCTCACTGGAATCAGTGGGAGTTTTGCCAGTGACTAGAGTTGGAGCCAGGAGTGCAGACTTGTGAAGTTCAAGATAGGGCTGTATTTACAATTTGATCTTACCTCCTTACTTAAGCTTGGACAGGAGTAGAAAGTGTTCCTCGGTTTGTACCCTTTCCTAAGAACCTAAGTAGAAGCAGCTAATTAAAAATATTGTCATCAGACTGCCTTAGCCTGTGTCTTGTTCTCAGGAATTGGAGAAAACTTTATGATCCCCTGCCCCATCTTCTGCTCCTGTGGTGTACAGGTTGCCTTTATTGGATGTTCTCACTACAAGTGGTTGAGCATGTTAGCTCAGCATTTCTGGAAATTTGCAATGAATTTTATTCTCTGAAGGACATTTGTCCCTGTAGCCAAAAATGTCCCTCAAACAGCAGACTTTCAATCTTGTTGGAAATACATGAGATCAAATGAGTGTGGAGTCCTTTATAGGGCTGTGTTACTATGAGGACCTCAGCCAGAACCAGTCTCTTCTCGTGCCGGCTCTAGTCAGCCTTATCCAACAGCATCGTCCTGCCTAAGGACAGGTGAGGTTCCTCTCTCTGAAGTAGAGTCTTGTATTAAGGTGATGATTTTGTTCTTTGTGTTGATACACAGAGGTTGGAGGTGGAAAGAAAAAAGGCTGCTTCATGCAACCACCCCTATTTCTTTTGCCCCTGTGCTGTGGCCAAACTTAGTGTGCCTGTCAGCCACACACACTGCCAAAACACGCTCTGAGCAGCTGTGTGCTTGGGAACGTAAGGAGCTGAGAGCCAGCCCTGCACCAGCTGCGGAACGGCTGCTGCCCAGAGGCACTTTGTGCCGAGGACCACATCCCGTTGTGGTGTGGCGATGCTCGCTGTGACCGCAGCTCTGGATTCTGACATCCAGCTCGCTCTCTGCAGCACTGAACCACATTAATCTGCTCCTTTCTAATGCCACGTTAATCTGCTCCTTTCCAACTTTGTACACTGTTTCCACAGTTTTTAACTTCTGATTAATTTTGAGCTTGAGAATTAGTTTCTGTGGGCATGGGTAAAGAAGAAGTAATACACTGAAAAATTAGTGTGTTAAGAAAGTGTCTTTACTACTTCTGGAAAGGATGGACTGCTAGTAGGCAGAGGTAGACAGAGAACTTTCTCCTGCCTGGGACAGGGCAGAATGTTGGGCAGATACTGGCAAGCAAAGCAGCTAGGGCACAAGGAAGAGTAAGTGATCTGTATTTTACTTTGGCAAACTCTACCAAGCTGTATCAGTATATCTTATTGTGTGGTTTACTTTTTCCTTGCTTTAAAAGGATCTTTGAATTTATCATTGTGAAATGAATGCTTAACGCGCTGATTTCGGTGTCTGTCTCCTTGCGCAGAATCCATTGGCACGTGCAATAGACACAGTGAGCCGAGGCACTTATCGTGTGAACTTTCAGGATTAAGGTTTTAATGGGAGCAAATGCTGGACAGATTTCCCTTAAGTAGCTCTCCCAGTATTGCTGTGAAATGCGAACTTCCCTGCATAGTGCCAAGACAAGCAGTTATCCTAAAATGGTTGTTAACCAGATGAGAAGAAACCCAATTCGGTTCACAGGTATGAACTCTGCCGAACCCAGAAGCCACTTGGCTGCTGTGGTCAACGTAGTCTGCAGTAAAAGCTTTCCTCATGCACGAGCAGAGAGGTATGCAGTGATGTTAGGCTCTGTTTAGTGCTGAAGATTTTTCCTAAGATTCATACTGCCTGATTACTGTCCTTTAAAATTCAGTGTTTAAGGCAGATTCCTTCTGTAGTCAGCAGAGAAAGATAAGCACTTGAACTGGTCCCATCTGAAAAGAAGTGTTTAAGACGGATTGGATGAATCGCCCCCTGACTCTCTTACCTGCCCAATGTTTAATGGGTTTGATCCAGCCTGTTGCAGTTTTGACATATGCAGTCAGGGGCTTTAGACATTAGTCAAGTTACGCTGGGTTAGCAATGCTCACAGCCCACATTTCCCCTTTTATCTGTGAAAGGCAGAGATTTATGTAGCTCAGCTGATGTGCAGTAGCTCAGTAAATCAGAGCAACTCAATTGAGTGTCCGAGAACAGGAAATGCATTTAACTGCGATTTATAAAATACTCAAGGATGTATCTCCAAGTGTTGATAGTTTGTTACTTTCAGGAGGTAACTAGTCAATATTTATCATAGCTAGTTAGCAAATTGTGGAGTGGGAAGGGAACTCTGAAAGCCATCTCATCCATCCTCTGCTTTAGCTACCTGTGTCTACATATTTACGCCTTTAAAGTTCTCCATTATTGGAGGCATGCAGCCCTAATGCTTCATTATTTCTGTAGTTTGAAAACTTTTCTGAAGCTGAAGTGCATTTTCCCATGTCTTTCTGGATTCTTGTTAGCATTTCAACATAGATAATTAAATTAGTGCATTAATGGACAACAGAATAAACCAAAAATTCCCAAAGGATGTTTAAGTGGACACGAGAGGAGAAGAGAGGCTTATAGTTTTCATGGTTTTGGCAGGGATGGAGTTCACTTTCTTGCTGTAATACTATTGATATAGCATATAATCTGCAGCCATAGCTAGATTTTGGCAGTGACAAGATAGTGTCTGTCTGCAGTGTTAAAGAAATGTTTTAGGAGGTGCTCTGTTTGTGGAAGTAAGGTTGAAGTATTTGCCTTTTTTTAAAGTTAGTTTGCTTGAAAAAACTGCGGAGGACTTTTGAAGGGCCATCCCAGCTCAAGTTAATGAAAAATATTTGATTATATAGTGATTTGAAAAGTAAAGAGAACTCCAGCAAGATCTTTTTTGAACCTGTACAAGACTCACTCTGGTACTTTTTTTTAGCCTTGTGACCTGGTATTTGTTCAGTTAAAGCAACAGTCTAGTGTTATAGATGGGAAGGAAGTGGTTTTAATGCTCATTCACAGCCAGAGTTTTCTGGAAGGGTGCAAATTCTCCAAAAGCTCATTAAATTATTACCTTCATCCCCAACTGCACACTGCTAAACATTTCCCCCCGGTTTTAATGTCACCATCCGTTCAGGCTTATTATTACAGAGCAGATCACAAGATGTAATGTACTACTAACATTGCTGCCGCAGGCTCCAAACAGACTGTCACGGATATGGAAATCTCAGGGCCCACATACCTATTATGGTTCTCATTACTCTGAACTGCTTTGCTGCCAGCTCAGAGTTTCCAGGCAGTGCAGGGCAGGGTCCATTCACCAGAGTGTCTCTCTCTTGTGGCACAGGGGAGTATTAAACACACGGTGGTCAGCTGATTGGTACTCGTTATTAGCCAGGCTCTCCAAACAGAGAAACCGCTTTGTCCATCATTTCAAGGACTCTTGTTTTTTTGCTTAGCACACAGATACAGAAATAGATCTCGCCTGAAGATATCAAAGCTGTTTTGGGTCCTATTTGTGGCAGAAGCTAGCTACTAATGGAATAAAAATCCATAAATGCAATCTCTCATGTGTCTGCAGCTTTTTTTCCCCGCAAGTGTTTAAGAAAGCTTTACCACAGAACATGCTCAATTGTTAATTGTAATTGTCCTGGTAGCATAAATGAGAAGAGTGAGACACAGGAGAGTAAAATGCTGCTCAGACTAGCAGCACACATGTAAGCTTTGCCTTGCTGCCTTCAAGCTTGCTTTTTCAACAGCTGGACCGTGCTGCCTCCGAAGTGTGCAGCAGTGCCAGTATCCTTCAGGGTCATATCAAAGCTTTTGGTAAACAGTTTAAATAGCTATTTAGCATGTATCACGTGCTGTGACTTCTCAATGTTTCTGAGTCCGAAAGGCTTTGAATCTAATACAAACTGCTCACTGCTAATAGAGGGAAGCGATAGCTCTGCTTATGGCCAGAGGCATGGAGAGGTTTGGGTAATATTGAGGGTGCAGATTCCTGAAAAGCCAAGGCATGTGATGGCTACTCTCAGTATGTTGGTATGAGACTTAGAGGCAGCACATGGGCTGTATACCCGTGGGCAGGCTCTTGACCCACACTTGCAAAACTTACACATGCGCTTCTTGCATTCAGGAACCGAGCATTTCCATGCAAAAAAATGAGTGGTGGCATGCAAGCAAGACCATACTGTCTTTTTCCCTTGTCCAGGCTGCAAATGAAAAATCGGAATTTCCTAGAATGATACTTCTCTCTGGTGTTGTAATGTTACTTATATATACTTGAATGCAATCAGATTTCTAAACTAGTTTGATGGAGTATCTGGGCTTGCCACATCAGGGTGAGATCTCCTTGCATGACAGCGTATATGAACACGCTAAGTTAAGAGTCTGAGCCTGGAAAAATGTTCCTCATTACTAGGGAGAAGGGACTGGACAAGAAGAGATCAGGGAATAATGGAAGGTGATAGAATCTAAGGGTTACAGAGTTTAAAGAAGGAAAATGTTTTTTTCTGCTTGTAGTCTTCTGCTGATATGTCCGTAGCTTTGCTTAAGTTAGATAGAACTCCTTGTGTCTCAGTTTCCTTAAATGTAACACAAGGGGAATGCAACCCAAGTTGTACAGGGAGATCTGTGTATATTTTTTTAGTTGAGTATCCCCAAAGCCTTTCACAAATAGAAAGTCAGGTTCAAAACAAGCTCAGCTGGTCTGGGTAGAAGGAAATACACAGAAATAGTGTCCGTGCTCCTGGAATGTACCCGTGTCTGGGACTGAATGTTACAGCAGTGCTTTTTCATAGCCTGGCATGGCAGTTCACAACAGGGTAGAGAGATCAGGCACTGCATACCTTTGAACAAGCAATGGAAATGCAAATATGACGAATGTAATTTACCCAGGCTGGAGCTGGGACATCATCTGCGGAACGAGCTTTATTCCTTGAACCTGCACCTGTGTTTGCGAGCCCTCCTCTCATGATGTTTTGTGCCTTTGTCCTATGGTGGCAGAAAAGTGGTTCCAGGGATGCTGCATTGCATTGGCAGGGCAGCTCCAGAAGCAGCTGTGAGCGAAGTGTCTGCCTGCGTCCAGCTGTTTTCTGCACATGGGCATTGCAGCTACTGCATCGCCTGGCTGGATGCATCCAGTGGCTTTCCAGCCATGGGAAATACTTGGGCAAACCTACTGTGAAGTGTGCATCCCCCAAAAGATCTGACGCAATGTTTTTAACCTTGCCGTTTAGATGGGAACATGCCCTTGAATTTGACCTCAAAAGGCAGAATTGGTCTTGCTATAGTATCATAGGACATGTGGTACCTATGGTTGCAGCACACAGCATCAGGAGTGTGTTCAAACACTGATTTTCTTTTCCAAAATTAAACTTGGACTCAGGAAAACTTTGGAAGTTACTGTTGTCCTTTCCTCCAGTCTGTACAATTCTAAGTTTGGATCTTCTGAGGGGTTGAGAATAAATTAGACCGTCTCTAAAAAGTAAATAATTGTGCTATCGGACCCTAGATCTGTGGAAGATGAGACCTAGAAATACAGTAAATGTAGTAGCTCATACTCAAAAAAGAACCCAACAAGTCCCCAAGTGCTATACTGCCAGAGTTAATCTGCTGGGAGCACTTTCTATTAAATATAGAAACCAGTTTTCCATCTCACAAGCCAGTTATAAATAAATACTTTTTTTTTTTTTTTTTTCAGGAGAGCCTGGCATGGCCCCAAATGAACCTGATCAGCCTCTGTTGCAGAGCTGTAACAGGCAGCGGCAAACCTACTTAACGCGTGAAAAGGCTGACAAGCTGCACCTCGGCTGCAGAGCAGGGACACAAGTTTTCCCCCTCCTTTCTCTCTTCCTGTAGGTGAGATGCTGTGGGCAGAGGCTAAGGATGAACTCTGCCGGGGACTTCAGTGTTTGTCCCCTTCTCCTGCCTGTGCAGTAGAATACACTGATGGGGAAAGGAAACTAAAGGAAAGTTGGTGCTTTGCTTGGTGTGTGGGAGAAAAAGGAGAAAAGTCATGACTGAAATAGAACTGAAAGTGCTGGAAAAGTTGTTGCTGGTGGTTTCAGTGAGGAGTTTGTCAGATTTGGGCTTGCACAAATAAATGATACTGGGAGCAAGAGTTTGCAGGTGTGCAGGCCTACAGCTGGCTGTGCAACCCAAGGAAGGAGCATGGGAGTGCATGGTAATTGATGGGGAGAAATAAAAACTCGGTATTTGCACTGTCCTGCAGTTTGAAAGAGGCTGAGTCTGGATCTAGAACCTGCCTTTTTGGGCCTAATAACAGCAGAATCAGGACATTTATGTAACATTTATCTTCTTTTCATAATACTACTTAACAAATAATCTGCTTGAGGAAGCCTGTAAATTGCTCGAGGATCCTTGGATAGAAGGCATTACTGAGGGAGAAAATATGTCTCTATTATTCTCATCCTGCTAATACATCTTCCCTGCTACACAACTCTCAAACAGATTCTGCTCTTAAAAGGTAATCTATAATAATTCTCTCTGCCTGTTCTACAGCAGTGGTAATATGTTGCTCCTCCAGGTGATCAAGGGTTGGCCGAGTAAAGAGTGTAATATTTGAGGGTGTTGTCAGAGATGTACTGGTGTGTGCCTTGCCCTTGTTCAGACACGGAGTGGAGAGGAGAAAGGCCACACGCATAAGGGTGGACACTGGACAGTGGCTTGTGGCACCAGTTATATGCATACAGGCAAATAGCAAAATCCTCCTCGCTCCGTTTCCCTTGTTGCAGTGTTCTTGCAGGACACCAGCATGCCTCCTAGCACAGGGGTGTACTGGTGACACGTGGCCCTCACGCGAGCCCTAGCAGGAGGCCTCCTCTGGCTAGGGAGGCTATAGCTATGTTCTTCTCCAAGAAGGTTTCTGCTTGAGTTTTTTCTCTGATCACCTCTGTCTCAGAAGTACAAAGCATGCTATTAAGTCAATCTCAAAATCCATGGAGTTGGGTTGAGCTTGGTGCCTCCCACATGGTTTCCAAAATCTCTAGATGCTATCTTATGGGAGTTTTGCGTTGGCATGTTTGGGGATTAAAATGCATTTGCATAATAACTATGTGCAGTTTGCATATGCATTTGGCAAGTCTTGAGACAGGGTATACAAACTGCACCTGCCTTGTTAGACAATGACTTTGAAAAGGTGCCCCTGAAAGTCTATGGCTGTATCTGACCCTTTTTAAAGTCTCTTTTTGGTAACGGATGTGTCTGTGCTCAGTCTTCATAGAAGTCTGTAAGTCCTGTTTTTTCTGGTAAGACTTGTAGACTTGGGCCAAGCTTGAGTCCATTTCTCCTGGTGATCTCTGAGACACCTGTCAAGTAGGAGCTGGACTGAAACCAACAGCTAATTCCAGATGCCACCAAGCAATCCTTATCTTCGATTGACTCCTAGCCGTAACTGTTCTGAATACAACTGTAACTGGTAACTTGGGACTGAAGGGATTTCTTCTTCTCCTGACTAATTTCCTCTGCCATTTAGACCTGCCTGAATGACTTTGCATACCTTGTTTTGCTAAATAATATTGCTTGGACTTACCAGATCCTTTCCCCAGAAAGATTCAGCTTCTCTGGAAAGAGTTCAGACTGGAATGTTTGCTGCTATTTGCAGCAGCAAACAGCTAAGAAATCAAATGCAAAGATTCCTAATACAGATCGGCAAAAGGCAAGAATGAAACAGTTGCCTGAGGAAATATCCTAACAAGCCAGAAAGACATTTCAAAATGATCATTTGTGAGTCACTTAATAAAATCACTTCAGCACAGCTGTGCCCTAAGGAATAACCATCTAGATTTAATTCCCCTTAAGTAAGAGGCATTTATCTGTGGGGAAAGGATGCTGGATGAGAGTTTTTTTCCTCTTCCTTGGGGGCAATGATATGGCTTTGAATATATTCAATGGTGTCCAACATTCTGCAAAACTGCGTGGTTTTGAAAGATTTTAACAGCTACAAAAAATATGCGGTAAAAGGATCCCTGCCTCACTTTAAGGTGTCATTCCCAGGCAGAACTGAATGGCAGAAATGATGCTCCTGTTACCTACTTTTGGATCTGCTCCATCCCAGCAGAAAGATTTCCTACTGCCATCTCCATCATACTCAAAGCACCTAAAAAAACGGAGATGAGAGTTACCAGTCATAAGGCTGTCTCCTGTATCAAGACACTTCAGGTGCAAGAAATTCTTGAATGGTTCTGCGAGTTATCTTGAAGTGGTCACTACAAACTGGGAATCAGAGAAAGACTGAGTACTGCCAGCTTTTGCCTCATTGCTCTGATGTGCACTACAAGGAACTAATTTCAGTGCTTAGCATAAATACAGCCATCTTGTTTCTTAGCATAGGTGCAATTATGCTAAATTAAGCATGCTGAGATGACTAAGAATCATGACATCCTATCCAATTTTCAGGGGTCAGGAAGATGACTTCCTTTTTAATACCAAAAATTGCATTATCTGAACAGCGCATATCTGGTGTTGCCGTTAGTAAATTTGGGAGATGAAGCAGACTGAGTAGCTGCTTCTTGATAGCTAGGAAAACTGATTTTTTTTTTTTTTTTCCTTCCCTCAGTAGCCTCAGCTGTTGGGTGATGGTGAGAAATGGACCCTGCAGGGGCAGCAAAGAATGGGAATGTTCCAGAACAGGAAGAAGGCTGTGCTATGTGTCCCTTTTTAAGAGAGCTGATAAAGAGTTATTAGTCAAAATAAAGGAGGAGCTTAGAGATGACTCAGGAATGAAAACACCTGGGTAATTAGCAGCAGTGAACATTTATTTAAGAAAAACAGGTCCCTTCAAATTAACTTAGTATCCAGTTGGGTTGACAACTTACAGGCAGTAATCTATTGATTGGCTGATGGTGACACTGCGATACGCTGACGGTGTCCTGTTGTACATGCAACCACCCAGCATTTTAGTTACGAAAACCCACAGGCCAATGTGCCAGTGTTTAGAGGTCTAGAAGGGCTAAAATGGTCACTGGATTGACAAACAAAGCCTTTTGCCAGTGCAGATAGGTTCGGTTCTCTGTGGATTCAGCACTACTACCTGATACTGGGCCCCATTCAGTAGCACACTATTTGGAAACATGTTAGTTAATTGGGATGAATTTTGAGGAGAGCCCTGTGAGTGAGTGGAAGCTTATCTGCTTACCTAAAGGTGAGGGACTCAAGGAGAACCACAAGCAGGGAAAGCACAGTTTGGAAATGAATTTCTCTAGTCTTAAAGATGTAACTGCATTCAGGAGCTGGAAGCTGAAACTGGTCAAATTCAGCCTCATAAAAGAAGTGCATACTGGATGCATTCTTAACCCTTGTGGCTGATTCTCCTCCATCACTGGCTGGTTTTTTTTGTAGGTCAGGTACTTTTCTAACAGAAATGCTGCAGTTCAACCAGGTATTAATCTAAAGACGTGCTATGTCCTTTGAGTCACACAGGACAATAGTCCTTTCTGGCCTTGCAAAGTATCGACCACAGATGGGCTGAAACCACGGGGTTCCAGTCTGGGATCTGAGCCTTGTACTCAGGCTGGTAAGGTTTGGGGTTTGGGTTGAATATAATACAAAATGAATGCATTATAATGTCTTTCTTCCATTCATTTTGCCTCAGGACACTAAGTGTGGGAAAATCACAAAGCGTTTGGCTTCTTCCCGGGCTCAGGCAGTAGCCCATGTCTCAGAGACGAGACAGCATATGAAAAAATTCTTATTTTCAAGCATTCACTGTTGGGATACCAGATGCGCCTTTCCTGCGGTGTCATATAAAGCTACACCACTAATTCAGCACAGGTAGCAATCTAGCAGCGCAGGGCTTCGTGAGGAAGGACAGACTCCTTAATGCAAATCTGAGTTTCCCTTACTATATTGCTCATGAGACCTGAGAAAGCTAAGTGATGTAAACCTGCCCAGAGGTGGAAAACATGCCCTTGGTCTCATTTGCCATCCTGCTCTGGGAGTGTTGTGAAGCATTCCCATTCTGTGATACCAGTTTCTGTGGGAAAGGGGCTGTTTGTGAGAATAATAGCCACGTATGCAGAGGGCCTCGGTGCGCGTCCTTGGAATGAGGCAGCTGGATCCCATCCCTGGCTCACATTGGCATTTTCTGTTGTGTGGAGGCATTGGCACCGTGAAATGTCAGGTCTCAAAATGGAAATGGCCCGGCATTGTTTAGGACCGATTCCAGGAAATGCCTCTTGGATAGAAGTACTCTCTCTTGCTGCCCCTTCTCCATGACCGCGTGAGGAGAAGTATCTAAAATAGGTCATTGTTATGCACGGAGAGAACCCTGTTCCCTAAGCTCCCTTGGTTTCCAAGTAAACGAGCTTTGGAGGTATGTTAGCAAAAGAGGCTGATTCATTAGCAGCAAGGGAAATCTGTGTGCTGGAGGGGTGCCCAGCTGCCCAAAGGGATTTACGTAGTGACATGCTCCTCAAATCTTAACAGAACAAGCTGAGTGATACACACACAGGCTTGAACTATATCACAATCACATGCTTGCTAGGCTCATTTCTTATCTCACGGGTTTCTCTGGAGAGTTTCAGTTGCTCCAGTCCCTCATAGGGTTTTAAATTTGTAAGGGAAGGAGTCACAGTGAGGTATCTTCTAATGTGAGAAAATTCAGTATCTGTTTTCTTTTCCAAATTAGGTCACCTTGTAAGGCAGTTCTGGATGGAGTTTGTCCCTGCAGTTAGAGAGGCCATAAATAACATATGTGTTACAACATGTTTGACGGGATTTCATTGCGCCATCACTAAGTCTATCTGAATATCATATCCCAAATTAATAACAAATTAATTTTATCTGCTGAAAGACCCCAACTGTCACCCTCCTGTCCGGAATGAGATCATTTTGGGCAGTTATTTGCTTACAGGAGGAACAGGGCCAACACATTCTTCTGGCTTGATTACTGAGGGCAAGCTTGTGCACAGAGATGAGTGCTCCCCTTTGTCAAATCATCTGGAGCGCAGGGAGGAGAATTCGGTCTTTTGGAGCATCTTCCGCCTCTTTGCTGGTGTGTCGAGTGGGGGTGCCAATTAGTGCCAGTGATGAGATGGGACTCGACCACAAGATCAGAAACGGAGACCCGCAAACTGCTGTCGCACAGGACGCTGAGCAGCTGTCGGATTATACAGATCTCTGGCCCCTCCTGACCTGGGCCAGATTTGAACCATTGACCTAGAAGTGAAAAGCCTGAAATCCCTGCACAAGCCACGGGATAAATAGGATTTGCAGAGCTGTGTGCCCTCATTCCGCATTCAGTTGCTGCCATCTAATGGCAGACGGGGAGCGGAAAGGCCTCCTGCAATATGAACAACTTGTCTTTGGGACTCTAGTATGTGAGAGAGTACTTGTGTTCTCATCAGCCCCTGAGAGTGCTGGGGAAACATTGTGATTGAGGCTGGCTTTATTCGTCTACAGAGTAGTTTGACAAAGGCCTGTTGTGCTGCAAGTCAAGTAAGATCTCTGTGCTGCCTTTGCTCTCATGGTGAGTTATTTCCACATACGAAACCTCAGTGGAAGTCTGTGATTGTAACCCTGCTTAACAGCTGTGCCAAGGGCAACAGTAACTGAGTACCTTCTCCGGTGGCAAGGGGAGGTGATGAGAGAAAGCAGGTAGGAGATGGCACTTTTAGTTTCTCCAAGTACCACTGGTGCACAGAAAACATCTGCACTTTCAAGAACTTTGATGTAGTAAGAGAAAGAGGTGGAGACTAGAACAAAATTAACTCAACTATCTGGAAACTATTGGGTCCGAAGGCTAACAGACAATAAAACTCACTTTCCTTCAAATAACACATAAAGGAAAAAGCAAAGGAGAAAGAGAGATGTCACCTCCTTCCCCTTGCGCAACTCTAGGAAGTTCCGGCTGTATTTTCTGTCTCTAAAACTCCTTATTTATAAAGCAGTAAGTATTCATCATATATGAGTTTTGCACTGCCTGCTTCCGTCTACACACAGACCTCCAAATATTTTTAAGCCATACGAGCTAACACCGTCTCGTGGAGAGGAGAAAGGTTAGAGACTGCATATTTCTTTATGCATCCCTGTGCTGCAGCCATTGGGTGTCCAGAGACATGTCCTGTGATGGGACTTGCAGCCCAGTGAGCCAGGGAACGGTCCCCAGCAGCTTTAATACAGCCCCAGCGGTGGCATGGGAGCTTGCATGGCCCAGCAGTCAAACTAAGTCTCTCACTGGGGCTAACTGAAGTCATAAATCAAGCTTTATATTTGAGAAATATCTCCAGTACTCCCTAGTCACTGAAAAAATGCCATTTTATAACAGGAACTTGTGGGAAGAAAAAAAAAAAGTCATATCTCAGAACAGAACACTGGAAAAAGCTGTAAAATTCCCCTCTGCTTGGCTGAAGGAATAGTTGTTGAAGGAAAGTCCAGGAGCAAAGCAACATGGAGGAGAGGAAGGAAATAACAAACTTATTTTCCTA
>NW_009649473.1:1526330-1527250 GCF_000708025.1 Charadrius vociferus | reverse complement strand
TCCTCAAATGCCCTTGTAACTGCTGGTATTACCTGCGCGTCTGTGGGAAAGCAGAGAAAAGCAGCACACGTGAATTCTGGTTCAGTGGGGAGATAAAACATTTTAGCATGAAGTTGCTCAGCTTCGTGCCAACAAGCACTTCCCAGACTGCAGCGAGCAGCTGAACTATCCTATCTAAAGAGTCACAGGAGCTCTGTTTGCAATCAAGGTCCAGCCACCGTTCCTTTACGTCAAAGCCAGGATCTATCTAAACACTGCTGCTGCACTTCTGAGAAAGTGCAGCTTTGTGCCGCTGCTGAAAGTCAGCCTTCTCAAATATGTACCCACTGGTGACACACCAGGGATTTCAGACTAGTACGTGAGGACGTGGTACACAAGCCAGACAGTTATGTCTCCTCCTGCACACAGACTGGGATCTGGCAGGTTGCTGGGAGCTCCTGTTGTAGCTGATGGTTGGACCCAGGTGGGATATCCCTTGTAGAACGGTGACATTCCTGAGCTGGAACCGTTACCAAAATGCCCTTGTCAATCAAGTTCCCCAGCAGACTTTCCGCTTGCTCTGTAGATATTTTTCTTTGAAGCTCAGTGGTAAAGCGATAGCAGAATACATTTAACAGGTCTAAAAATGTCTTGGCAGGGTTGCTATTTTTTTAACCCGCATCCCTTCCCCTCTTATTTCTCACAGGAAAAGCTGTCTTCTGACCGCTCTCAGGGAAGCATCAGTTGCAAAGCGAAGACATAAAATTACACCAAGTGAGCTGAAATTTAAGCCTCGCCAGTACAGCAGTGACAGTCAACAGTTACCGCGCACCCTCAGCACGCAGCAGCTGCAGGGTTTCGTTACTGTCACTTACAAAAACCTTCAACTCCCTTTGGTGTGCCCTGCTTTGAGCCAGAGCTCGCAGGCCCAGAGACACCAT
>NW_009649473.1:1525602-1526275 GCF_000708025.1 Charadrius vociferus | reverse complement strand
ATTGCTCTGGTACTGAGGTATGATTTAATATCCTCAATTGTTCTGGAAATGTGAGCTGCATGATTCAGGAGACTTGCATGAGTACGGTTACTTCAGTGCTTAATGAGATTTACGTGCTTAAATGTGATGGATGCTGTCATCACATTTCTAACTTGGTGATTCAATATGGGAGGGGGAAAAAACCCAAATCATCAGGAGTTTTGCTGTGATTGTGGTGGAGGCAGGGGTTCGCACAGGAAGCTTGCAACAAGAGCTCTTGCAAATGCCAAAATAAGAAAACAAAACAAAACAAACCCCGCATAGAGGAAACGTCTTTCCTCCGCTCTGACCCACAGCCTCCTGTTCCCTCTGCCCGCGCTGAAAGTTGTCACCCTTTCCAGTGACATCTCCCACGGGCTCTCGGGGCGGCAGGAGCCCCGGGGGTTTGGGCATGTCTCGGCAGGGCGGCAGGAGGTACTCCGGGCGCCCCGAGCGCTGCCTTCCAGGGAGGCTGTCGCCCGAGCAGGAGCCGTCCTTGGCGGGAGCCCTCCGCACCCCTCCGCCTGCGCGGTCCCATCTGGCTGCTGGGGGACAGGAAGGGGTATAATAATGATGATGATGGCGTAGCGGGGGCTGCAGCAGCAGAGCGGCCCGGGCGTGCGCCCCGGTGCATTCACGGCGCCGGGGCCGGCCC
>NW_009649473.1:1519001-1525523 GCF_000708025.1 Charadrius vociferus | reverse complement strand
CCCGCGTTTGCATCGTCCCGGCTGCGCCCGCGGCCCTGCGGGCAGAGCCCCGCGAAGGGCAGAGCCCCGGGCAGGGCACGGAGCTGGGAAGAGCTGGGGGGAAACGGGCGCCGGGTTTCCTTCCCCCGCAGAGCGGGACTTTGTTTTGTCCATCCCTTTTCCTTGCCTTCCTCCCTCCCTCGCAGCCCTGACTGGGGCCTCCTAGCCGTTTCCTCTACTCCCCAGATGCTGGGCAAGAAGAGGATTTATCCTACCTGGGGTAGCGCAGGGGCTGAGGGCGTTAGGGGCCCATCCTGAAAATGAGAGCATCAGAGAACATCTGCCAGCAGTTAACCCGGATGACTGCTGGCAGGAGGTGATGGGGAAAGATTTGGGGCACTGCCTGGGCCCGCAGTGGGGCAGGCAGGATGAATGACAGTTATATCAAGAAATGAGATGCGATGGCAGGAAAAGGGTGACTGATAACAATTTTGCATGTTTATTTTTTTCTTACAAGATGCTGTGGGGTCATGGCAGCTTCTCTGTAGACAGATGAGTCATGTAGTGCATGCGTGTCAACTAAGGTGCAAAAGGAAGAAAAAGTATCCAGATTAGAAAGAAGATCAAAGAATTATCTTGTTATTGAGAAGCAGTGGACAGCTAGCTGTACTACGCATAGTACCTACCTGTACTGTGCTAGGTACGCTAGTCTTCTGCTGACCTGCAGGGTGCTACGTGCTACGTGAACTGCTCCCATTTCATAGCTAGGGCTCGGACCCTAAAAAGGGTTGGATTCTGCTGAGCTCCTCAGTTCTCATTACTCGCAGTGTGAGAGCTGGTGGGTCCAGAATTCAGGCTGTGTGCAGCATCTTCTGCATCCTTCTAGGCATTCTGAGGGTGAGAGCCAGGATGCACAGCAGGCACTCCAGCATGAATGTAGGCCTAGAAAGAGATGCAATTACAGAAAGGGAGATCGATTTGACACTATACAAAGTTGAAGGTAAACTAAATACTAGTATTTGCATTAGCAGAGCATCTAGGGGTTTGGGAGTAGGTAGTAGTTTGCTTTCAGGTTAGTGGAGTGGACAAAATACCAAAGGGTTTCCTGTCTCTGACCCATCTGATGCCTCTTTTTACTATCTCATTGTATCTGACTTTGTTTTTTCAGAAAAGCTGTGATTGAAGAAAGCCACCATGAGAGGTGAGGAAGTTCGGCAGAGGAGAAAAGAGGGCAGGACTAGGAATGGAGAGCGATCCAGGCACAAAGCAAAGAGCAAGGGTAAACACCGAGAGAGCCGACTTGGCAGCCAGGAGGCAGAGGATGTCTCTCTGCATGCACAGCAGAAGCTGTTGGCTGAGGAGAAAGCGGCCATGGCGAAGTTGCGGGAAGAGTCAGCCATCGCAATTTGCCTGCAAGTACTCCTGCCATACCTCCTAGCTGGGCTTGGCATGGTCTTGGCAGGCATGGTTTTGGACTATGTTCAGGTAAGGGAAAGAAACTGATCTGATGTACCTGGTACGGGATAGGTGGGCGACTTTTCTTCAGGGACAGGGGATTTGCTCTGGGGATGGCAAAGTAAAGAAGGATTTGCAGCAGTTTCACATGCCATGTCCTTCAAAGTCAGCTATTATATACAGCTCTCAAGAGACAGCGTGTGGTGTTTTTCTGGCCCTTTTTCCCCTTTGGAGATAAAAGACAATATGGTACTAAAGAGCACGCGAGGGATCCGAGGCACCAGTGTAGGAAGGTGCAGTCCTGTGCAAAGATCTCATCTTGGTCCTGGGAAGAGGGTGGCTGAGCTGCAGCCACAAGGGCTGTGGTGGCATAGCGCTTTCTTGCAAGTAGATACAGCTGTATCACTGCTGATTGTAGCTCTGGATAGTCCTGCATCCCCTGCTTCATTGCGCAAGGAGGTAGCCAGCACAGCACTGTTAATGCTTCATAGAGCCAGCCCAGCCCAGCCTGCGCACCACATCCTTTTCTAAGGCCTTGTAGCAGATGACTCAGACCCTTGAGTCTTCTTCCAGTGTGATTTCTGATTCTGTAACAGTCAGGACCAGACCTTTCCTCCTTACGCTGCAGCAATACAGAGCTTTAAGGTACTGGTGAGCACCTAATTTTAGAGAGTTTAAAGCTGCAGTTAATTTCCAGATTATAAATTGCTATGCCTTTGCACTCTAGGTGATTCTTACCGCTGTGTGCCTTTTTGTTAACCCCTGTTATTTGACTAGCTAGCTGTTGGGTTAGACTGCCCTGACCTCTCTGATACAGTGACACTGAAACTACTGTGCTTGCATTGACAACTTTCACAAATCTGGAGCTGTGTTCTTTTGCTATTAGCCCTGGGCTGATCTCCCTGAGCTAGAAGAGCTATAAAGGCTTAAGAGTGACACGGTATCCTTAACTGACCTTAGCATGTACTCAGTACCCAGTCAGATCAGAAAACACCAAAGCAAATCCAAAACCCAGTGGCAAACTACTTTTTGTCTCCTAAGACATCATTCTCAGAGCCTTGAGAAACCACTTTAATTTTTATTTTTCAGACTCTTCAGACCTGCCCATTCCTGCGGATCTCTGCCATTAAATGCGTATTACCTCCTGTTGTGAGGTATTAAAGCATGAAATAGATTGCAGATGGGTTTGTGATGTTAAAGGAGTGTTTTTCTTTCAATGTTCTTCCCTTCGAGTATTTTTTTTTAGGAGGGTCTGGGCCACTAATATAAACAGAATGTGAAGCAAGCCTCATACTCCCCTGAAACCGCAAAAGTCTGGTTTCTGTTTTATGCAAATAAAGAGCTCACAACAAGCTTTCATGTTAGTGCTTAGAGCCTGGGAAATCAACCCATGTAACATCTCGTAGGAAGAACAGGCCTTTGGCAGTTAGCACAGTGACTTTTCGTGCGTGATCACGGACTACTTTAGCGTGTCTACTTGTGGACTCATTGCTGCTAGGAACTGCCCTTCCTTTCTAAGCCAGTCCTGGCCTCAGCCGCTGCTGCTGCTGTTTCTGTGGGGCAGCAGGAGATGCTGTGAGGCTCTGGATCCCCAACAGTCTCCATCTGCTTGCTCCAAGTCTCTCCACATAAGTTCTTTTCTCTGCCCTTGCCTAAAGTGGGGAAGAGAGGAGCAAGGTAAGAAACAAAAATTCGCGGCCTGATCTGACAGAGAGCTAGCAGAGTCAGGAGTGATAGTACTCCAACAACTGGGATGTATTTTCCCTGAAAAGCATTGTCCTGCCATGAGTCTAAGATGTCAGGATAGTGCTATCTGTTGCTAACACTGCCGTGTTGTAAGCGTACTCACTGGTGTCCCTGTCCCTTCTTTGCAGGGATGATAAGGTACATCTGAAACTGTGCTCTTTGGCATTTGTCATCTTTCAGTTCTTGTTTTGTACCGTGGCAGTGGATGGAGGCCCCAGACCAGGGTGAGGGCCCACCAAAGAAAGAGGCTGTTTCTGCTTTGGCTCCTCTAGGGCAATGCTACCTGTTGGCTAGTTTGCAAGTGTAGGGATACAGTGTATTTGTGTGCAGAGAAGGGTGGCACTGTACCTCCCCGAGTTTTGCCATGAGGAGTGATGCAGCCATGGGGTGTTTTGTTGTGTTTCCCCCCCCCGCAACTTGTTAGAATCCTTTTCCTGCTGTTCAGCAATGCTCTCTTTCTTCTCAAACCTGATGCATCTCTTTGCAGACAAATATGGTATATCTCTTTGCCAGGAAAATATGATGCATCTCTTTGCTGACAAATATGGTGCGGATCTTTTTCAGAGGCTCCTTAAATGCATAATAAAATGACCCAGTGTGCACACGCAGGTCACCTGAACCAATTACCTTCTCTGCATACTGATTCATCGGTTGATGGCTTTTTATGGTGCTTGCTTAGAAACAGAGAGAACCGAAGCATGATCAACTCAGAAACCCTGCCAGGCTGACGCTATGGTACAGGATGCGTTGCTGCTGTATTTTTTAACGGTATTTGAGTCATTCAAGCTCATTAATATTTCCTTTACATTAATGTTTCTGCCTGTCAGCGATCCAGTTGGCAGATACAATGGCATATGGGACCAGGTATGCACATTGTCAGACCTTTGAAAACCTGTGGTAGTTGTCCAGAAATTGTCCTTTATTTCCTTGAAGCCTCTGTGAGTTTCTAACCAAAACTGGGCCTTCGTGCAGTCACTTCTCTGTTCCTGGCTGGTAGAAAGAGACTGGGTCATGTGTGGTTATTACAGGATTTTCATTAACCTCCCTCTTCCCGCTATTGTGGGCTTTTTTTCCAGTTAGATTAGCTGAAATGTACTCCCTTGTTGGCTTTCAACTAACCAGACCATTGTTAGGTGGAAGAGACACAGGTACACACCAAGCCGGCTGGGAGAGGAGAAGGTTTCGGGGGCTGTACCAAAATATCAACCTAGAAAGCAGCAAAGGACAGGGTCTCCTATCCGTAGCTAGGGCTTGTTTTCCACCCTGCCATGCTTGAAGAGAGATCTGCTGTGCCATCTCAGCCTGTTCAGGTTTGTGCTTTGGTTTGTGTGAATTCAGACCACAAGAAACACACCCTCCAAATGGCTGAGAGCTTCCTCGGTACCCTATTTATCTGCAAGGCAAAAGCATGTCTTGTTCTGCGCAACCCTGCCAATGCATTTAGCTCCAAGCCTGGGACCCTGTCATAAGGACAGAGTCCACAAGCCATTCATTTTTACGTCTCTCTGCAGAGAATGTGAGGGAAGGGGCTGATTAGTACAAAAAGTGTTAGTAAGGTAATGCAATTTAAATTGAATTCGAACTGGACTGAGAAATGTGTATCTTTTGTGCCTCCTTGAATACTTGCTTTCGCTCGTTTGCCTTCACTGGGCCATGGCTGGATTTGAACCTGTGGTTGAACAGTGAAAAAGCTCCGTTGCCAATGTACTAAACCAATCCTATACCCTTTCATCCTAAATTGTGCTTTTAAAGCTCTTTGACCCTCTGATCCAATTAGTTTGCCCCAATTAATTATTAAAAAGGAGCCCCAACAGAATACTCTGACTCCCTTTCCAGCGTGCGTGACTTTGAGCTGAAGTCTTTACTGAGCAGGATACAAATTCTTTGGCTGTATGTGGCCATGATGCAGCTCTGTTCTTGACTTTGTTTCAGCTGTTTGACCATGGAGACCCGGGGCTGAGACCCCCTCTCTCAAAGACAGTGTCTTCCTGGGAGTATGCAGAAGCAGTGTGTTTCACTTTAGGACAGGAAGGGAGACCAGCTCGCAGCGTGCCACGGAAACGTTCGCCCTTTCTCTCGCTTGCCTGCGGTGTAGTGAGATTACGGAGCTACCTTAAATAAGCCCCGGCTATGACTCTTATCTTGGCCTTTGCAAACTAGCAGAAAGTTGAAGTGATGACAGCAGATAAGGGTGTTCGCTTTTGAAGCTTATTGGCTGGTTCTCTGTATTTTTTTTTCCCCTGAAAGCCAGTCATTCAGAGGTATAGCTGGCATAGACTCGATCCTTACATCCTGCGGAGAGCATGGAGGGGACAAGAGGGGCTGGGGTTTAGAAGGGCAGATCTTCTCTCACCAGCCGGCTTAGCTGTGACGCTTGCCTGGGGATGAGACCTGCATAATATCATCAGCCGTGAGAAACGTGGACTCATGTTTTCCTTGACCTTTCTTCACCTTGAAGAAGAGCAAAACGGATCCCGGTTGTTAACTCCCCACCTCCTCAGCCTTGGGACAGTGAGAAAAGTTCAACATTGCTTATGGTGGGAGTGAGGGAACTGGGGCTGGTTCACAGCAGGCTTACATATTAAACCATCGTATCAAAGGCGAGCTGCAGTCTGACAAGAAATGTAACCTGAGGAGAAAGGACACTAGTGCGTTTGAGCACGCCGAGGGATTCTTGCATGACCTGTCACTCTTTCGGTGCTGTAGCCTGAGCAGGTCTTACTGGTTTTTACCGAGGTGGTGGGAGCTGAATGGGGTGTGGGCTCATTTCTATTCGTCCACAGGCATCTCTGCAATCTTCTTTTCTCTTTTTTAATTCCCCTCTGGATATATATCGGAGAAATAGTGTCTGTCAAGTTTGCTGCCACTTGGGCTCAACCCAGCTGAATCCATTTTGGAGGATACCCTTGCTGCAACCCTCTGGACGTACTCCTAGGAGGAGGAGAAGAAGAAGCTGAAGCAATTTGGCATCATTGCTGTAGTTTGAGAAAAAACATTTCTTTTGACTTCAAAGAGGATCTGTGTGATGTCCTGATCTCCCCCCATTTGCGCTGCTGAGCATGGGGTAATGGTGTTTGACCATGGTTGTCACCCAGTTACAATTGGAACTGTGCTTCCATGGCAAGAAGCTGAGAGGTTTCACCTGCAAGTTGACCAGGTCAGCCAGTGGATTTCTCCCAGAGACTTCATTCTCCATTGCCTCCCAGATTTTCGTGCCGTTCCTTCTGGCTGGCTTGGGCATGGTAGCTGCCGGCCTCTTGATGGATGTTGTTCAAGTAGGTACATGTGGTTAGGCAACTTTGTAGTGAGAGGGTGGGCTAATTCACTGACCTTGAGTGTTTG